>NC_057418.1:18253262-18617172 GCF_019320065.1 Cervus canadensis | reverse complement strand
TTTAAAAATATGATAGAAAACAGATGGAGAAACATACCGTGTTCATGGATTGGAAGAATCAATATTGTCAAAATGGCTATTCTACCCAAAGCAGTCTATAGATTCAATGCAATCCCTATCAAGCTACCAACGGTATTTTTCACAGAACTAGACCAAGGAATTTCACAATTTGTATGGAAATACAAAAAACCTCGAATAGCCAAAATAATCTTGAGAAAGAAGAATGGAACTGGAGGAATCAACCTGCCTGACTTCAGACTCTACTACAAAGCCACAGTCATCAAGACAGTATGGTACTGGCACAAAGACAGAAATATAGATCAATGGAACAGAATAGAAAGCCCAGAGATAAATCCACGAACCTATGGACACCTTATCTTTGACAAAGGAGGCAAGGATATACAATGGAAAAAAGACAACCTCTTTAACAAGTGGTGCTGGGAAAACTGGTCAACCACTTGTAAAAGAATGAAACTAGAACACTTTCTAACACCATACACAAAAATAAACTCAAAATGGATTAAAGATCTAAATGTCAGACCAGAAACTATAAAACTCCTAGAGGAGAACATAGGCAAAACACTCTCTGACATAAATCACAGCAAGATCCTCTATGACCCACCTCCCAGAATATTGGAAATAAAAGCAAAACTAAACAAATGGGATCCTAATGAAACTTAAAAGCTTTTGCACTACAAAGGAAACTATAAGTAAGGTGAAAAGACAGCCCTCAGATTGGGAGAAAATAATAGCAAATGAAGAAACAGACAAAGGATTAATCTCAAAAATATACAAGCAACTCCTGCAGCTCAATTCCAGAAAAATAAATGACCCAATCAAAAAATGGGCCAAAGAACTAAACAGACATTTCTCCAAAGAAGACATACAGATGGCTAACAAACACATGAAAAGGTGCTCAACATCACTCATTATTAGAGAAATGCAAATCAAAACCACAATGAGGTACCATTACACGCCAGTCAGGATGGCTGCTATCCAAAAGACTACAAGCAATAAATGCTGGAGAGGGTGTGGAGAAAAGGGAACCCTCTTACACTGTTGGTGGGAATGCAAACTAGTACAGCCACTATGGAAAACAGTGTGGAGATTCCGTAAAAAACTGGAAATAGAACTGCCATATGACCCAGCAATCCCACTTCTGGGCATACACACTGAGGAAACCAGATCTGAAAGAGACACGTGCACCCCAATGTTCATCGCAGCACTGTTTATAATAGCCAGGACATGGAAGCAACCTAGAATGCCATCAGCAGATGAATGGATAAGAAAGCTGTGGTACATATACACAATGGAATATTACTCAGCCATTAAAAAGAATTCATTTGAATCAGTTCTAATGAGATGGATGAAACTGGAGCCCATTATACAGAGTGAAGTAAGCCAGAAAGATAAACACCATTACAGTATACTAACACATATATATGGAATTTAGAAAGATGGTAATGATAACCTATATGCAAAACAGAAAAAGAGACACAGATGTACAGAACAGACTTTTGAACTCTGGGGGAGAATGTGAGGGTGGGATGTTTCAAAAGAACAGCATGTATACTATCTATGGTGAAACAGATCACCAGCCCAGGTGGGATGCATGAGACAAGTGCTCGGGCCTGGTGCACTGGGAAGACCCAGAGGAGTCGGGTGAAGAGGGAGGTGGGAGGGGGGATCGGGATGGGGAATAAGTGTAAATCTATGGCTGATTCATATCAATGTATGACAAAACCTACTGAAATGTTGTGAAGTAATTAGCCTCCAACTAATAAAAAAATTTAAAAAAAAAAAAAAAAAAGTTACAAGTATAATAGTAATTTTCTCTACTAGTCATCTGGGCACAAACTTTCGATGAATAACAAATTTTTTTTTTGTAATTCTTTCTTTTCTCCTTTATTTTATTATATTTACTGACACGAGATTTTATGCCTGTTGAATCTAATAATATAACTTTGGGCTTGTATTTGTGTGTCTTTATGCTGTATTTAATTTCTTAGCAATTTATCTTTTTTATATTTTATCAAAGTACAATCCATACTAGATTGGGGCTTACAAAAAAGGAAGAGAGTTTGAGAGGCACTGTTCTAGAAGATTTCTCTATCCTTTATGCTTTGGAAATTGTTATAGAAAGACTTTGCTATTACAACAGTTCCAATAAAAGACACCTCAGAAACTCCATCTCAATGCTTATGGTAAATGAAGCCATGACTATCAGTAGAGTCTTTTCATTTTGTTGGGAAGCTTGTAAAATTCTACAGAATGAAACGACAATTCTTTGCTCCCTGTTTTAAATCTCTGGCAGTGTTATTGCTGCTGAATCTTTCTTTTTTCAAGCTCCTATGCTGTTTGAGTGAGAGGCTTCAGTTTCCCAGATAATTGTTAAGAACCAACTGAAGTGAGGCAAGAGATTTAGAAAAAGAATGCAATAAGGAGGCAGACTGATTCTGATTAGAGCATAAACCAGACTCTGTCACTCCTCTGCTTACAGCAAACCAGTGCCTTTTCATCTCACCCCAAACCTTTTAAAGAGTACCTTAAAAAACCCTGCTTATTCTGAACCCTGTTAAACTTTCTCATTTCCACAAGTCTACCTTTTATTCTACTCTAGCCACCCTGGCCACCTTGCTGTTCTTCAATGAGCCAGAGATATACCCTGGCCTTCGGATCTTTGCACCAGCTTTTTTTTTCTGCCTGGAATTCTGGAATTCTCATAACTTGAATATTTGCATAGCTTTCTCTTTCACTTTTTTCAAGTCTGCTCATATATCACATTCTCATAGAGGTCTTTCCCTATTTAAAGTTGGGATCTTTCTCTCAATTCCTCTTTTCTAGTCCCCCTTTCTCCTTAAAATATCACTATCTGACATACCATATAAATATATTTTCTATGTCCTTCCAGTAAAATGGAAGCGCCACATAGGCAGAGATGTTTTTCATCTTTTCTGTTCACTTATATCAATATAATTTCAGATTTTAAACTAGTTCTTGGTTCATAGTAGTGCTCATTGTACATTTGTTAAATAAATTAATGGATAAAGACTCTGTGAACTAATTTATATTCAAGAATCCATAGAAAATGCTATGATCAGTGGTATGCTAGAGGCTACTCATACCAGCTGGCAGGAACCCATTGTCAACATCTTTTCCTAGATATGCACTAAATGATTTCATGTCAGTAGGTTGAAATTGGCCATAATGAAATTAATTACTTCATGTATATATCAGATTTCATAAGCAAGTACCGTAAACTAAGTGGCTTAAAACAACAGAAATATATTCTCTCAGAGTTCTGGAAGCTAGAAGTCTGAAACCATGGTCCCCTGTAGCCATGCTTCCTGGATTAGTATTCAACCTATTCAACAAATCTTTTAAGAAGGCACAATTTAACCCATAACAATGGGCAACCACTACAAATCAAGACTTTATTGTTCGACTTTGTTTCATTTTTTTTTTTTTTAAGAGAAGAAAGTGGAAGGGTTAGTCACTTAGTCGTGTCCGACTCTTTGCAAACCCGTGCACTGTAGCCTGTCAGGCTCCTATGTTCATGGAATTCTCTAGGTAAGAATACTGGAGTGTGTTGTCATCCTGGATCTTCCCAACCCAGGATCAAACCTGCGTTTCCTGCACTGCAGGCAGATTCTTAACCATCTGAGCCAACAGGGAAGTCAGTTGTTAAACTACCAGCATACCACTAACTACAATATGTGTTACATTTTCTCTGAAATTCAGGATTAGTTGTGAATTTCTGACCTGTTAGATGAGCTAAAGGTTATTTAAATAATTATTGTTGAGTTATAAAATATCCATAATTGAAATTAAATGCTATTATTTTTAAATAAAAAGTCATTTTTTATGAAAGTTATGGTTACATGGTTTATATATTTGAATCACTTTACTTTTTCTTTCTCAAGAATAGATAATCACATGCTAAGAAGCATCAAAAAGTATAAAACATCCCCAGGACAGACCAAAATACTTTTAATAAATACTATGAATTTTAAAACAGATTTATAGTTTATATTTGCAATTATTTGAATTTGAGCAGTATATTTGCAGCTTTTACACTATAATCAGACATGTATCTGTGAATGCTTTAGGTCCCTCAGCTTCAAGTTCTTAATGATACAGTAATAAGTTGAGTTATGTCTATAATTTAGTAAATCATTCTAATAATACAAGAAAATTAAAACAAAGATAGTATATATTTACAGAGTACTTTCAATTTTATATTCGATGTACAGTAATTCATTTAGAGTACATTTTGATTCATTGAAAAATAAATTCAGATCTTTTGATAGCTGATTCAAATCAGTTGCATTATTTCATTTAATAAATATTTGCTGATATCCTACTTAGTGTCAAGCACTATCATATCCTGAGAGCACATTAATTAATAAAACCAGAAATGTTCTTATTCTTCAAATTAAATTTAAATTAAAATTCATATGTGGGGCTCCTACTTCTGGCCACACTGGAGTAACAAGTAGCAAATCTACTCTTATGTCTGAAAAAACCAAAACATTGGACCAAATATATAAATCAATGGCTCTCAAGACATTTTACATTGGATTATGGAGGACAGTGGTCTCTGGAAAGTGAACACCAAATGAGATGAGCCCTACAATTGTTTGGTCTTACTGCCTAGAGGTGTCCAAACCACAGAAGGAGATGGGGCAGCGGGGAAGGAACAGACTCACACAGTCCAGTGGAGTCACTGAGTTGAGTGGAAAGAGCTGGGAGTCAGGGGAACCAGAGTTCACAGAGTATTAAGAAGGGAGAGTTGCTGGGATGGAACACTCTGCAATGCTTTTCCCAAAAGCATTCTGTTGGATATTAGAAAGCCCGTGCAGGTGATTAGAAAGCCCCCTTAGAATCACCTAAGGCCAAAGAAACAACCGAAAGGAGTTGAGGGAATGGTGCTGGAGGTCACAACAGAGTTGGGAATAGTAACTATTCTCAGTAGCTAGAATGGGACACATCATGGTTCACATGGAGTTGCCTAAAGTTCTAAGAAAGTTCTTGCCTCAGTAGTTAACAGAAAATTTGCTGTAGACTAAATGTTATTCTGGTCTCATTTACCAAAGCTTAGAAGCAAGGTCCAAAAACCCCTCACAACCATTCCCATCCCCCAGACTATTTCTAAATGACTTCACCTCCTCCAAGAACTACAGCAAGAATATTTCTAGAAATAAGAAGTATCCTGTATTCAACAAGACAAAATTTATAATATCTGAATTTATATTATAAATTTATCAGAATTTATAGTACTTATAAATATTACTAGGCATATAAATTCATTGTGGAGTGAGGGAGAAAAAAGATACTCAAATGACAAAGAATAACAAAAATTATCCTGTGGTGATGCAGTTTAGGCAGAGAATTTTTGAAGAATCACATGATATGAATGAAGAGGCCCCCATTTTACTTTGGGTAGCCAGAGAAAGCATTGGGTGGCCAAGGAAACACCTCTGAAGAGATAACCTTTATCTGAGCTGTGTGAAGCTCGGAGGGAAGAAGGCTTTAGGTAGTTGGCACAAAGGTCCTGAGGTAGGAGCAAGCATCTGGGGCTGAATGCCACCCACTCGCCACAGAAAATGTAGGCTCGAAATCTTTCCATTTATCAGATCAGAAGAGACATGAATAGATATTTTTTGTTCTTCAGTGTATTATATACTTGCTATATAGGAGAAGAGGGAAGCAGAGGATGAGATGGTTGGATAGCATCACTGCCTCAATGGACATGAACCTGAGCAAACTCCAGGAGACAGTGAAGGACAGGGAAGCCTGTGCTGCAGTCCATGGGGTCTCAAAGAGTCGGACATGATTTAGCAACTAAACAGCAAGAACATATATTTGCTACTCTCTAAGCTATCATAAAGTTTTACATATTTTCAGTTTTCTTAAGTCCTTATTAGGAAATAAAGTTGATATGAAAGTGGTCTCATTTTGATTACCTAGGCTGATGAGTGACTCCTGAGAGCAAAACTAGAGAAATCAGGGATTTAGAGCAAGTTGTAGTTGCTATTTGTATCTCATCTAGCACATTGTCTTTTTCTGTAACTGTGAGCCTAAAAATACATCATTGTTCAAACCATAGAGCTATCCCAAGTGCTTCCAGAAAAATCTTAGTCATGTCCTGTGGAATCTCAATATGGTTCCAAAACCGCCTTTGATACAGCAAGCTATTGGCAATAGGATTCCAGGGGACTGGGTCCGAGCAGAGCCATTTGTAAATTCAATTCTGCAAGATTTGAATGGAATCTGGAACACTGGCTTCTTACTTCACTGGAGTTAAGAGTCAGCTTATCCAACAGGTTCCCTTGCATCACTAAAATTTTCCTTACCATTTATTTATAGTGGCCTCTGTTCCTAATGCCATCCTGGGGTTGTGTGAAGCTGTCTGCTTAGGAACTATGGGCTGATACAAGAGCTATGCGCATTTCTGTGGAGGAAAGAAAAAAGAAATATTCCCTGATGGAAGGTAATGAATACTCTAATCACATTTGATGTAATATCACATGGGAAAGGGCACATGAGTATACATGGAGACAGAGAAATAAGTGTAATAAATAATAACGAGTGAGAGGTTTATAATGCGGAAGTAAAGAATGAATGAGTTATGAAGATCTTGGGTTACTCTCAGCAATTGTTTTTGGATAGGCGGTTTCTTGAGGTGCAGGGTCATGGGACGATTAGAATGAAATTCCCAGATGAGACACCTCAGGCAACAAGAATAATTTTCAGTGCTACAGGTAATGTAGCTTTGTGTCCTCAGTAAATATCTGTGGAAGGAAAGAAAGAACAAAAAAAGAGAGGAAGGAAGGGAGAAAGAAGGACTAAGAAATGAACACAAGAAATCCACATTGTTGGGGAAGTGAGCAGTACATATAGAGGGCTAGTTTTCCAGTGCCGCTTTCACGGAGTCTGAGCTGACAACCCATGTTGTCAGGATCTTTCGCAGGTCCTTTTAAAAAAATGATCTATTTTTCTTACTTTAACAAAAGGTCAGAGCACGTCAATTTGTGGCTTTTCAGAAGCAAGTCCAATGGTTTAGCAACCTCAGTAATGAATTCTTTTAACAGACCAGTGCAAATTATCTTAATCTCAAGTTTCTAGATTCTACAATGTGAAGGAAAGAATGTTCTTACCAAACTTGAATCAATAGCTATATGACTTGCTAATTGACCCGAGTTTTTTCAAACTATGACACACATTTTTTATCATTAAAGTAGATTTTTTTTAATTTAATTGCTAAAACCCCATACAATGTGGTCAACTAATTTGATACAGATATTCATCTGACTGCAATTATCTAGAAATACAGAATAAAATGAAACCGAAAAGCAAAAAGTAATTCTCAGGCGCTAGAAATGATGAGAAGAATCAAAGCTGAATGATACACATGCGATAATGAGCAGACCATAAGGATTTGGCCTCTGTAAATGAGGGAACTGAAAGTGGTTTCCAACATCCATTTGGTGATGTGAACGATTGTTTCCTGAACCATGCAAGTCAGAGTTTGAAGCTGACACCCTAGCACGAAGCTAGGAGCTTAGCTTTGATGGGCTGCAAAATCCCACAGAGGGACTGAAAGTTTTGCACACGAGACTGAGGAGGCTTCAGATCAGTCCAGGGCCTATGATTGAAGACACACAGGGAAAAGTCACAGTGCACATGTGTGATGTCTAAATTTACACAGCCTGTATGGTACAGGAGCCACAAGCACAGAAATCATCATAAAAACTGCCCAGGATTATTTAAAACCCCTAGACTCCAAATGGAATGCCATGGGAAGTCAATATTTAAAGATCCTTTCAAAACCTAGGGAACTCTGAATCCTCATCAAAAAAATAAACCTACCGAAATCAGCTCATAACACACATATACATACATACACACACACATACACATCCCAAGAATACTAAATTTACATCAAATATACATGAAATTTTCCTTTTAAAAGACAGTTATTCTAAAACTACATTTAAAAACCGATCTTTATGCTATTAGAAATTCTAAAAGCATGATGACATAAAATGGTTGAAAGCAAAAGAGTCAAAGATTCTATTCTGAGGAAAATGGCAGAAACAAGATTGCATGAATGCTAAGATGTTTCACTTGTGTCCGACTCTTTGTGGCCCTGTGGACCATAGCCCTCCAAGGCTCCTCTGTCCATGGGATTCTCCAGGCAAGGATACTGGAGTGGGTTGCCATGACCTCCTCCAGGGGATCTTCCTGACCCAGGGATGGAAAGAGCGTCTCTTACATCTCTTGCACTGGCAGGCAGATTCTTTACCACTAGTGCCACCTGGGAAGGATGGCACTACAGGATTCAATAATCTTTCAAAAAAATCAACTCCTAAGCAATCTAATAGAAGGCAGAAAAGTGGGATCTAGGGAGAAGATTGGAAAGGTAGGACAAATAGCAAGCATAAAACCAAGTGATGGCACTAATTCCAAATACATCAGTGCTGCTGTTGTTCAGTCACGTCCAACTCTCTGCGACCCCATGTACAGAGCACATCGTGTACAGAGCATGCCAGTCTCCTCTGCCCTCCATCATCTCCCAGAGTTTGCTCAGATTTATGTCCACTGAGTTGGTGATGCCATGTAACCATCTCATTCTCTACCATGCCCTTCTCCTTTTGCCTTCAATCTTTCCCAGCATCAGAGTCTTTTCCGTTGAGTCAGCTGTTGGCATCAGGTGGCCAAAGTATTGGAGCTTCAACTTCAGCAACAGTCCTACCTATGAATACAGTGTCAGACTTCACTTTTAACACTAGACACGACCACAGTTGAGCGTCATTTCTGCTTTGGCCCAGCCACTTCATTCTCACTGGAGCTATTAGTAATTGCCCTCCCCTCTTCCCCAGTAACATATAGGACACCTTCTGACCTGGGGGGCTCTCTTCCTGCATCATATATTTTTGCCTTTTCATACTGTCCCTGGGGCTCTCCAGGTGAGAATACTGGAGTGGGTTGTCATTTCCTTCTCCAGTGGACCACATCTTGTCAGAACTCTTCATGATGACCTATCCATTGGCTGGTTGGCTGGCCCTGCATGGCATGGCTCATAGCTCCATTGAGTTACACAAGCCCCTTGGTCATAACAAGCCTGTGATTCATGAAGGGGAAGCACATCAGTAACTGCAACTAAATTCACATCATGTTCATTCTGGCCTCAGAGAATGTTAGGAACCCATTCAATTTCAGAAGAGTTTTGAGAAGGATTTGGTGTTAATTCTTTTTTAAAGGATTGGTAGAATTCATAAGTTAAGCCATGCTGTCCCAGACTTTTCTTTGTTGGGACGTTTTGACCATTGATTTAATTTCTATACTTACTATAGGTTTATTCAGATTTTATATTTCTTTTTGAGTCAATTCCAGTAGCTTGTATGTTTCTAAGTATTTTTTTCATTGCATCTTGGTTATCTGATTTATTAGAGATGGCTTAAGTTTTGAAAAGTAATCAGTATAATGCACTATAATAACAGATATAAGGAGAAAATTCATATTATTATCTAAATAGATGTTGAAAAATTTATTGCATAAAGCTTAATATTTGTTCAAGATTTAAAATGCACACATAAACAGAAAATGGAATTGAGAAAAATTACTTTTATTGATGAAAGCTATCAGGATATTACACATAAAACCTTATACCTGAATATATTTGTAAACTATGCAAAAGAATTTACTTACAGTTACACACTCAACTGAAGTGTATACATATGTGAATCATAAAAAAGGAACAAGAATGTTCTCAATAAAGTGTCTCTAAGAGTCAAGAGCTATAATCATCCTAAATGTCCATCAAAAGTAAAGGAGATAAATGCTACTATAGTTGTACAAGTGAATCCCACAGAGCAATGGGAATAAGCCAACTATTCTATGTGCAATAACACAGATGAATCTCATAAACATAACACTGAACAAAAGAACACAAAAGAGTAACTTCTATATAATTCAGATTATATACGGTTCCAAATAATCAAAAATGACCTATGGTCTTAAAAGTCAGAATCATAGTTATCTTTAGAAGTGTGGTATTGGAGAGGGTATAAGGGGACTTTGTAGGTGCTAGGGACATTCAATTTCCTCAACTTGGTAATAATTAAATGAGTGTTTCCACTTTGTAAAAATTTACTGAGCTGTGCACATCTCATATGTTCTTTTATATATAGGTCATACTTGAAAAAATAATTAAACTTTAGAAATAAAACACAAAATCAACTCCTAAAATAATGATGGAAACTTTCCTAAATACCAGAAGAACTGCACACGCACACCCACATACACACACCCACACCAAAAAAATCAAAGCAAAGCAAACACCCAGTGAGAGGATTTAAAAAGTATAAAATGACAACATAATAACATGGCAGAAATTGGACTAAATATATTTTTCATTTCAATTAAAGGAATATTGACTTAACCCACTGATTATAATAAAAATAATATATTAAACTGAATTCCAAAGAAAGAATTAAAATTATGCTAAATCACACAGATTCACCTAAAATAATTTTTTTTTTAAAAATTGAAAATAAAAAGATGTACAACAGCATACCAGATAAATGTAAATAAAGAAATGATGTAATATAATTTTAATATTAGAGAAAGTTATTTAAGGCAAAAATCTGATCTTAAATTCATCTGATTAGCAACTTTAATTCCATGTGAAATATTAATTACCCTTTGCCATGTGACATAATGTACTCACAGGTTCAGGAGATTTAGATGTAGGTGTTATTAGGGGGCCATTATTCTGTCTAACACAGTCTGCCCTCTGGTACATATTAATAAAACTTCACATCAACCCACATGTTAAATCATTCACTCCATTCTACCATCTCTAAAAGTCTCAGCCCGTTAACAGCATCAACTTAAGTCCAAAATCTCACATAAATCTCATCAGCTCAAAATTCCCAATTCTGGTCATTTAAGTCATCTAAATCAGGTATGAATAAGAACTGATTCATTCAGGGGCAAAATTCTTCTGCATCTGTAAACCTAGGAAATTAGAAAGCAAGTTATCTGCTCCCAAAATACAACAGTGGGACATACATGGAGTACAGGTCATAAGCATTCCCATAAAAAAAAAAAAAAAAGTTTTCTTTCTCTCTAGAGAAAGAAAATGGAAGGAAAAGCAAATTCAAAATCTAGCTGGTAAACCACACAGGTCTCAAGGTCTGAGAGTAATCCTCTGTGGTTCAACGTTCTGCCTTCTTGTCTTGAGGCTCTTTGCCCTCAGAGATAGCCTTCCTTTTGTATGAAGTACAGCACTTGTTTGCAGCTGGAAAAATTGATCTGCCTATTTCCTACCGTTAAATTTTGTGAGCTTGACAGTTTTCTTTCGCTTTTTACTCTCTTTGTCTCTTTTAGTCAAAGATGTCAGTATTTCATGTCGGTTGAAAGTGAAAGTCTTAATCACTCAGTCCTGTACGACTTTTTGCGTCCCCCATGGACTGTAACCCGCGAGGTTCCTCTGTCCGTGGTATTCTCCAGGCAAGAATACTGCAGTGTGTTGCCATTCCCTTCTCCAGGGGATCTTCTCCACCCGGGGACTGAACCTGGGTCTCCTGCACCTGCATCAGATGCTTCACCATCTGAGCTACTAGGACAGACCCCAAAATCTTGTGGATTTCTTCTGTATGTCAAGGAAATTTGTCACATTAGACATGAAGCTCCTTCACAGACCACTTCTAGAAACTCAATTAAATCATCCAGATAAACCAGAATAATCTATCTCAAGATCCTCAACTTCATAACATCTGCAAAGTTCCTTTAGACATGTTAAGTCATATGCTCATAGGTTCCAGGGATAGGACAGGGACTTTATTCATTTTATTAATGTTTATTATTCTGCCTATCACAGAAAGCAAGTGACAGGAGGTTACTATCAAGGTGGGTCTTGGAGCGAGAGTATGAATTGTCTAGTCAGACAACCTGGGGGGACATACAAGTCAGAAGGAATGGATAGTATAGATAAACAAGCTGTGTAAAGAAAAAACGTACCTGGGTAAGGTTCTAGGAGAGGTTATAAAGCTGAGAGGCCAAAATTATACTGCAAACATGGGACAACATAATCAGAAGGGTAGCACACTAGGCTAGGATGCTCACATTTCATGCCAGATGCAGTGGGAGATTGAGTAAATTTCGAAGAACAAGAGCAACATAATAAAATCTATTTTAGAGATAGTTTACAATAAAATCTATTTTAGGTGGTAGTACAGAAAATAGAGAAGTCAGAATGTCAAAGCCTACACAAACAGTTGTAAATAGTTTGATTTATAAGCTGAGCTAATTGAAGCAATGTGATTTTGTATGTGTACCTTAAGACCCTCTCAGATACGTTAAAATAATTCAATGCCAAATGGTTAAATGAAGTAATAAAGAGTAGAAAAGCCTACTACACCATGAGTCAAGCTAATTGAAGTATGTGATTTTGTATGTGTACTTTAAGATGCTCTTAAAAAGTGATAAACTAATTTAAGGCCAAAATGGTTAAATGAAGTAATAAAGAGTAGACTAAGCCAAGGGGGGTTGTACTGGACTGGTTACATAGAGCCCCAGCCAAAATTCTGGGAAGAAACTTTAAAACTTTATGATTGCAGAAAACTGCTCTTTTCATTAAAAAGAAACTCTCTCTTGGCCAACAGCCAGTGGCTTCATACCAAATCGAAATGATAATCTAGATTATTTGAGAAAATTTTTCCTAAAAGTTTCTGATGCTGTATTCTTTTTCTTCTGGGTTAAATTATTGGACTGCCTGTCCACATTAATCAAATATAAAGAATAATCGTTCACTTCACCATTTCACTTAATGTTAATACAGCACTGAAACATTTGATTTTCATTCCATTTTCCCCTAGAGAGATAATATGCTTGCCATTTAACATTATTTTCATTTAGGTTCTTTACTATTTCTCATAAATCTATACAAGAGGCTGTCAGTTTTTGGCTTTTTTTTCCAGGAACAGCACATTCTGCCAGGACATTTTTTTCATTGTGTTTTTTTGTAACTAGCAGAGGCCATCAATGTCAGTTGAGTTTGGTTGTTAAAATCCAATTTTTAAATCCCTTCCAGCAAAGACTTTTTAACAACCGAGCTTTCCAATCTTTCTGTTCCTTCTTTATATCTAAACATGAAGTCCCCTCAGTCACCTCATTGAAAACTTAACTGAAAGTTGACACATTGGCAAAATCAAAGTATTCATTCTTACAAATATTTCGTTGATTCACTCAAGAACTTGAATTTACTGTAGTAATAAAACTGGAGTACTTTGATTTATTTTATATATAAAATCCTAAAAAGTTATCCTTAAATTAAGTTTCTAAAACATAAGCAAATAGAGGTGCTATCTTGAAGCAGCATGATAGTTAAATGTAAAGCTCTTTGAAAGTGAAGAGTCAACTGGTAAATTTTTTTAAAGGCATATTCATTAAGCTCTTTTTCATTTTGTACTTTTGTATACACTGATTTTTCTCAGACTAGGAAACTTTTGGAAATTTGGAAATTTAGATGACAATGACTTTTTAAAATAATTAGAATGTACAACATTTTTAACATCTAAAACAACTTAAATTCAATATTTTCACAAGAGACATTGATCAATGCGATCTTGATTTGGTTGTGAGAGCAAAGACACATTAAAATGGATACAACAATCTATAACTATATGAAGGAATATAACTTAGTTTATACATCCTAAAGTTACAAAAGGATAACTTTCCATAGGTTAGAGTTCTCTAAATATAGATTTTGTTGAGCATACATTTAAAATATTAAATACACATAGCATATTTTCCAGGTATTATGTTATTGTGCTATGAGCCATGGAATAAAATAATATGAGCCCTGCTCTCAAATTCTAACAAAGGATCAAGCATAAAATAAATACACAGCATTATATCAATTAATTCTTAAACAACTTAAAGTGGTAATGGGAATAATATGTAATGCAATCAAAGAAGGCCATCATAGATAAGCGCTGTACAAGGAGATGAGAGTAGCAGAGAATGCAGGGCACAGGATGAAGCTATTGAAGGACGGAGGGTTTTACATAAGAGAGTCAAGGATTTGATTTACACTGAAGGGAAAAAAAACCACTCTCACTTGCAGGGATACTGATTAAAAACCTGCAGGGACAGAACCAGAGAAATTAGTGAAGGCTATTGGATCAGTATGGATGACACATTTCGGTGCCTGAGACTCAGTTTGTGATAGGGAAGCAGACACACAGGCATGTTAATAAAGAAATCCATGAGATATTTGGAAACAGAGTCAAAAATTCTGGGTGATGAACTAGATGTGAAAGATAAAGGGGCGGGACAAGAATGATTCTATTTCTGACTTGAGCAACAGGTAGATGGCAGTGATATCAACAGTGATGGGGAAAGTCAAGAAAAGAGAAGTTAAGAGTTTGGTTTATGTGTTAGGTTTGAGACAGTGAAGCAAATGCATGATACATAGATTATTTCCCAGAAATACAAAAATTTTCCATCAGATAAAACTCAAGAATTGAATAGACATTTGTCTAGATGACTTGAAAATCTCCTCTATAAAATGTTATAACTGTATAGAAAGTGGAAAAGAAAACGATTTGAAAGAAGCATTGTGAATCATTAAATTTGCTTTCATTAGATGAGGTGCTCAGGACCATGACTTTTATATCTTATTTGCTCCCACAAACTGATTCATCACTAAGAAAAAAGCAGATTGTGTGTGGGCATGCTTGCGTGCTCAGTTGTATCTGATTCTTCACGACCCTATTGACTGTAGCCCAACAGGCTCCTCTGTCCATGGGATTCTCCAGGCAAGAATACTGGGGGTGGGTTGCCATCTCCTCCCCCAGGGGATCTTTCCAACCCAGAAATCAAACCTGTGTCTCCTGCATCTCCTATATTGGGAGGTGAATTCTTTACCACTGAGCCACCTAGGAAGACCAAAAAAGCCGATGAGCTGAAGCTAAAATTTCCGCTATCTACATACATTTTCAATCTACATCTGCAACCCACTTCAGTATTCTTGCCTGGAGAATCCCTGGATGGAGGAGCCTGGTCAGCTACAGGCGATAGGGTCGCAAAGAATCAGACACAACTGAAGTGACTTAGCACGTATGTGTGTATCCACTAGTGAAAGTAATGGCTTTGGAGAAGCCATTTTTTCCCCTTTTTAAAAATAAAAATATGTCATTGCCACCTTTATTACTAAAATCCTGTGTTCACATTATTACCATAATAATTTTATTATTTTTAAATCAACATTTCTGGATCAAGTATGAAGAGGAGGTTATATATATGACGCTTAGATTTCTCAAGCCATCCCCACCCACCTCACTTTGAGGCCCTGAGCCCCCAAGTTCCCATCTCCAACATGCTGATCATTGATCTGCTGCCTTCCCTGTCCTCATGGACAGAAGCTCAAACAAGCAGAACATGGAGACTCAGTGTGAGCAGACCCACTCAGAACACCTGCACTTAGCAAACCTTAAATTGCCAAAACTGCAGTACTTAAAATCAATTTTGAGCTATTTGGAATTTTTGAAGGAAACAGTACTGAGAAGCCAGATGTGTCTGTATCATATGTGAGTAATATATAATGTGAGTAATATATGAGTCATGGGCCAGAAATACCCCCAAGGTGGCATTGTGTTAAGCTTGTCGATCCTGGAAACACATTGCTCAAGTGGAGTTTCATCTATGTCCCTATCTAGCTTTATAAGACCTTCCCTGTGGCTCAGATGGTAAAGACTCTGCTTGTAATGTAGGAGACCCTGGTTTGAAGCTTTATAGCCTTGGACAAATTATTTAAGGGATTGGAATCTCAATTTTCTTATCTATTAAATCTGATTGATATCTCTATCTCATATCTTGACAGTGTCTTAAATGAATGATTAACTTTTGGAACTCTGCCTGTCATCTCTTGTGTCCAATAAATATGCATTATCACAATTTTATCCCAGTCTTTTTCTAAGGATGCATGATTTAATACAGGAGATGAAAATCACAGGCCAACTCAAAGCTCTTCAATAACATGCTAAACTAACTTTAAATTACAAGGCAAATATGACAAATGAGAGCAGAACTTGCTCCTTTTCTTGCATAAAAATGCTGTAAATTCCAACTTCTTGTGCCTTTTTATCACAAGGTCCATTTGATATTTTCCTCATCACTTCTTGACCTACTGGCTAAAAAATCAAGTGTGATGTTTTCCTAAATAACTTCTATATGCCCAATGGCATAAAACCAAGAATCACTTGTATGTTTAAATTTCTCAACTCAGGAGTTCAAAAGCACTTTGGGACTTGTACCTGGCTGAATTTTACATTCTGGCAGGTATAAATTGTAAATTAAAATGAACCACCCTAAAAAATCAGTGGCTTAAAACTGCAATCTTTTTCTCCCATTCATATATCTGCAGGTGGGATGGGTTTCACTGATTTAGGCCCAACTCTGCTGGGATGCTCTGCTTCAAGCTGGCCTTGTTGCTCAGGTCTGCTCCTTAGGTATTCATCATGGACATGGTCTGGGGGTAAGGCAGTTGTGCTATTTGTCAAAGCTCTCCTTGTGGTGATGGCAGAAGCACAAGAAAGCAACCCCAACAGTGCAAAGAGCTTCAAATCTCTTCTGGTGTTACTTTGCTAAAGTTTCGTTGGCCTAAGCAAATAATATGGCTGATCTCCAAGTCAAGAGACAGAAATACATAACCTTTTCTGGTGCAAAAAGGAGGTAAGTGAACATGTCTCTCAGTTATCTATATAAGTTAATTGTAGATCATCATAAATAGTTGAAAAGTAGTTTTAGGGTAATTATATTATGGGCTTCACAGGTGGCACAGTGGTAAAGAATCTGCCTGCCAATTCAGGAAACTCAAGAGATGGTTTCGATCACTGGGTCAGGAAGATCCCCTGGACTAGGAAATGGCAACCTACTCCAGTATTCTTGTCTAGAAAATTTCATGGAAGGGGAGCCTGGCAGGTTGCAGTCCATGGGTCTCAAAGAGTTAAACATGGCTGAGCATGTGTGCACATTACAGAGATGAGACTCCTGTGGATAAGGTAAATAGGGAAGGCCTTAAAGAAGGTGATATTTGAGCTGAAACTTGGATAATGGAAGACGCCAACCAAGTGAAGATATAGAGAAAGAGTACTGAAATCACAGATATAACTCTGAGACAGGAACGAGCTTGGCCTATTTGAGGTCTAGAAAGAAGCCAGTGCCTAAAGCATTCTCAGCTCGAATTTTGAAATGAAAAATCCTTTCAAATTTCTTAAATTGATTCCCTAGTACCTTGTGAGCTGATCACCAGGATTTATAATTATTGGCTACCCTGTCAAACCTCTCCACTGAAACGTCAGCTCTTTTAGTGCAGATATCTGCATCTTGGCAGTTTCTTATTCACAGTACAGAGCTCTACTCAACCCAAGGTTGGCAGATGCACACATTAACAAAGGCCAGCTTTTTACAGTTGAAGAATAAGTGTAGGCCCAAGGTGGGATCAACTCACAATCCAGATGAAATAGACAGAAGGTGCCATGAGAGTCACAGAAAAGGTCACATTTTCAAGCCATATTTCTTTTGTCATGTGAAGTGATTCAGCCTTCATTTTCCTTTTCCAGACATATAAAAATGTGAAAGAGTCAAGATCTATCACTATAAGATACACAGTAACATAAAAAATGAATAAGACCGTATTCTGCCCCCTGAATTATTATTCAAAATTATATTACTAAAGCTATGATAAACATAGACAGCATATTAAGAAGCAGAGACATTACTTTGCCAACAAAGGTCCATTTAGTCAAAGCTATGGTTTTTCCAGTAGTCATGTACAGATGTGAGAACTGGGACATAAAGAAAATTGAGTGCTAAAGAATTGACGCTTTTGAACTGTGGTGTTGGAGAAGACTCTTGAGACTCCCTTGGACGACAAGGTCAAACCAGTCAGTCCTAAAAGAAATCAGTCCTGAATATGCATTGAAAGTACTGATGCTGAAGCTGAAGCTCCAAAAATTTGGCCACCTGATGCAAAGAACTGACTACTTGGAAAAGACCCTGCTGCTGGGCAAGATTGACGGCAGGAGGAGAAGGGGATGACAGAGGATGAGGTGGTTGGATGGCATCACTGACTCAATGGACACAAGTTTGAGCAGGCTCTGGGAGTTGGTAATGGATGGACAGGGAAGCCTGGTGTGCTGCAGTCCATGGGGTCACAAAGAGTCAGACACAACTGAGGGACTGAACTGAACTGAACTGAAATGAAAGCACTTTAAACATTTTCTAATTGCTTTCATTCTTATCACATTTTGTCCTTTGTTGACTGTAGTAAAAGGTCATTTTCAATAACTATAATTTCTTTTGGAACCTGAGTTAGCTAACTTGGGAAAAGAGAGATATTCCAGGTGCCTTTAAGATCCAAGATAGAATTTAAAGTTGGAAGGGACATTTGAGAGCATCTGGCCCATTAAGGATTTGGAGGCTGAGACCAAATGTATTAAGTAAATTGCTAATGTAATATAACTAGTCAGGAGCTGGACTGTGGCTGGAACCTGGTTGTTCAAGTCTTTTATTACTTCACTATTACACTAGTCATAAAAAAGTGGCTGAGAATTTGCTTTATGATCAAATAGTTTAGTTCACTTATATTACCCTGGTCATAAAAGAGGCTGAGTATTCGGCTTGTGATGAAATTAACAAAAGATATCTATCTATCAGAAAAGACAGATTCAAAAAAATCATAAGCAAAAGTAATGTAGGAAAACAATTCTCATCAGAAATTAATTCTTTCAAAGTTTCTTTGTTGTTGTTGTATTTTTTTTTAAATTGAGTGCTATCTAGAAATGTTAATAAAATAACTGTAGTCAATAAAGTAGCTTTTTTAGTGTAAAGTTAATTCCCAAAGGCAAAAAAAGATGAGTGATGGTAGTAAAAAATAAATAAATGTGTAAAAATGCAAAGGAAGTAGTGAGTTAGATCAAGGTAAAACGGTACAGTCCATTACATAGAAAATGTTCATGTGTTCAAGAAAGAAAAATCACATAATCCAGGGTCCATAATTCCCTGAGTATATCAAGGGATATGGCTATTAATCTAATCAGGCTGGCAAAGAAACACAGTCAGTGACATGGTATGATGCTTTTTCAACCTGACAACAGACAAACAAGTAGAAAGGCCCTTGAGACCATGTTAGCAAACTAGAAATACTCAGGTTCCAAAGAGAGTGACAGCTATGGGAAAAAATTATGAAAGATTAATAGTCATCCTGTGTTAAGTTCTCACTGTAGACAATAATAAAACTGGACAAATAAACATAGCAACTGCTTTCAAGCATAAGAGAGAAGATAGCTCAGGGATATAGTCGTTGAAACATGGAGCCACATAAGACAATCTCCACAATAATGTCAGTTTTCTGTCTGGAACCATTATGTAAATCACTGCACTGGGCAGTAGAGCCCAGAAAGCTGATGTCTTGGTGAGTGGAAGAGATAAAATGTAGAGTTCAGGACGGCAGGTGCTGACGGAATCTGCAAGGCAGAGTAACATAGATGAGGGAGCTGCATTGAGATGGAGCTCCACAAATCTGCAAAGAAATCCTCCTGAATACCAAACAGAAAATGCACTAGGCAAGATTCCATGAGGCTGACAAAATACGCCTGCTGGGGGGATGTGATCTGAACTGAGCCCACACAGTGCTGGGAAGTCTTAGAGTTCTGACTACCAGAGTAAAGACACCTCACTGAATATCCAGAACATTCTTTTGAGAACACAGAGAAGAAGAGGTATTCTGATCCCACAGAAATGGCTGCCTAGATCAGTGGTTCTTAGCTAGCAAAATTTTTGACCCTTTACCAGGGAATCTTTGGCAATGTTTGAGACCTCAGTATTTGTTATGTTTGGTAGAGGAGAGAGAGTGGAAGCCAGTGGGTAGAGAACAGGGATGTTGCAATGCACAGGGATGCTATACTGCACAAAACAAGTAATTTTCCAATCCAAAATGTCAAGCCTGAAAGCAAGCCTTAAAAGGATAAAACTGTAAATTACCTAGCTGATAGAGCAACTCAAAGACAAAATCCAGACCTTCAACAATTTTGTTGTTTAATTCAACAATATTTGGATAAAAAAGGTAGTGTTTAATAATGACCTGCTTACATTAATAAAGGACAGAAAATACTAGGTATGTGCAGAAACAGGAAAATTTGACTCATAAGAAGAAGAGTCAATAGATATAGACCTATAAATGACTCCAATATTGGAGTTTGTAGACAAAGACCTTAAAAGTATTTAAAAGAAAAGATGAATATAATGAGGAAGCACAAGAGGAATTTCAGAAAAGAAATGGAGACTATAAAAAAGAAACAAATGTAAATTCTAGGACTAAAAGTACAATACTAGAATTTTAAAAACTCATTGGATGAATTTAACAGAAAATTAGACATGATGGCAACACGGAGGAAAAAGTAAACTTGAAGACAGAGCAATAGAAACTGAACTATAAAGCTCAGAGTGAAGGAAGACCAAAACAAATAAATGAAATAGCTTCAGAGAAATGTGAGACAATACCAAAATGTCTAATATACAAGTCAAAATGTCTAATATACAAGTCAAAGAAGGAAATGAGAGAGATGGGAATGGAAAACATACTTGAATACTTAAGTAATAATGAAAATTCTGAAATTTCATGAAAAATATTCACTCACACTCCCAAGAAGCTCAACACAATACAAAGGGTAAATACAAAGAAAACCATATCTATCTAAATATAACAAAAACCAAATCTAGTCACATCAAATTGCTGTAAACCAAAACAAAAGAGAAACTCTTTAAACAGCAGGAGGGAAAAAGACCCATTATATACTGGTGAACAACAATAAGAACGACCATGCCAATATTATTAGAAAATAACACAAGGTACAAGATAAATAATAAGAAAAAAATCATGTAGATTTCTATATCCAGTATAAAAAGATAAACTGAAGGTATTTTCTCCCAACTTTTATTTTGAAAAAATGTCAAACTTACAGAAAAGTTGCAAAAATAGTACAATGAACCTCCAATACAAATGCTCATCTAGAAACACCAACAATTGTCAGCATTCTGACTCACTTGCTTTATCTGTTTTCCCCCTGAACTAACTGAGTTAATTGCAGACTTGACAATTTATCATGACACTTTATCCATAAATATCATGTATCTCTGAAAATAAGAGCATTCTACTTTGTAATCAAAATACAATGATCAGAAAATTTAATATTGACACTTTATCAAATAATAAATCTGAAATGCAGTTTAAATTTCCCCAACTACATCATTTTAAACAGTTTATTTTAAACCCAGGCCTAATCTAGGATCACACATTGCATTTATTTTGTTTTTAACTTGTTCAGCTTCTGTACATCTGTGTCTCTTTTTCTGTTTTGCATATAGGGTTATCGTTACCATCTTTCTAAATTCCATGTCAGTCACCTTTTGTGTGTGGGTAGTGAAAAGGCTTAAGCTCTGCTCTTTTAGCAAATCCCAAGACAACACAGTTTTATTAATTATAGGCACGATGCTATTTATCCCAAGAGCTTACCCTCTTATAGCTAAAGCTTGTGCACTTTGACCAGCATCTTTCCATCCCTGCCCACCCTCAACTTCTAATAATCACCATTCTACCCTCTATGAGTTCAACTTTTTTTTTAAACATTGCACACATAAGTGAGATCATATAGCATTTGTCTTTCTCTGTCTTGCCAATTTCATTTAGCATAATGTCCTTTAAATTTATCCATGTTTTTGGCAGGATTTCCTTCATTATTGTGACTAAATAATATCCACTGTATATATATATATATATGTACCACATCTTTTTTATCCATTCATCCTTTGATGAACACATTGTCTTCATATCTTGTATATTGTAAATAACGTTTCAATACACATGGGGGTGGAGATTTTTTCAAGGTACTGATTTTCTTTCTTTCAGATACATACCTGGTAATGGGATTGATGGATCATATTGTATTCTTATTTTTAATTTTTTTGAGAAAACTCCATACTGTTTACATAGTGACTGTATCAATTTACATTCCCACCAACAATGGTTAATGGTTCCCTTTCTTCCATATCCTTGCCTTGATATCTGTTGTCTTTATCATAAAAGTCATTCTAAAAGGCATGAAGTGATATCTCACTGTGGTTTTGATTTGCAATTCTCTGATGATTAGTGATGCTGAACACCATTTCATATACTTACTGGCTATTTGAATGTTTTCACAAATAATTGGAAAGATATTTCCTGCTCATGGATTAGAAGAATTAATATTGTTAAAATACCCATACAATCCAAAGTGATGCAGATTCAATGCAGTTCCTGTCAAAATTATATTGGCATTTTTCATAGAAATAGGAAAAACAATTCTAAAATTTGTATGTAAAAACCAAGGACACCAGATTGCTAAAGCAATCCTGATAAATAAGTACAAAGCTGAAGGCATTACACGTTCTGATTTCAAACTATATTATAAAGTTATAACAATCAAAACAGTATGGTATGGTATCAAAATAGACTCATTGAATACCGGAACAGAATTGAGAGCCCAGATTTAAATCCACACATATGTCATCAACTAGTCTTTTACAAGGACCCCAAGAACACCTAATGGGGAAAGAGTAGTCTCTTCAATAAACAGTATTATGAAAACTGGATATCTTCATGCAAAAGAATGAAACTAGAACTCTAACTTATATCACTCACAAAAATTAATTCCAAATGGGTTAGAGACTTAAATGGACCACACGAAACTGTAAAATTCCAGCACAAGAGATAGGGGAAAAACTCCTTGACTTTTGTCTTGACAGTGAGTTTTTGGATATGACACCAAAGCACAGTCAACAAAAACAAAAATAAACAGGTGGGGCAAAATAAATTAAAAAGTTCTTAAAGGTCTTTTAGATAAGTAGAATAAGAGTTATTTATTTTATTTTATGTTGATGAGAGAATTTGTCACCGACAGACCTCGATCACTAATAATGTTAAGTGAAGCTTTTCAGGAATAAAAAGAATTAAATTACCTGGATATATACAAATAAAGATGTCCAGAGATGGAAAAAAATGGGAAATTGTATAAGGCTTTTTTGCACATCTTTTGTATCTTAAAAAAACAATTGACTATCAAAACAAAAATACTAATAGCAACAATGTATTAGATAAAGTCATAAATACAAAAGAGTTGGTTATATGACAAAATATAATGAATAACTGGGGCAGGAAAAATAGAAGTATACTGTCTTAAGGTTCTAAGAGTATACAGGAATTGATATTAAATTAAATTAAGGTAAATTGTGACAAATTAAATATGCATATTTTAATCCCAAGAGCAATGCTTTAAAAATAGTCATAGCAAAAAGTCAATAGAAGAGATAAAAATGGAATGCAAAAAAATATATTTCATTCAACAGAAGGAAGTTTGCCACATAATTGATTCTTTCTTTTATGTATGATTTTTCAGTGGCATGCAATGCTATTTCTCTTCAGTTCAGTTCAGTTTGGGTGCTCAGTCATGTCTGACTTTGCAACCCAATGGACTGCAGCACGCCAAGCTTCCCTGTCCATCACCAAACCCTGGAGCTTACTCAAACTCATGTCCATCGAGTCAGTGATGCCATCCAACTATCTCATGCTCTGCTGTCCCCTTCTCCTCCTGCCTTCAATCTTTCCCAGCATCACGGTCTTTTCAAATGAGTCAGCTCTTCGCATCAGGTGGCCAAAGTATTGGAGTTTCAGCTTCAGCATCAGTCCTTCCAATGAATATTCAAGACTTATTTCCTTTAGGATGGACTGGTTGGATCTCCTTGCAGTCCAAGGGACTCTCAGGAGTCTTCTCCAACACCACAGTTCAAAAGCGTCAATTCTTTGGTGTCCAGATTTCTTTATAGTCCAACTCTCACATCCATACATGACTACTGGAGAAACCATAGCTTTGACTAGATGGACCTTTGTTGGCAAAGTAATATCTCTGCTTTTTAATATGCTGTCTAGGTTGGTCAGAGCTTTTCTTCCAAGGAGCAAGTGTCTTTTCATTTCATGGCTGCAGTCACCATCTGCAGTGAGTCTGGAGCCCAAGAAAATAAAGTCTCTCACTGTTTCCATTGTTCCCCATCTATTTGCCATGAAGTGATGGGACTGGATGCCATGATCTTAGTTTTCTGAATGTTGAGTATTAAGCCAACTTTTCCACTCTCCTCTTTCAGTTTCATCAAGAGGCTCTTTAGTTCTTCATTGCTTTCAGCCATAAGGGTAGTGTCATCTGGATATCTGAGATTATTGATATTTATCCTGGCAATCTTGATTCCAGCTTGTGCTTCATCCAGCCTGGCATTTCGCATGATGTACTCTGCATATAAGTTAAATAAGCAGGATGAGAATATACAGCCTTGACGTACTCCTTCCCCAATTTGGAACCAGTCTGTTGTTCCATGTCCCATTCTAACTGTTGCTTCTTGACCTGCATACAGATTTCTCAGGAGGAAGATCAGGTGGTCTGGTATTCCCATCTCTTGAAGAATTTTCCACAGTTTGTTGTGATCCACACAGTCAAATGCTATTGGTGGAATTATTCACAATAGAACTTTCAAAACTGCAGTCCATCCTCTCAAATCCTGCCACTGCTTTATCAACTAAGGTTTATATAATATTCTAAATCCTTTGTTTGTCATTTCAATAGTCAATAACATCTTCACCAGGAGTAGATTTTATCTCAAGAAATCACTTTCTCTTCTCAAGCATAAGAAGCAACTCTCATCCATTAAAGTTTTACCAAGAGATGCAGCACTTCAATCACATATTCTGTCTCCACTTCTAATTGTAGTTCTCTTGTTATTTGCATCACATCTGCAGTTACTTCCTCCACTGAGGTCTTGAACTCCTCAAAGTCATGCATGAGGGCCAGAATCAACTTTTTCCAAACTTTTGCTAATTTTGATCTCTTTACATGAATTAGAAATGTTCTCAATGGCATCTAGAATGGTAAACCCTTCTCAAAATGTTTTCAATCGACTTTGCTGAGATCCATCAGAGGAATCACTGTCTATGACAGCTACAGCTTTATAAAATGTATTTCTTAAATAATAAGACTTGAAAGTCAAAATAATTCCTTGATCTATGGGCTTCAGAATGAATATTGTATTAGCAAGCATGAAACCAACATTAATATCATTACACATCTCCATCAGAGCTCTTGGGTGACCAAGGTATATTGTCAATGAACAGTAATGCCTTGAAAGGAACTTTCTTCCTGAGCAGTATTTCTGAATACTGGATGGATGGCATCATTGGACACGAGCTTGAGCAAGCTCTGAGAGATTGTGAAGGACAGGGAAGTCTGGTGTGCTACATACAGTCCATGGGGTCGCAAAGAGTCAGGCATGACTGTGACTGAAGAACAGTGTCTGAATAGCGGGTTTAAAAATATCCCATAGGTACTTCCCTGGTGGTACAGTAGTTAAGACTTTGCCTTCCAATGCAGGGTGCAGGTTCAATCCCTGGTCAGGGAACTAAAATTCCACATGTCTTGTGGACCAAAAAAAAAAAAAAAAAGGAACATAAAATAGAAACAATACTATAACAAATTTAATAACAACTTTAATAATTGTCAGCATCAAAAAATATTTTAAAAAATATTCCATAGACCATGTTGTAAACAAATGTGCTATCAGCCAGGTTTTGCTGTCCCATTTACATAGCACAGGTAGAGTATATTTAATATAATTCTCAGGGGCCTTAGGATTTTCAGAATGGTAAATGAACACTGACTTCAACTTAAAGTCACCAGTTGCATTAGCCACTAAAAAGATGGTGAACCTCTGCTCTGAAGCTTTGAAGCCAGGCATTGACTTCTCCTCTCTAAAAAAAATCATAGATGGAAGCCTTCCAAGAAGGCTGTTTTGTCTAAGTTGAAAATGTGTTGTTTAGAGTAGGCAACTTCATTAACTATCTTAGCTACATCTTCTAGATAACTTGCTGCAGTTTCTCTATTAGCATTTGCTACTTCAACTTGCACTTTATGTTGTGGAGATGGCATCTCTCTGTAAACCTCATGAACAAACCTCTGCTAGCTTCAGACTTTTCTTCTGCAACTTCCCCACTCTCTCAGCCTTCGTAGACTGAAGAGATTTAGGACTTTGTTCTAATGAAGTTTTAAGAGAATATCCTGATGGGTTTGATTTTCTGTTCAGACCACTAAAACTATCTCCATATCAGCAATAAGGGTCTTTGTTTTCTTATCATTCATGTATTCCCCTGGGGGATGGCATGACAACCCACTCCAATATTTTTGCCTGGAGAATCCCATGGACAGAGGAGCCTGGCGGACAGCAATCTACAGAGTTACAAAGAGTTGGACACAGCTGAAGTGACTTGGCATGGATGCACATTCATGTGTTCACTGGAGTAGCACTTTTAATTTTCTTCAAGTACTTTTTATTTGCATTCACAACTTGGCTGTTTGGTGCAAGATGCCTAGTTTCCAGTCTATCTTGGATTTTGATATGTCTTCTGCACTAAGCTTAATCATTTCTAGCCTTTGATTTACTGTGTGAGACATACGACTGTTTCTTTCACTTGACCTCTTTGAGACCATTGTAAGGTTTTATTTGGTCTAATTTTAATCTTGTTATATATTAGGGAATAAGAAAGCCCCAGAAGAGGGAGAGAGGCTGGCAATACCCGACTGTACATCAGTCAGAACACAAACTACTTACCAATTAAGTTTGCATTTTACATAGGCACAGTTTATGGTACTTCAAAACAATTACAATAGTCATATCAAAGGTAACTGATCACAGATCACCATTAAAATATAATAATAATGAAAAAGTTTGTAACATTATAAGAATTCCCAAAATGTAACACAGAGAGCATGAGCACATACTCTTGGGTGAACAGCAGTGATAGACTTAATAACACAAATACTGTATCTGTAAAACACACAATATCTGGGAAGCACAATAAAATGAAGGACAATGAAACAAGTTATGCTTGTGCAAAGTAAGATTAGTCATATATTACTTTGTGGTATTGAAAATTAAAAAACAAAGATAACCCATTTAAAGTATATATGGAATTTGTTGGGTCTTCCAAATATTATTATTTGAAGGGATATAATGATATTTCTTTAGGGGGGGAGTTTTGTCCAGTGGGTGTTATTCTAATAAGCCAATGAGAGAAAAAGCAAGCACTTCAATCTTGACTACAATTTTTCTGAAACCACTAAAAACTGAAAAATTTATAAGTGTAAAAATATCTCAGATGGTCTAAAGATAAGTAATGTACCTTTAGTAGATCCTATTTTTTGTCAATATAATTTGAAGTTGAATATCAGGCTTTTAATTTTTGAAAAATCTTGCTGGCTTTAGGAACATTTAGGAAATATTTCTGAAGTCTATTTTTAATTAAAGGATAGAACTGTCTTGAACAACTACTGTGTTGGAATGAGGGGTTCCCCTAACCACTCTCAGCCTCAGTGATTCACCTGAAGGATTTATGAGATGGAAGAAGCTGTTACATTTATGGTTATTGTTTGTTACAGTAAAAGGATACAGATTAAAAACATTAAAGGAAAAAAGTGCAAAAAGAAGTCCAGGAGAAACAAGGAGAAAGCTTGTACATATTCTTTCCTATGAGAGATGATGTAAATGTTCTTAATTCTCTCAAGAATGATATATGAGAATACATGAAAAGTGCTTCCAACTAGGAAAGCTTATGCAAGACTTGATATCCAAAGTTTTTATTGGGCTTCCCTCATGGCTCAGGTGGTAAAGAATCTGCCTGCAACGTGGGAGACCCAGTTTTGATCCCTGAGTTGGGAAGATCCCCTGAGAAGGGAATGGCTACCCACTCCAGTACTCTTGCCTGGAGAATTCCAAGGACAGAGAAGCCTGGTAGGTTACGGGCCATGGGGTCGCAAAGAATCGGACACAACTGAGTGAATAACACTAACACACATTCTCTGCTTACAAAAATCAGAAAACAAGTTTCCTCTCTAAATGGTGAAGGGGCAAAAGTCCAACTTCATATACATTTTTTACCAGGGAATTCAGAAGAACTCCACTCACCTTCAAAAACTTTCTAAATTAACCGGCTCATTTTTATTAGAGGTTAGTTATGTAGGCATGCAGCTCTTGTAACTGACCTCAGCTATTCAGTCTCCGACCTCTAAAGGCAAAAATGGTGTTCATAGATCTCATTGTTAGCATAAACTATCTGATCTAACTGGTTCTGGGTAGGGTTCAGCCCATCACTCAGGAGCCTCAAAGGCCATTCCTGAAGATGGGCCTTTCTTGGAAATGCATGTTGTTTGAGCAACCCAAGCCTATTGACTTAACTTTCCTTCCTACACCCTAACATTACAAAATTCACTACACAAACAGCCAAACGCCAAAGTTGCTGGAAAATTTTAGACTCAAGTGTATGATCATGAAATGTACAAATCTGTTTATTTGTTAACTATTTTACTCCTTACTCAATATTTTAAAATAAGTATTCAATTTTCCCCAGATGCTCACAGTATATATAGTTTCCTGATGTCTAGACTTCAAAGACTGATATGTTTCATCTTTTGTCAATTGTTTTCCTTGTCTCTACACATTATAATTTGAAATTATTAACATAATGCATCTCGAAAAAATACAGCATGCTCTGAAATCATTAACATAAAATGTATGTGTTAGTAATCATTATGTTACATACTAATTATGTAGAAAGGTGGAATTTATTTTTAAAGGTAGCACTACTGATATAAATTATTTGCAAATCCAATTTGCTTTCAAGAATGAGA
The DNA here is from genome assembly GCF_019320065.1 of Cervus canadensis. Classification (NCBI taxonomy): domain Eukaryota; kingdom Metazoa; phylum Chordata; class Mammalia; order Artiodactyla; family Cervidae; genus Cervus; species Cervus canadensis. Next base: position 18,588,340 of record NC_057418.1, on the reverse strand, counting down.
AACTCAATTGTTATATTATACCAAGGTTTGGAATGAAATTCTGTAGGTTATCTAATCTAACAGAACCACACTATTTTTTTTTCTTTTTAATGACAACATGACTCAAGTCTCAGGAAGATCCAGTGATTTTCCTTAAATTGATCGTGTAGTAGAAAATAAAGAATGAGCATCTTATCTTGCCGATGCTTAGTCTAAGGTTCTTTTCACTGTATTTATTACCCAGTATCAGTTAGTCAGTCAGTTCAGTCGCTCAGTCGACTGAGCGACTCCATGAACCGCAGCATGCCAGGCCTCCCTGTCCATCACCAACTCCCGGAGTTCACCCAAACCCATGTCCATTGAGTTGGTGATGCCATCCAACCATCTCATCCTCTGTTGTCCCCTTCTCCTCTTGCCCTCAATCTTTCCCAGCATCAGGGTCTTTTCAAATGAGTCAGCTCTTCATATCAGGTGGCCAAAGTATTGGAGTATCAGCTTCAACATCAGTCCTTCCAGTGAACGCCCAGGACTGATCTCCTTTAGGATGGACTGGTTGAATCTCCTTGCAGTCCCAGGGACTCTCAAGAGTCTTCTCCAACACCACAGTTCAAAAGCATCAGTTCTTCAGTGTTCAGCTTTCTTCACAGTCCAACTCTCACATCCATACATGACTACTGGAAAAACCATAGCCTTGACTAGATGGACCTTTGTTCGCAAAGTAATGTCTCTGCTTTTTAATATGCTGTCTAGGTTGGTCATAACTTTCCTTCCAAGGAGTAAGCATCTTTTAATTTCATGGCTGCAATCACCATCTGTAGTGACTTAGTATCAACTGTAAATAAAGGTTTAACAAATATTTTAAGGCAGCTCTAGGCTGATAATCTTATTATGTTATTTAAAGAATAATAAGAATAAACTCATAATACTTTTGGCATGTTATGTCTTTGGCATAGAATCTACAATATTTTAAAATGACTGAACTAACATTTAAATGTTTACCTCTATTGGAAAATAAAAAGATGTATAATAACAGTCCCTGCCCTAAAGAGATTCATAATTGATTAGAAGTAAAAGCCTACTAATGTATGCAAAACCACAAGTTTTAATAAATTGTATGAAATTATTAATTATAATATTTATATATTATAATTGTTAATAATAAATATTAATATAGCCAAATAGTTACAGAATTTTAGTGGCACCTGAACTGAGTCTTGAAAGTTAAACTTCAGTAATCATAAGCAGCATGAATAGCACGACAACAAGAAGAAACAAAATGAAAAGATTCAGTGCAGAAAATATGAATTTTGTTTATGAAACAGTGGAGTTTTTGAGCAGAGGAATTATATTGGCTTTGGAGTCTGATCTTCCTCATCTGGAGTCCCTGCATGTACAAGCTGTCCCACAGATGTGTCTGGCTTCCACCAGCTGCCATTCACTCACACCAGTGTCCCTACTTCTTCCTTCCTCCATTTCAAATTGCAACTACTTTAAAAGTTCTAACTGAAGCCTGTACAACTCATAGTGATATCTCCTGCTTCTGAGTCTCTATACCATTAGTACTTGTATCCTTTTTCTCCTTCAGCTTAGCTTTTTGAAATAAATATCCACTTCATTTAGTTCTTTACAGGTTCCATAGTGCCCACAGCAGTCCTTTAACATAAATGATTCAATAAAGTGTTTCATGATTGGATACCGATTTCTTAGAATAATTAGGCACTAAGGTCCTGGTCCTAATGCATTTCAGTATCAGGTAACTATTAAAGCAAAGGGTCTTCTCATGAGCTAAGCCTCTGTTTCTTCATTCATAAAGCAGGTATCTTTTTATTATTTTAAGCAGATATCATAGAAGTGAGATAAACACTAATTACTACTGTATATTCAACATTCTGAAGCATGCAAATAAGCTTCATAATAGCATTGACAATTTTTATATTTACTTTTAAAATAATTGAAAACACTTTCCTCTTTTGCAAAAAACATTTAAAAAATACTGTAAGAATAAAAATGAATTAGCAACAGTTGACAAGAATTTGTACTAGTCAGAGATTTTATAGCTAAGTGAGACATCCTACACATAAAATGAAATTAAACTTCACTTCCATAAATTACTCTATTTCTTAGGGTTACAGAAGATATGCTCTTTTCAATACTTTTCAAAAATAGCCTATAGAGATTGATTTTTATTGAAAATGGACAATCTGTCACACATCTGGACAATATGTATTACAGGTATGCAATTTTAAAAATATTTTAATGTTAATCTAATTTAAAACATTCAGGTAAAATAGAAAAAACTTAGTAACATAGGTTATTTGCCATTAGCATTTCCATAAGTTTTACTTATTCAGAAGATACATTGGTAACATTCCTGTGTTTGATTCCTCTTTATTTGAGTGATTGAAATATCGATAAAATTCACACATATGCATACCTTGAACAATTCAAAGGCCACATCCTTATTGTAGTTACATGAAGAAAGAGACTTCATATTTGTCGGAACAATTACAGAGAGACTGATTCTGTAATACAAACTTTTCTGTATATCTGCATAATCATATATTATTGAAATACATTTTAACAAAAGATAAAGGGTTGAATTCCATTACCAGGAATACACAACAAATACTGTGAATGCTTCAACATTCAAATAGAAATGAAGGCAGATTTGCCCATAGTGTGCTCATAATTGCTTTTTCATTTAGCTACTTCTAATAACCCTCTAACAATCATCCATCTGGGGAAAAAAAGAAAGGGGCAAGTTCCAAAACATTGAATCCAAGCTTTTGTACCGCTGAGCAATCTCTTTTGAAAGGGGCATTTTGCATATACTCTCTGACTGATGAAAGGAGCCCTTTCTAAGTCTTGATCTGGGGAAATTAAAAAAGAGATCATGTGACTACAATTAAAAATCTGTGAAAATGGTGCACCATAAGCCCTGGGTACCACTTAGAATTTGTAAGGGCAAGAATCAACTAAGTAGGTATTTCTGGTTTTTGACAATTTGAATAGACTTAAAAACATTTAGATGAGATTTTAGAAGACACAGGACACAGAATGAGCAATAAGGTCATTTAAGACAAAATCCCAGATTCATTTGCCATGTTCTTGCTTCATGTTTGAAGAACATCTCCTTCAAGTCACTTATTTTGTTACATTAATAGACTATGGAGCTTTTCTCCTCCCCTGGGTCTACATTCTTCTCCCAGGGCACACACAGGCCATCAGCTGAAGCTTTTCACCATATGAGTCCTACACCAAGAAAGACCTACTATTCATAGGACCATCTGAATATAGTTACCAAATGTCTAAAGACTGTCTGCAATGCAGGAGACACAAGAGATGTGGGTTTGATCCCTGGGTTAGGAAGATTGACTGGAGAAGGAAATGGAAACCCACTCCAATATTCTTGCCTGTTGGGCTACAGTCCATGGAGTCCAAAAGAGTTGGACATGACTTAGCGACTAAACAACAACAACAACAACATTAAAAGGCCGAGAAAAGGAGGGCACCAAATTTTGGCACAAATGTAAATTTGGCACAGAAATAAATTCTTATGTAGACAGCTTTCAAACAGTTTATGCACTGTTCAAACAATTTATGCAACATTCTTGGATTCATTGAGCTATAAGCCAACTTTCTCAATTTGTACAGTAGGCAGGACCTGCGTTTTGTCTCCAAATCACGTTGCATTTTCTATTCATCCCAGGTACTCAATGATCTCATTTCATCACATGTTCAAGTAGCTCCTTACTTGTTGATCTTCATAATAACATCTAAGCTCCTTTGCAAGGCTTTCATAGGACTCCATTCATGGCACAAGCCTTGTATCTTTGTTTTCATTCCCCATCCCATGCTTCATTAGAGGAACTCGTCAATCCCCCAAACAGGATTTACACTTTAATTTTTAATCTCTGAGTCTCAGTCTTACTGTTTATGCTAATAAAATTTCCACATCCCTTTCCCATAAGCTGCCTAAATTCTACCAACAATCAAGACATATGAAACATCCTCTATGAAGTATCTATTAACCCTCTTCTCTTTGCCAAAAACACTTTTTAATTTTTTTTAAATTGTTCTTGCTTTTACTTATTTATTTTTGATTGAATTGCTTTACAATATTATGTTGGTTTCCTCCATACATCAGCATGACTCAGCCATAGGGATACATATGTCCCCTCCCTCTTGAACCTCCTTCCTACCTCCCACCCCATCGCACTCCTCTAGGTTGTTACAGAGCCCTGATTTGAGTTCCCTGAGCTATACAGCAAATTTCCACTGGCTATCTATGATACAAATAGTAGTGTATATGCTTCCATGTAATGTTCATAATGTATACTAAGGACCATAAGTATTTACGGGCATGAGGAAGCTACTGGAATCATTCAGTAATATATTGAATAAATATCATTCATTTATTCTACCATTCTAAGCACAATAAAAGACACACTATCTTTTTTTTCATTTATTTTTATTAGTTGGAGGCTAATTACTGTACAATATTGTAGTGGTTTTTGTCATACATTGACATGAATCAGCCATGGATTTACATGTATTCCCCATCCCGATTCCCCATCCCGATCCCCCCTCCCACCTCCCTCTCCACCCTATTCCTCTGGGTCCTCCCAGCGCACCAGGCCCAAGCACCTGTCTCATGCATCCAGCCTGAGCTGGTGATCTGTTTCACCCTAGATAATATACGTTTCGATGCCCTTCTCTTGAAACATCCCACCCTTGCCTTCTCCCACAGAGTCCAAAAGTCTGTTCTGTACATCTGTGTCTCTTTGTCTGTTTTGCATATAGGGTTATCGTTACCATCCTTCTAAATTCCATATATATGTATTAGTATACTGTATTGGTCTCTATCTTTCTGGCTTACTTCACTCTGTATAATGGGCTCCAATTTCATCCATCTCATTAGAACTGATTCAAATGAATTCTTTTTAATGGCTGAGTAATATTCCATGGTGTATATGTACCACAGCTTCCTTATCCATTCGTCTGCTGATGGGCATCTAGGTTGCTTCCATATCCTGGCTATTATAAACAGAGCTGTGATGAACATTGGGGTGCACGTGTCTCTTTCAGATCTGGTTTCCTTGGTGTGTATGCCCAGAAGTGGGATTGCTGGGTCATATGGCAGTTCTATTTCCAGTTTTTTAAGAAATCTCCACACTGTTCTCCATAGCGGCTGTACTAGTTTGCATTCCCACCAACAGTGTAACAGGGTTCCCTTTTCTCCACACCCTCTCCAGCATTTATTGTGAGGATACACTGTCTTTAAGCAACTCAGAGTCTGGTGATCTAACAAGTATCCAGGTGAAGGGATATATCTTTATTTGTCTGTATCCCACAAAGTAAGTAACTTTATATTTCAAACATAAAATGTTGCCGATAAATGTTCGCTGACTTGAAACCCATGTAATAAAATCAATCCTTGCTAAAGTATTAGGAAATTATTGTATTAATTTACTAAGGAGAATTGGTATTTTAAAATTAATAAGCTCAAAAAGAGATGCCAAGTACACTCCAATGATGTTTTAGGAATACGGATTTATTATAAAATCTCGAATTATAGAAAATAGTCAAGTATCTACATCATGCATCCATCATATTTATAAGGAAGGTATTCATATATATCCATGAGAGAAGGTAGGGCTAATTTTACTGTATATCTGGACATAGCCTTCAGTTCAGCTCAGTTATGTCCAACTTTTTGAAACCCCATGGACTGCAGCACACCAGGCTTCCCTGTCCATCACCAGCTCCTGGAGCCTACTCAAACTCATGTTCATAGAGTCGGTGATAACATCCATCCTTCTCATCCTCTGTCATCCCCTTCTCCTCCTGCCTTCAATCTTCCCCATATCAGGGTCTTTTTCAATGAGTCAGTTCTTTGCATCAGGTGGCCAAATTATTGGAGCTTCAACTACAGCTTCAGTCCTTCCAATGAACACTCAGGACTGATTTTCTTTAGGATTGACTGCTTTAATCTCCTTGCAGTCCATGGGACACTCAAGTCTTCTCTAACACCACAGTTCAAAAGCATCAGTTCTTTGGCACTCAGCTTTCCTTACGGTCCAACTCTCATATCCATACATGACTACTGGAAAAACCATAGCTTTGACTAGATGGACCTTTGTTGGCAAAGTCAAGTCTCTGCTTTTTAATATGCTGTCTAGGTTGGTCATAGCTTTTCTTCCAAGGAGCAAGTGTCTTTTAATGTCATGGCTGCTGTCCCCATCTGCAGTAATTTTGGAGCCACCCAAAATAAAATCTGTCATTGTTTCCATTGCTTCCCCATCTATTTGCATTGAAATGATGGGATCAGATGCCATGATCTTAGTTTTTTGAATGTTGAGTTTTAAGCCAGCTTTTCCACTCTCTTCTTTTACCTTCATCAAGAGGCTCCTCAGCTCCTCTTCGTTTTCTGCCATAAGGGTGGTGTCATCTGCATATCTGAAGTTATTGATATTTGTCCTGCCAATCTTGATTCCAGCGTGTGCTTCCTCCAGCCCAGCATTTTGCATGATGTACTTTGCATATAAGTTTTATAAGCAGGATGACAATAAACAGCCTTAACGTACTCCTTTCCCAATTTGGAACCAGTTGATTGTTCCATGTCCAGTTTTAACTGTAACTTCCTGACCTGCATACAGACTGCTCAGGAGGCAGCTCATGTAGTCTGGTATTCCCATTTCTTGAAGAATTCTCCAGAGTTTGTTGTAATCCACACTGTCAAAAGCTTTGATGTAGTCAATAAAGCAGAAGTAGATGTTCCTCTGGAACTCTCTTGCTTTTTCGATGATCCAACAGATGTTGGCAATTTGATCTCTGGTTCCTCTGCCTTTTCTAAACCCAGCTTGAACATCTGGAAGTCCATGGCTCATGTACTGTTGAAGCCTGGCTTGGAGAATTTTGAGCGTTACTTTACTAATGTGTGAGATGAGTACAATTGTGCAGTAGTTTGAACACTGTTTGGCATTGCCTTTATTTGGGATTGGAATGAAAACTGACCATTTCCAGTCCTGCGGCCACTGTTGAATTTTTCAATTTTGCTGGCATATTGAGTGCAGCACTTTAACAGCATCATTTTTTAGGACGCGAAATAGCTCAATGGAATTCCATGATATATCTGGATATAGCCTTGGAATGAAGCAAACACCGATAGAATGTAAGTATGGATGATCACTGGGCAAATTGGGAAGGAACTGCCTTTTTAAAGATTTGGACCATAAAGAAACTGAGCACTGCAGAATTGCTGCTTTTAAACTATGGTGTTAGAGAAGACTCTTGAGAGTCCCTTGGACTCTCCTTGGACTCCTTGGACTGCAAGAAGATCAAACCAGTCAATCCTAAAGGAAATCAACCCTGAATATTCATTGGAAGGACTGATTATGAAGCAAAAACTCCAATACTTTGACCACCTGATACATTGAGCCAACCCATTGGAAAAGACTCTGATGCTGGGAAGAATTGAGGGCAGGAAGAGAAGCGGGTGACAGAGGATGTGATGGTTGGATGGCATCATCAACTCAATCGACATGAGTTTGAGCAAACTCTGGAAGATAGTGAAGAACAGGGAAGCCTAGCATGCTGCATTCCATCACGTCACAAAGAGTTGGACACAGCTGTGTGACTGAACAACAACAAAATAGCCACAGGCAGAAATATACACCCTGACAAATGCTGCCAATCATCAGTCACAAAGGACTATTGCATTTTAGAAATAAGGTCTTATCTGTTCATTGAAGATGTTTCTAGCCTATAAGTCATAAAGCAGTGATAAATGTGAATTATGAAATTCATTTGAAAACAGCCATTTAATGGGCCATAGTCTCACACAGAGAAAACTTCAGTCTCTCGCTTTGGCAGCTGCTCTTCATTCCTTTCTACAAACAAGGCAAGCAATTTTTAAGCTGACAAATAGCCTACATTTAGGAAAAAGTAATACTATGCTTACAAACCTTAATGGCAGGCAAGCCTCTAAAGACTCAGACATTTGGTTTGAATGAGATAAATGTGCAAAGGACCACCCACCTATCAGAAGCCTTTCTGAATTCTTAGTTCTCCTTCTCCTCTTCAGGATTCCCTAAGTGGCCCCTTTATCCTCTTTCCCCCAGTCTCCTCCTCCACCCTCCTCCATCAGCTTCCCTACAAGGCTCTCTAGAAAGCCAGAAGTCACTCCCACCTCATTAGTCACAGGATGGTTCTAGGCTTTAGGCCAGGGCAACTTATCAACAAGATGTCAGTAGAGCCTTATTATTTTTTTTTAATATTCTTCATTGAGCATAATATTAAAACCCCAGCAATTAAAAGAACCTGTAAGTATGCTCTTCCCCAAACGGTGCTCACAAAAGTGAGTTTGTAGTTTTAATTTCCATGTGGTTCAGGCTAGTTCAGTTTCTCTTGGGTCGAGACTGTAACCAAGGGTCTCAGGCAACACGAAGGAGGAAGCAGGAGGCAGTTTCGAGAAACACAAATTTTCTGAGGTCATCAGTAACCCCTGCTCTGTGTCCACAGGACAGCACATCCTTCAGAAATACTTTTTTTTTTCTTTCTCCTTCTGTTCTGGAATTCTTTTCCATGAAACTTAATTAGGGAGAAAAATTGTTGAAAAGCAACATTTCCCCCCAATGTTGTCCTTAAAATATTGACATAATGTAGAAGCTTTTTTTGCCCGAGGTAAACAGGCAGTTTTAATGAAGGATTTCAAGGCACTGAACCAGATAAAAACATACTGAGTTCCGCATTGCACTTTATTTTCAAAATATTTTGTATGTCCAGCATGTCTTTTTGAAAAAGCAAAGTAAAGAAAAAAAGTGTGGCATCTTGAATCTCTTATTAGGAAAGGAATTTTAGTACAAATTTTAGAACAAAGTGCCTCTTTTTCTGTTTTGAGTTCTTAAAATCACATACTGTTTAGGAAAGAGTTCTTCCACCTGGATGTAATTTACCCAACTAGTTTATCTTGTGATGGATTAAAGCATAAAGCTTTACTTTTACTATATGCAAATAATATGTAAATTTAGCCTTCCTTAATATCATTTCATGTCTGAATTCCAGGCAAATTGCTTTTCTACCATCTTTTGGTTCCTATTTAAACAGATTAGCTTCCTACATTACATTATTCCATTTAATCCAGTTGAGCAAGGATTTCTTGGGCACGAGCTTCAACCATATGGCATTGGTTTGGGTTCCCTCACCATTCTGGTTCTCATATTCTGAAACGAGTTTGGATCATCCAGATTTCCTTATCTGTGAAGATAGTGTATATATTACATGACCTCTATTGTCTCTTTCAGTTTTTACAGTCTTTGCTAACTTCTAATGTGAGAATTAAATGAATATGAAGCATGAATCCACTTTGAAACTATAAAAGGACATGCAAATATGAATTAGAGATGTAGAAAATTACACAGTAATAATTTTATATAGTGGTAACATGGAATCTAGCTTGATGCTCCTTTCAGAATGATAGGCAGCGTTTATCTAGAATCAATTGATAGTATCAAAGTGTTATCATTTACTTAACATTTCAAGTTAACTTATTTCACCTGGCCTGCTTTAGAAGGCATGTGGGTGGTAGAAAAGAAGATTTTTTCCATAATGCACACTTTTTTTTTCTTGTTTGCCCTATACTTACTGACCTTGAATATCTTTAGTAAGTCTAAAAAAAAATGAATTAGAATTTTAATCAACCTTTGGGTAATTGATAATGATGCTTCTTATCTGTTATTTTTACTCCCTCAGACATAACAGAGTATTTTTATTAATATCCATTTGAAATTGCTGTAGACTATATTGGCTGTAGCAGTCTACAACAGACCTATTTTTCAGATTTTTATTCTAGCTGTTTGCCAAGTGGCTACCTCAGAATGTGATGAATGCTATACTTGTTTAGTATTCTAGCCTCACTATAAGTGAAGATTTAATGCAATTGTGAGGTTATAAACATATTATTATTATGAATTTACTATGATATTTTAAAATGATGTGTAACAGAATAGCTCAACTATTTTGTCAAATAATGCAGAAACATTCGGTTGGAACTACATGCCATAAAATAAAGTCATGATCAGGCTGCATTTTAACTGTATCACAAATTTTCAAATAAATAAAATTTTCTTTAGAAAATGATAAAATTGCAGGTATCAAAGATTAGTGAACTTTTAAGAAATAAGCATTTTACACTTGATTTTGCAAAATAAATCATTATACCAATATTATGAAGTGGCCCAAGCTCTTATTAAGTCATTCAGTCTAGGTTGAAATCTAACAGTTATCTCTGTGCTTAACTTCTCTGTGCCTCATAGGTAATAAGATGCTATATTCAAAGCACTCACCAAAGAACATGCACTCAACAGAAGCACCAATTATTATGTTATCCCCATACTGCCCACTTAGAAAGACAGTGCAGAAAAGATACCTGTGTACATGTCCATGTTAGACAATATGTAGCAATTTTTAATGTAATTCTTCAGTGTATATGAATTTGTACTATCTGCCAGAGTAATTCTGGCATTATTTTTTTATTTATCATTATTTTTAGTAAATAGAAATGAAAAATAAAAATTGTATATATTTAAGTTATATGGTGAAAGTGAAAGTCTTAGTCACTCAGTTGTGTTCGATTTTTTGCGACCCCATGGGCTGTAGCCCACCAAGCTCCTCTGTCCATGGAATCTTCCAGGCAATACTGGAGTGGGCAGCCATTCCCTTCTCCTGGGGATCTTCCCAACCCAGGGATTGAACCTGGCTCTCCTGCATTGCAGGCAGATTCTATATTGTCTGAGCCACCAGGGAAGCCCCATTTGAAATTTTCATAATCTATACTTTCAGAGATGTATGCATTTCCAGCTTCAGTAAAATAGTAGAAGTGAAAAGTAAAAATCGTATATATATATTTGAGATATACCATTTGATAGTTTGATATATATACATGATGAAATAATCACCATAATTAAGGTAATCTATTCTTTTGTGGTGAGACCATTTTAAGATCTATCTTCTTAATACATTTCAAGTATATAATACTGTATTGTTAGCTATAGTCACATGGCTGTATGTTAGATCTCCAGCACTTATTTACTTTATAGGACTGGAAATTTGTATCCTTTAACCAACACCTCCTCATGTTCCCCTCCTTCTAGGTCCCTAGGAACTACTATTTAAAGAGAGAAGAGTAAACGTGAATTTTTTCTAGTATAAAATTTTATAAATATTGGGTTATAAATTAGCATCTTCACAGACTGTGCTTTCAAATACTCAGCATAGTACTTCATCCATGGTAGATATTCAATAAATGTCTGTTAAATGTAATAATAATCATGATTATGGTGTTGGAAAGAGCACAATACATTGTGTTCCATGATGACTGCTGATTGTGCCTAATGCATATCATCTGTTCTTTCAAGTAAAATTGTTTAAAATTTATTCAAAATTAGCTTTTTCTCTATAAAATGGCATGAACATCTAACAAAACTCTTACTTTTCAGACTGCCTGTAATAACTGTGACTCAGTCGGCTCTTGATGGCATACAATAGAATCTTGATAGAAGTTTCTGAGAAAATTTCAAATTTAGAACAATGTTTCAGTGAAGACCGCCTGATATTTACCCATATCATTAGTATCAGTTCAGTTCAGTCACTCAGTCATGCCTGACTCTTTGCAACCACATGGACTGCAGAATGCTAGGCTTCCCTGTTAATCACCAACTCACAGAGCTTGCTCAAACTCATGTCCATAGCGTCAGTGATACCATCCAACCATCTCATCCTCTGTCACCCTCTTCTTCTCCTGCCTTCAATCTTTCCCAGCATCAGGGTCTTTTCAAATGAGTCAGTTCTTAGCATCAGGTGGCCAAAGTATTGGAGCTTCAGCTTCAGCATCAGTCCTTCCAATGTATATTCAGGACAGATTTCCTTTAGGATTGACTGGTTTGATCTTCTTGCTATCCAAGGGACACTCAAGAGTCTTCTCCAACATCACAGTTCAAAAGCATTAATTCTTTGACACAGCTTTCCTTATAGTCCAACTCTCACATCCATATATGACTACCAGAAAAGTGATAGCATTGACTAGACAGACCTTTGTCAGCAAAGTAATGTCTCTGTTTGTAACATGCTGTCTAGGTTGGTCATAGCTTTTCTTCCAAGGAGCAAGTGTCTTTTAATGTCAAGGCTGCAGTCACACTCTGAACTGATTTTGGAGCCCAAGAAAATAAAGTTTCCACTGTTTCCATTGTTTCCCCATCTATTTGTCATGAAGTGATGGGACCAGATCCCATGATGTTAGTTTTTTGAGTGTTGAGTTTTAAGCCAGCTTTTTCACTCTCGTCTTTCACCTTCATCAAGAGGCTCTTTAGTTCTTCTTCCCTTTCTGCCATAAGAGTGGTATTATCTTCATATCCAAGGTTGTTGATATTTCTCCCAGCAATCTTGATTCCAGCTTGTGCTTCATCGAGTCCAGCATTTTGCGTGATGTACTCTGCATATAAGTTAAATAAGCAGAGTGACAACACACAGCATTGACATACTCTTTTCCCAATTTGGAACCAGTTGGTTGTTCCATGTCTGGTTTTAACTGTTGCTTCTTGACCTGCATATAGATTTCTCAGGAGTCAGGTCAGGTGGTCTGGTATTCCATCTCTTGATGAATTTTGCACAGTTTGTTGTGATACACACAGTCAAAAGCTTTGGCATAGTCAACAAAGCAGAAGTAGATGTTTTTTCTGTATCTCTCTTGCTTTTTCAATGACCCAACAGATGTTGGCAATTTGATCTCTGGTTCCTCTGCCTTTTCTAAGTCCAGCTTGAACACCTGGAAGTTCTCAGTTCACATACAGTTGAAACCTCACTTGGAGAATTTAGAGCATTACTATACTAGTGTGTGAGATGAGTGCAAATGTGCAGTTTTTTGAACATTGTTTGGCATTGCCTTTCTTTGGGATTGGAATGAAAACTGACCTTTTCCAGTCCTGTGGCCACTGCTGAGTTTTCTAAATTTGCTGGCATATTAGGTGCAGCACTTTAACAACATCACCTTTTAGGATTTGAAATAACTCAACTGGAATTCCATCACCTCCACTAGCTTTGTTCATAGTGATGCTTCTTTTTTTTTTTTTTTTCTTTTTTTTTTTTTTAATTTTTTTTATTAGTTGGAGCTAATTACTTCACACATTTCAGTGGGTTTTGTCATACATTTGATATGAATCAGCCATAGATTTACACTTATTCCCCATCCCGATCCCCCCTCCCATCTCCCTCTCCACCCGATTCCTCTGGGTCTTCCCAGTGCACCAGGCCGGAGCACTTGTCTCATGCATCCCACCTGGGCTGGTGATCTGTTTCACCATAGATAGTATACATGCTGTTCTTTTGAAATATCCCACCCTCACCTTCTCCCACAGAGTTCAAAAGTCTGTTCTGTATTTCTGTGTCTCTTTTTCTGTTTTGCATATAGGGTGATCGTTACCATCTTTCTAAATTCCATATATATGTGTTAGTATGCTGTAATGTTCTTTATCTTTCTGGCTTACTTCACTCTGTATAATGGGCTCCAGTTTCATCCATCTCATTAGAACTGATTCAAATGAATTCTTTTTAATGGCTGAGTAATATTCCATGGTGTATATGTACCACAGCTTCCTTATCCATTCATCTGCTGATGGGCATCTAGGTTGCTTCATGTCCTGGCTATTATAAACAGTGCTGCGATGAACATTGGGGTGCATGTGTCTCTTTCAGATCTGGTTTCCTCAGTGTGTATGCCCAGAAGTGGTATTGCTGGGTCATATGCAGCAAGACTCATTAAGAAAGAAGAGGAAGAACCAAATTAACAAAATTAGAAATGAAATGGAGAGATCACAACAGACAACTGAAATACAAAGGATCATAAGAGACTACTACCAGCAGCTCTATGCCAATAAAATGGACAACTTGGATGAAATGGACAAATTCTTAGAAAGTATAACTTTCCAAAACTGAACCAGGAAGAAATAGAAGATCTTAACAGACCCATCACAGCAAGGAAATCGAAACTGTAATCAAAATCTTCCAGCAAACAAAAGCCCAGGACCAGATGGCTTCACAGCTGAATTCTACCAAAAATTTAGAGAGAGCTAACACCTACCTTACTCAAACTCTTCCAGAAAATTGCAGAAGAAGGTAAACTTCCAAACTCATTCTATGAGGCCACCATCACCCTAATTCCAAAACCAGACAAAGATGCCACAAAAAAAGAAAACTACAGGCCAATATCACTGATGAACATAGATGCAAAAATCCTTAACAAAATTCTAGCAAACAGAATCCAACAACATATTAAAAAAATCATACACCACGATCAAGTGGGCTTTATCCCAGGAATGCAAGGATTCTTCAATATCCGCAAATCAATCAATGTAATACACCACATTAACAAATTGAAAGATAAAATCATAATGATTATCTCAATAGATGCAGAGAAAGCCTTTGACAAAATTCAACACTCATTTATGATTAAAACTCTCCAAAAAGCAGGAATAGAAGGAACATAGTGATGCTTCTTAACGCCCACTTGACTTCACATTCCAGGATGTCTGACTCTAGGTGAGTGATCACACCATCATGGTTATCTGGGTCATGAAGATCTTTTTTGTATAGTTCTTCTGTGTATTCTTGCCACCTCTTCTTAATATCTTCTGCTTCTGTTAGGTCCATACCATTTCTATCCTTTATCGAGCCCATCTTTGCATGAAATGTAAAATGATTGTAAAATGAAATAATTTTCTTGAAGAGATCTCTAGTCTTTCTCATTCTATTGCTTTCCTCTACTTCTTTGCATCGATCACTGAGGAAGGCTTATTATCTCTCCTTGATATTCTTTGGAGCTCTGCATTCACATGGGCGTATCTTTCTGTCTCTCCTGTGCCTTGCACTACTCTACTTTTCTCAGCTATTTGTAAGGCCGCACCAGACAACCATTTTGCCTCCTTGCATTTCTTTTTCTTGGGGATGGTTTTGATCACTGCCTCCTGTACAATGTCATGAACTTCTGTCCATAGTTCTTCAGGCACTCTATCAAATCTAATCCCTTGAATCTATTTCTCATTTCCACTGTATAGTCATAAGGGATATGATTTAGGTCATACTTGAATGGCCTAGTAGTTTTCTCTACTTCTTCAAGTTAAGTTTGAATATGGCAATAAGGAGTTCATGATCTGAGCCACAGTCAGCTCCTGGTCTTGTTTTTGCTGAGTGTATAGAGCTTCTCCGTCTTTGACTGCAAAGAATATAATCAATCTGATTTTGGTATTGACCATCTGGTGATGTCCATGTGTAGAGTCATCTCTAAAAGGGTGTTTGCTATGACCAGTGCGTTCTCTTGGGAAAACTCTGTTAGCCTTTGCCCTGCTTCATTTTTTACTCCAAGGCCAAATTTGCCTGTTACTCCAGGTATCTCTTAACTTCCTACTTTTGCATTCAAGTCCCCAGTGATGAAAAAGACATCTTTTGGGGGTTTTAGCTCTAGAAGGTCTTGTAGGTCTTTCTAGAACCACTCAACTTCAGTTTCTTTGGAATTAGTGGTTGGGGCATAGACTTGGATTACTGTGATTTTGAATGGTTTGCCTTGGAAATGATCAGAGATCATTGTGGTTTTTGAGATTGCATCCAAGTACTTACTGCATTTAAGACTTTTTTGTTGACTATGATGACTACTCCATTTCTTCTAAGGGATTGTTTCCCACAGTAGTAGATATAGTGGTCATGTGAATTAAGTTCTCCCATTCCAGTCCATTTTAGTTTGCTGATTCCTAAAATGTTGATGTTCACTCTTGCCATCTCCTGTTTGGCCACTTCCAATTTACCTTGATTGGTGGACCTAATATTCCAGGTTCCTATGCAATATTGTTCTTTACAGCATCGAACTTTACTTCCATCATCAGTCACATGCACAACTGGGCATTGTTTTTGCTTAAATATCATTAGTATAGCCATCTAGAAACCATGAACAGTATTTGAGAATATTCTAGGAACTCTGATATTGATTTCTTAAATGTCATAAAATAGTAAATTATTTATTATCGAATATTTTGTTTCTGACATTTTTCTAGGAGCTATAGATCACTTCACTACATCATTCTGACTTTACATTGCTGTTTTATGGAAATACAGTCTATTGCTTTATATTGAGAATTTATTATTTTAATAGGATAGTTTAAGCAACCAATGTTTTTCTTTTTTCCATTAGATCTAAAATATGACTGGTATGTGGTCTTGGCTATCTCACTGGGGTCTCACTAGGATATATCAGTCAAATAAATTCAAGATCCAGTGAGCGTGTATTAATTCCCTGTCACAAAGAACACAGGTTGGTTCCAGGTATACAATGAGGATGAGGATTTAGGATTCACCCTCAGAAGGTATTAGTAAAAGTTGTAGTTGGAAAGGTAGGACAAAGATGCACATGCTCACAAATTATACAAGGCAAAATACCATGAGTTATAAAAGAAGAATATCTTAAAGGGAAGAAAATTCATAGCCAACTAACAGAGGGAGAAGGGTCTCAAAAGCTCAAATTAAGAGATTTATAAGTTGAACTTAAATGATCAGGGATGAATTGGATGGATTTTTAAAATATAAATCTCTACAAGAGAATTCAGTTTATTCCACTATCAACAAATATTTACTGTGTATCTACTATAAGCAAGTATGTGGTTGTCACTGAGGATACAAATATGAACAATTATTTGATATCAAAGAAAGTGAGACAGACAAACAAGTAAACAAATGATAATATAATGCAGTCAGTGAAGATGGAGAACTAACCTCCTTCCCTGGGGCAAAGAGGAAATGGAGATTAAGAAAGCCTTTGGGGAGGAAGAGATGGATGAATCAACTTCTTTAAGATCATCACAGGACTCAGTCAGATGAAGTCCTGGGAGGTAGTAATGGGTTTAGCATTTTTATATATTTGATCATCAAAACTGTTTATAATTTACATTTTACCAAGTTAAAAAAAAACTCTTGAATTAAGAGAAAACATGAGAAATTCTGAGAAATCTTGTCAGATTCATATGGCTGGAGAGCAAAGTGGTTAGCAAAAGTGGTCAAAGTATGGTAAATTGGAAGCAGGGTCGGAATCCTAAGGGCTTTAAATATCTTGCCGTGGAGTTTACTCTTTATCTGGAATACTTGGAAAGCTATTCAACAGAAAGACATGAATAGAGAGATATCAAAAAATGTAAGGAGGGGAGTGACATGAGCAAGGTTAAAATCTAAACAGATCTCTCTGGCAGCACATGGAGGATGGATTGTTGGAAGAGGACATGTTGAAGAGACTGTTACAAGGAAAGCAAGTTACAAAGAGAATAGTGCAAATAAGAACTGATAAGGTTCTAGGTCAGTGAGAATGTGGTTGGAAATAAGTGAATGATTGGAGAGGTATGAAAAAAGAGATTCCTGTAGAACCTTGTGATTAATTAGATGTTGGTAGTAATGTAAAGGCTTTCCTGGTAGCTCGGCAGGTAAAGAGCTACATGATGACCCCACTCTGGGAAAATAGGAACTGAACTAACAGCTAGTAAGGAAAACAAAATAACCCTCAAATATAGCTACAGTTGAAAGAAAATGATAATTTGCTAACATTTTTAAATATGAGTGGTGGATGCATGGATATCACATGATTCTTTCTTCTACATTTTTGAAACATTTAAATTATTTTAAGGAACGGTGTTAGCAGCACTTGCCTGGTTTCTCCCAAGTTTGCCTTATGTGCTTTTTCTCTTTCCTGACTTTGCTCTGTATACTTTCAGTACAAAAAATCAATCTCTCTTCTCCATTCTCCCCCAAAGTGTATGTACGGCTGAGTCCCTTCACTGTTCACCTAAAACTATAACAACATTGTTAATCACCTGTACCCCAATACAAAATGTTTTTGGTGTTAAAAAAAATAAAAATAAAATAAATCAAAGTTGTGAGGGTTACTAGATATTGAGTCCTATGAGTATATCAAGCAAACCACTGAATCTGGATCTGGTCTCCAGGATCTCCAGACATACCTGGATTCCAGGTACTTTCTTTTGGAAAAGTCTCTGAGAGAGTCTGAAGATACACACAGCAATATAGATGAAGAAGTCTACTGACAACCAACAGGTACTTAAGTCCTTGTTCAGCTTCTCTAAGTTCATCTCTAAGATGCTGTCTTTGACGGACAGAAATGAAAGCCCGAAAAATCTTAATGAAAGAAACTCCAGTGAACCTCAGCTTAGACATTCAAAGTGGTAAGACGAAGAAAACTGCTAAAAGAAGATCAGCACATTTTTTGAGAAAGTTGTGTAAGGCCTTTTAACAGAACAGGGTAGGTAGTTTATCAGATGAAAACGTTGATAAGTATATTCCATTCCTTAGTTCATGTTGTAAGCTTTGGAGTCAGATCTATCTAAGAACAAATCCCAAATCCATCACTAATAATCTCTAGTTATGTCCCATTGGGAAAGTAACTTAAACTATTTGAGTTTTAACATGCTTATCTGTGAAATGATTTGCTATCAGTATTAAATCACACATGGCCCAAGGGCTTTCCTGGTGGGTCAGAAGGTAAAGAATCTGCCTGTAATGTGGGAGACTGGGGTTCAATCCCTGAGTCAGGAAGATTCCCTGGAGAAGGGAATGGCAACCCACTCCAGTGTTCTTGCCTGGAGAATCCCATGGACAGAGGAACCTGGTGAGCTACAGCCCATGGGGTCGTAAAGAGTCGGACACAACTGAGCAGCTAACACACAAACACACACAGAATGACCAGCGCAGAATTAGCAAATGATATGTATTTAACAAATACTATTTATACAAGGTTTTTCATATATTCCTGAGCACTGTATATTCTGCATTCTGATTTCAGAAGGTGGAACAAGGACAGTACTCAAAAGTTCAAGGCACTAATCGAGACCAAGAGAGTGTCTAGAAGTTCAAGAGGAGGAAGAAAAGAAGAGGGAAAAAAATTCTGAGGGCCTTTGGAAACTAAACCTGTATGAATGACTCAGTAAACCATGTAACACACACATATGCCACTAAGTGATTTGGGTAGTTATTATTACTCAACCTAATACCTAATATAAATTATAGTTCAAGATAAAACATTGCATACAAACTTTCAAATTTTATTTTGAAGATTCTTTGTTCAATTTATGTTGGATTTTCACATTTACTAACATATAAACTCTTCAATATGCATTATTTAGGAAAAAAACTCACATTAAGGCCTCAATTTCATTGAAAACTTTGAAGTCATGTGGATTAAAATCTCTGTTTGAAAATTATTCTCTAACTCTTATATTGTATGGTAAGAATTTTACTGTCACCTTTGTGGTGAGGCTGAATCTTTTAAATAAATTAAATTTCTGATAGAACTCTTATTCAAGTTCTGTTACCTGTGCAACACAGTATATAGCTATCATATTCTATAACTGAACTGAATTATCTAATGACTCACTTAAGAGCATTGAATACACCTATCTAATTTGTTCTACAGGCCAATAAACAAAATTTCCAAACCATATGTATTCAAACCAAAGTGGATACATTTTTTAATAATAATGCTTTCTAAATATTCCAGAGTACAGCAAATGCTGGGGCTTCCCCTGTGTCTCAGCAGTAAAGAATCCCTTCTGAAGGAGCCGTAAAAGATGTGAGTTCAATCCGTGCCTCAGAAAGATCCTCTGGAAGAGGGCGCGGCAATCTACTTCAATATTCTTGCCTGGACAATCACATGGACAGAGAAGCCTGGCGAGTTGCAGTCCATGGGGTCATAAAGAGTTAAGACTCAGTTGAGCAACTGAGCATGCATGCATAGCAAATGCTCAGTTGCCACATAGTACTTTCTAAGACAATGATATTTTGTTAGTGAAAATTGAATCCCTTGATTTACTGGAATTAAATTACTACTTAGGAACAAGAACAGTATTAATATACAACTTTCATTAAGATGCTAATTTATTTAACATTACTTAATTCTCCAGCGAGTACACATTCTATAAAGAATTGCATTCTGAAGCAATGTAATTGCTGAATATTCCCAACAGTATAAGAACTCCATGCATTCTCTCAAATTGATTTGTAATGGCATTATAGCAAGAGGCTAAGACTTATGCATTAGCCTACTTCTTTTATTCCCATGAGATAATTAAAGATTCAAATTTAAATGAAATTCTTGATTGTGCCATATCTGTGTACTTAGTTTTTGTATAATAGATTAAACTAGCCATTCTGTTACTTTAGGAAAAAAACTGTAGAGATTTTAGTCATTGAGATGCAAATAAAAATCAAGTTGCAAAAGATTATAGTGCTAGCATACAAATAGACATAGAAAATATTGTGTTAAAACAATAAATACATTTATGATGTGTTCAAAGTCACAGAAGAATCTAATTTGGATCGTTTCTAAGTTACTATTTATCAGCATATATTTATTGAAAACTCCTACCCCACTATTGTGTAATTTTTTCATATATTCAAAATTACATATATATATATAAATTTGTAAAGATTATATATATCACCTATAATCCCACTATCTAGAGGATAATAGTACTATGTTTGATTAAGTCTTTCCCATCTTATATTACATACATTTTTCTTTAAAAAGCTCAAATCATGCTAATAATTTCATGTTCAGAGTTTTATTTATGATTATATAATAAAATGTTAACCACATAATGAAGTTATTTAACATATTTTTATAAACAATAACAGGAGTATTTTCTACTGCCCAGTAACCAGACTTTTCAGCTGTTTCTGACATTTTTTTCTATTACAAATGAAGTGAACATTCTTTTGCTGACATTGTAATCAATATTCTTAAAATTTTTCTAAGAAGGAAGTCAAGAAGGGGAAGTACTGAGTCAAAAGAAATAAACTTTTTAAAAGTTCTTAATACATAGCCCTACTTTGCACCCATTCATATCCAGCAGTTTCTGAGTGTTCATCTACTCCGAGTCTCCAGCATGGAGAAATATCAGGTAATTATTTGGTTAAATCTTTGGTAATTTGATAGGTAAAGCATTGTATCAGATCATTTATTTAATGTGTCTTTAGTAGTACTGTAAAATATATATTTATATATACTATATATGTGTGTATATATATGTATATATATGTTTGAAGAATAACTTCAGCAACATGGCTTAATAAAATGTACCTTGTTTGTGTCCCCTGTTAGCAACCAAACTTTAGCATTCACCCATGTACAAAAGTGGAGAAGGAAATGGCTACCCATTCCAGTATTCTTGCCTAGAGAATTCCGTAGCAGCCATGGGGTTGCACAGAGTCAGACATGACTAAAGCGACTTAGCATGCATGCATGCATTGGAGAAGGAAATGGCAACCCACTCCAGTGTTCTTGCCTGGAGAATCCCGGGGACAGAGGAGCCTGGTGGGCTGCTGTCTATGGGGTCGCACAGAGTCGGACACGACTGCACCAACTTAGCAGCAGCAATGTACAAAAGTGCCCCTGCGAAAGTGGTGGGATCCAGCAACATACACCAGGGGACTTTCAAGGAGCCCTGCCCACCTGTGCATCCAGTAATAACCAAAGAGACCTCAGTCCTGGCAGTGGATCCTGCAGTGGCCCATGAATTGACCCCAGTTCCTCTTAGCTGTGGTCCAGGAGACCCCAGAAAACACTGTCTTAGTTACCCCCTGGATAAGAGAGCCTTGGTGGAAGTCCAGATTTCCAGCAGAGAAGTTTCAGCACACCACTGGAGTTAAAAACTAAGAATCTGGATGCATTGAAGAGGGGTAAAAGGAACAGTTCGACTTTACCTGCATCAGCCCTCTTCCAAAGTGGCACAGTTCATGGCCAAAAGCGATCTTCTCAGCATATGATTTCTCCGATGACAGGGCAAAGGAAAGGCATGCAACTGAGCCTCTAGCTTCCCCAGCCGTGTGGGATGCTGCCAGAGGGGTCCATTTCACTCTTAGTCTTGGCAATGATTTTTTGGATATGACACCAAAAGCTAATGCAACAAAAACAAAAATCAACAAGTGGAATGACATCAAACTGAAAAGCTTCTCCGCAGCAAAAGAAACAATAATCAAATGAACAGGCAACATATACAATAGGGAAAATATTTGCAAATGACATACCTGATAAGGAGTTAATATCCAAAATATATAAGCAACTTATACAACTCAGGAGCAAAACAAACAGTTCAGTTAATGAGCAGAGGAACTGAACTGTCATATTTCCAAAGAAGACATGCAAATGACCAAGAGGTATACAAAAAGATGTTCAATATTGCTCATTATCAGGGAAATGCAAATTAAAATCATGATGAGATAATACCTCACATCTACTAGAATGGCTATTACAAAAAAAGACAAGAAGCAAAAAGTGTTGGCAAGGATGTGAAGAAAGGGAACACTTGTGCACTGTTGGTGGAAATAGTTTGAAGGTTCCTCAAAAAACTAAAAACACAACTACTCTATGATTCAACAATCCTACTTCTGAATATATATCCAAAGGAAATGAAATCAGTATCTAAAAGAGGTATGTGTACTCCCTTTGTAGCATTGTTCAGAATAGCCAAGATAATGGATAAAAGGATATAGCAGATGTGGTGTTTATATTCAGTGGAATATTATTTGGCCAGAAAGAAGGAATACTGCCATTTGCAACTGCATGGATGGACCCTTAGGGCATTGGGCTAAGTGAAATAAGACAGAGAAAAAAATACTGTACAGTATCACTTATGTGGAATCTAAAAAGTCTCATACAAAAAGTAGAACAATGGTTGCCAGTGGCTAGCAGGTGGAGGAAATGGAGAGATGTTGGTCAAATGGTGCAAACTTCTAGTTACAAGATAAATTTGGGGGCTCTAATACAGCCTAGTGATTATAGTTAAATGACACTGTATTGCTCTTCAAAAGTTTCTAAGAGAATAGCCCTTAAATATTCTCACCACAAAAGTAGAAATGGTAATTATGTGCTAGAGGTAATGTATCAAATCAACACATTGTATATCTTAAACTTATACAATGTTATATGTCAATTATATCTCAATAAAGATAGGAAAAAATAACATTTTTGACTCACATATTCACTCAATACATAGTAAACAAATTTTGTTTTGTAATTACCTATTCGTTTCATCAGTTTCATATCTGTTTCATATTTGTTTACATGTTACATCATTATGGTGTGTGTGTGTGTAAAAATGCATGTTGTTGTTCAGTCGCCCAGTCGTGTCTGACTCTTTGCGACCTCATGAACTATAGCATGTCAGGCCTCTCTTATAGGTACATATAAATTACGATCCAGGGATCGAACCCTGATCTCCTGCATTGCAGGCAAATTCTTTACCAACTGAGCCGCCACGGAAGCCAACATACATATAAACACATGTATGTGTATATATATGTATACATACAGAGTCTAATACCTGTGTTGAGAATAGATTTCTAGCTTGTTTTCTTTTAAATTTTATTTATTATGATTTCTGTTAGCAAAAAATGTCAAAAGAGCCAATTTTATAAGTACTTTCCTTTTAGATTTATACCATTACCTTGAAATGTTTATATTATCTTTCAGTATACTGCTAAAATAACATATATAAAGTAAATTATAAATATAGACATACACATATGGTTTCATCTTTCTAAGATATATTTGGTTTATGTTGTGAGATGAAAGTCTAATGACTGTTACATCTAGTCAGGTGGAGAATATACTTGTATAATGTTTCAACTGGTTGTTAAGATCTTAAAAATGTTTTTCTCTTTCATTTACATGAGGACAACATCTTGACTTGTTACAGATAACAAACTGTCCTCCACAGAATTCTGTGAAAATTTTTTTTCCCCTTTCCTTTAATCATAAAAATCTGAAGTTAGCCCAAGTTTATACCTTTATGGCAAGTTTTCTCTCTTTTGTTTTGTCATCTTTGCTTGCTGATTTGTAAGAATGTTTTACATTTTTGAAACTCATAGATATTGCAAGAACATGTCTCAGTTCAGTTGTCACTCATGTCCAACTCTTTGCGACCTAATGGACTGCAGCATGCCAGGCCTCCCTTTCCTTCACCAATTCCTGGAGCTTGCTCAAACTCATGTCCATCAAGTCGGTGATGCCATCCAGCCATTTCATCCTCTGTTGTCCCCTTCTCCTTCTTTCAATCTTTCCCAACATCAGGGTCTTTTCTACTGAGTCAGTTCTTTGAATCAGGTGGCCAAGGTATTGGAGTTTCAGCTTCAGCATCAGTCCTTCCAATGAATATTCAGGACTGATTTCCTTTAGGATGGATGGGTTGGATCTCCTTGCAGTCCAAGGGAGTCTCAAGAGTCTTCGCCAACAGCACAATTCATAAGCATCAGTTCCTTGGTGCTCAGCTTTCTTTATGGTCCAACTCTCACATCCATACGTGAGTACTGGAAAAACCATAGCTTTGATTGGATGGACCTTTGTTGGCAAAGTAATGTCTCTGCTTTTAATATGCGGTCTAGGTTGGTCATAGCTTTTCTTCCAAGGAGCAAGTGTCTTTTAATTTCATGGCTGCAGTCACCATCTGCAGTGATTTTGGAGCCCAAGAAAATAGTCTGTCACTGTTTCCATTATTACCTCATCTATTTCCCATGAAGTGATGGGACCGGATGTCATGACCTTAGTTTTCTGAATGTTGAGCTTTAAGCCAACTTTTTCACTCTCCTCTTTCACTTTCATCAAGAGGCTCTTTAGTTCTTCCCTTTCTGCCATAAGGGTGGTGTCATCTACATATCTGAGGTTATTGATATTTCTCCCTACAATCTTGATTCCAGCTTGTGCTTCATCGAACCCAGCATTTTGTATGATGTACTCTGTATATAAGTTAAATAAGCAGGGTGACAATATACAGCCTTGATGTTCTCCTTTCCCAATTTGGAACCAGTCTGTTGTTCCAAGGACATGTCTAGATGCTTTTTTTTAACTAATTTTAGCTTAGCATGACTTTTCAATGGGTCCTTTCTTTGAAACTGAAGCTCTTGTAAAATCACGCTGTATATTACTACTTCTGTTTGAATGATCTTAGCCTCTGTCATGAGAATGCCTGTCATTCATAGTTTGCATTTTTAAAAATTTTTCCCATATATAGTCTGTTTTCTCAATACTTTTATTTGCTTTCTTATGAAATCTTGCACACTAGTAGTTCTCAACACTGCTTTTTGGTTTGGATCACTTTTGAAACTAAATACAAAAATAGTAACAATAATAAAGATGGCTGGGCCTTGGACTACCCACACTGCACAATTTATGAGATATCCTATGCTCTGCTGGCAATGACTGCTGGAGTTATGCAATGACGTGGAACTGTGTGAGTCCTGTTCTACATCAATTAGATCAAGGTGTATAGTAAAGCACTGATATTTCAATTTTTTTGCCCAATGATCCCAGTGTGCAGCCATGATTAGGAAGATGGGAAGCCAACAGCATGTGCATAGGGCTTTGCACATGTCCTGAAACATATTAAATACTGTATGATTTTACTGTACAAAGGAAAATAAAATAGTCTCATTATAAATTAAAACAAGGAGATATGTATTCCACAAGAAAACTGAAAAATACATGCAAAAGAAGGAGTAAATCATATCAGCTTGGGGAAAATCAAGAAAATCTTTACTGTAAGACAGTAGAGACAGTCTCAGAATATTAAAAGAATTTCAAAAGATAAAGATGGGGTATTCTTGGTGAAAGAAACAATATAAGCCAACGTGCAGAAGCAGAAATCTCTTGCCCTTCAGGGAAATGGTCTAAGTCATCTAGAGCACTAAATAACACACAAGCAGCAGTAACACAAAAGCAGCATGAATATCTCGGTGAAATCCACGCACAATTCTCTAAATAACAAAGAACTACTGTATTTTTGGTAAAAGAAATGACATTATAAGAGCTTTTCATTAGGAAGATTATAGGCAGAGATGTGTAGGATGGCTTATAGCAAGGAAAGTTTGGAGTTAGAATCAAATGTAACAGGCAAAAAGAAAATAGCTTTGAGGTTTAAAGGGGCCCAAAGAGCTGCCACTTTCCTCTGATGAAGTTCTGGATCAACTAAAATTGATAAAGGATATGACAGATGAATATAAAAAGTATACTAAAGCATTAAAGATCATGGTTTAGGGGTTCAGCAACAATGAACTTACTAATATGGATGCATTAGGCAGACTTTTCTACAATCAGATTGTGCTACAAAATTTAGATGTGAAGGAGAAATCAGAAAGGCAAAAAAAAAAAAAAAGGAGGGGTTAAACTAAAAGCTCGGGGGTCCTTTCCCAAAAATACTAGGAGAGGAAAGAGGGAAGGGCCAGGCCTAGAGTAAATAGTGGAGGAGCTCTCCCTACAGGAAGTTGACAAAGGGCGTTCCTTCATCCCCAACAGAAGGTCTTCTATTTTCTCGGGAGGAAAAAAATGATAGCTCACATTTACTACCAGTGAAGGACTTCCTAAGTGCTTTAATGATACTGTTTCATCTAATATTTTAAGAACCCTGGTATATGCATGTGTATGTGTTCATTCACTTCAGTTGTGTCCAGCTCTTTGTGACCCTAAGGGCTATAGCCCACCACGCTCCTCTGTTCATGGGATTCTCCAGGCAAGAATGCTGGAGTGGGTTGCCGTGCCCTCCTCCGGGGGCTCTTCCTGACCCAGGGATAGAACCCAGGTCTCCTGTAGTGCAGGCAGATTCATTACCACGGAGCCATCAGGGAAGCCCACCGTGGGATATAGGCACTGACTGGAATGCAAAGTGGAAGTCAAGAAACACCTGGAGTAACAGGCAAATTTGGCCTTGGAGTACAGAATGAAGCAGGGCAAAGGTTAACAGAATTTTCCCCAGAGAACGCACTGGGCATAGCAAACACCCTCTTCCAACAACACAAGAGAAGACTTTACACATGGACATCACCAGAATATGATCAGAATGATTATATTCTTTGCAGCCAAAGACGGAGAAGCTCTATACACTCAGCAAAAACAAGACTGTGAACTGACTGTGGCTCAGATCATGAACTCCTTATTGCCAAATTCAGACTTAAATTGAAGGCAGTAGGGAAAACCACTAGACCATTCAGGTATGACCTAAATCAAATCCCTTACGATTATACAGTGGAAGTGAGAAATAGATTTAAGGGACTAGATCTGATAGACAGAGTGCCTGATGAACTATGGATGGAGGTTTGTGACATTGTACCGGAGATAGGGATCAAGACCATCCCCAAGAAAAAGAAATGCAAAAAAACAAAATAGCTGTCTGAGGAGGCCTTACAAATAGCTGTGAAAAGAAAAGCCAAAAGCAAAGGAGGAAAGGAAAGATATACCCATATGAATGCAGAGTTCCAAACAATAGCAAGAGAGATAAGAAAGCCTTCCTCAGAGATCAGTGCAAAAAAATAGAGGAAAACAACAGAATGGGAAAGACTAGAGATTTCTTCAAGAAAATTAGAGATACCAAGGAAACATTTCATGCAAAGATGAGTTCAATAAAGGACAGAAATGGTATGGACCTAACAGAAGCAGAAGATATTAAAAAGAGGTGGCAAGAATACACAAAAAACTGTACAAAAAAGATCTTCATGACCCAGATAATCATGATGATGTGATCACTCACCTAGAGCCAGACACCCTGGAATGTGAAGTCAAGTGGGCCTTAAGAAGCATCACTATGAACAAAGCTAGTGGAGGTGATGGAATTTCAGTTGAGCTATTTCAAATCATGAAAGATGATGCTGTGAAAGTGCTACACTCAGTATGCCAGCAAATTTGGAAAATTCAACAGTGGCCACAGGACTGGAAAAGGTCAGTTTTCATTCCAATCACAAAGAAAGGCAATGCCAGAGAATGCTCATTCTATGGCACAATTGCACTCATCTCACACGCTAGTCAAGTAATGCTCAAAGTTCTCCAAGCCAGGCTTCAGCAATACATGAACCATGAATTTCCAGATGTTCAAGCTGGCTTTAGAAAAGGCAGAGGAACCAGAGATAAAATTGCCAACATCCGCTGGATCATCAAAAAAGTGAGAGAGTTCCAGAAAACATCTATATCTGCTTTATTGACTATGCCAAAGTCTTTGACTGTGTGGATCACAATAAACTATGGAAAATTCTGAAAGAGATGGGAATACCAGACCACACGATCTGCCTCTTGAGAAATCTGTATGCAGGTCAGGAAGCAACAGTTAGAACTGGACATGGAACAACAGACTGGTTCCAAATAGGAAAAGGAGTACGTCAAGGTTGTATATTGTCACCCTGCTTATTTGACTTATATGCAGAGTACATCACGCAAAATGCTGGGCTGGAAGAAGCACAAGCTGGAATCAAGATTGCTGGGAGAAATATCAATAACCTCAGATATGCAGATGACACCACCCTTACGGCAGAAAGTGAAGAGGAACTGAAAGCCTCTTGGTGAAAGGAAAGAGGAGAGTGAAAAAGTTGACTAAAGCTCAACATTCAGAAAACTAAGATCATGGCATCCAGTCCCACCACTTCATGGCAAATAGATGGGGAAACAGTGGAAACAGTGGCTGACTTTATTTTTGGGGGCTCCAAAATCACTGCAGATGGTGACTGCAGCCATGAATTTTAAAAACGCTTGTTCCTTGGAAGAAAAGTTATGGCCAACCTAGACAGCATATTAAAAAACAGAGACATTACTTTGCCGACAAAGGTCCGTCTAGTCAAGGCTGTGGTTTTTCCAGCATTCATATATGGATGTGAGAGTTGGACTATAAAGACAGCTGAGCGCCAAAGAATTGATGTTTTTGAACTGTGGTGTTGGAGAAGACTCTTGAGAGTCCCTTGGACAGCAAGGAGATCCAACCAGTCCATCCTAAAGGAGATTAGTCCTGAGTGTTCTTTGGAAGGTCTGATGTTGAAGCTGAAACGCCAATACTTTGGCCACCTGATGCGAAGAGCTGACTCACATGAAAAGACCCTGATGCTGGGAAAGATGAAGGCAGAAGGAAAAGGGGATGACAGAAGATGAGATGGTTGGATGGCATCACTGACTCAATGGACATGAGGTTGGGTAAACTCTGGGAGTTGGTGATGGACAGAGAGGCCTGGTGTGCTGCAGTCCATGGGGTCGCAAAGAATCTTACCTGACTGAATGACTGAACTGAATTTCTATCTTATGGGGTTGAAAGAATAAATAACATGGTTAATGTGGCAAAGTTCACAGTGTCAGATCCTGAATAGAACCTAAGGCATTTTGATTCCACAGTCCACGTACCTAACCTCTATGCCAAAGGATGGCAAAGGAAGACTTTGGAAAATGCCTGCTCCCTGGGGAATAGCTTGAATAGAAGGATTCCAGAAAAGAGTAAAAGATTGAAATTTTGCAACATGAAGGACCTTGAGTTAAAAAAAAAGCACCGCTTGAATCTTCTTGTCATGAGGACCCACAGAAGAGTTTCAGTAGCCTAGTAGAGGTAGAGGCTTATGTGTAGACACAAGCACATTGATGAATATGAGGAAGTAGCAGTAACAAGTATATATGTTCAGGAACCATTAATATCATCTGAAGGAAAGGGGAGTGAAAGTACAATCACTCGTAAGACTAAAAAATGAGCCAAGGTGTTTCAGGTAGCTTGTTAGGGTATCTGAGAACATTTGTAAAAAGAGAAGAAACTTCCAGGGGAGAAGGACAACTGGAAGATGCAAATGAGAAGGGGCAAAATTAGAGGGTTTGGGTTCCAGAAGAGATAAGAGGGAATGAGATTGAACAATAGGAGGCAAAAATATACCTTGAAATCAGAGGTTTCTTCTGGTGGAAAGAAAACACAGAATTATTGATATTTGAAGGGAAAGAAATAGAGGAGTCCTAATGAGGCAGGCCTCAAATCCAAGTTTGAGAAATCACTCCATGGTTTGACAAGGAGAGATTAAGTACCAAAGGCTTGAATACAGGCAGATTGTCAGAGTTCTCCTTGGAAATGGGATCCAGAATCAATAGAAAATAAATTAAACTGCTGAGAAGTGAGGACCAAAGGAGGCAAGCTAATATGGATGTGCAGTGGATCCTGTCAGTTGGGGGAAGAGGCCCTTCTGAGATGGCTTAAATAATACATGGAGAGCAAAATGTAATTCATAATATTTTAGACCTGTAAATTCTCTGATTGTCTATTTGAAGCATATAAACACAGATTCCAGTCCTTTTGGTGGAACCCATTATGAGCCTAATGCTTTGGCGATACTCACTGTCCTTCCCCTTCCCAACCGCCCCCCAATACACACACAAATTAAAGAATTGAACCAATTATTTTACAAATTCCAGCTCCTAAACTCCAAAATCAATTAACACAATATTTTAGATCAAAATATATTTTTGTTCTGAAATAAAGACAAATATCTCTTTCAATATAGGGAAAATTAAGAAAAGGTGTGCCTAATCTTCCAAGCTGATGCAGAGAGCTGACTCATTTGAAAAAACCCTGATTCTGGAAAAGATTGAGAGCAGGAGGAGAAGGGGATGACAGAGGATGAGATGGTTGGATGGCATCACCGACTCGATGGACATGGGTTTGGGTGAACTCCGGGAGTTGGTGACGGACAGGGAGGCCTGGTGTGCTGCGGTTCATGGGGTCACAAAGAGTCAGACACGACTGAGCGACTGAGCTGAACTGAGCTGAAATCTTCCAAGTCTTATTCTAGAGAGCAGTAACAGATGATGTGTGTGTGTGGAGTAGAAAATTTTCTATGATATGTCAAGAAGGGAATCAGTTTTGCTGAGACTTAAGTCACACCTTATTCTTTTAATTTTACTATTTCTTTCTTCAGTACTGCTTTTCTTTGAACTCTATGTCACTTAAAAATCTTGTTTCTTTGATCTAATCAATTCTTTAGGGAAATATGATTACTATTATGTCATTGGGTCAATAAAAATGAAAGAGGCTTCAGATATCTTTGTCATCCAGGCACACTCTGCAATTTTATTTGATGGGCGAGTAGGAGGCAGAATAAAGGGGGAAAGATGGTATGAGAGAACTTGACATTTACAGAGTATCTATGATTTGCTAATATTATATATACTGTAATAAAATGTTTACAGGTTGTGCATTGCGGCACAATCATGTCGTGAGATCAACTTAGTGGGCCATGACTTGGCTTTTTTTTTTTTTCCATGACTTGGCTTTTAAAAAATGGAATAAATAAAGCAATCCAAAAAGAGTATAACACATACAGTAAGAATAAGTTCAGTTTAGAGAAAATTTTGTCCTGGTTATGTATAAATACATATGTACATCTGTAAACCCAAGGTCATGATTTAAAATATATTCTTGCTGTGGATGATGGTCAAAATAGCTCCAAAGTCATCAATTTAATGTTTTTGGCCAGCAAGAATCCATTCCACTTTCCCCAGCATCCTAAATTTTTTGAGGGCTTTTTGGACTGGAAGTTTCCAGATTGGATCCCTGGTAGAGAAGGTAAAAGGGGCCAAATCAGCCAATTGGATACTCTGTCCTAGGACTTAAGAGTCCTGAGCAGGTGATGCAAGAAAGAAAAACATAAATAGTTGGAATACCTTTTCTAATGTTTGCATCCAGACAACTCTGCTTAGGTTATGAGACCATTTCTGTGATTCCTGTTGCCTTAGTTTCTGCACATTACTGCCCATTTTCTAGCCTCATGTCAATATGTTAAGTCCCAATTTTCTTCTGGTAAGTCCTTTAGGTGCTCATTAGCCAGAGTTAGCTTCTGTTATTCTAATTAAAGGACCCTCAACTTATACATATGTTTTGTTTCTTTTAAACCTCAAAACTATTCTGTGTAGGTATTGTTTTTATTTCATTAGTGGGGAAAGGGAGATTCACAGTGATCTGGCAATTTTGCCAAAGGTTATCATGCAGGTATGGAATTCAGACAGGTCACTGTGATTTTTAAAGTTTATGTGTCTTCTACTCAATAGTATACATTGAACTGGCAATAGGAGACAGTGATATATTTTATATGCAGAATAATTTTATGCAGAGGACTTGTCAGGGAATAGTTCTTATTTTATTTGAGTGAATCAAAATCAATAATTTTCTATTAACTTCAACATAAAGTTTGGCAGTCTTGAGATTTTACAGAGGGTGTTAAGATTGTGTATGTTGAGAGAAAATATAGCTTAGACTGTTTCACTGATATTTTCATTGAGTTTAAGAAAAAGAAATATTATATAATCCTATTAATTGCATCCCCTTAGCAATAAACCAGAGTTCTGGAACTCTCAGGATCTATGAAATGAAGGTGAACAGCTCAGGAATTATCCCAA
This sequence comes from Cervus canadensis, assembly GCF_019320065.1. Taxonomy (NCBI): domain Eukaryota; kingdom Metazoa; phylum Chordata; class Mammalia; order Artiodactyla; family Cervidae; genus Cervus; species Cervus canadensis. The sequence goes on along the minus strand of NC_057418.1, from coordinate 18,556,095 downwards.
GAAATGCACCAGTGTCAACAAAAGAGAGAGACTGGATAATTCAGCTAAACAATCTTGTTTTTCATTAACATTGTGAGTTCAGCTCCTTCGTCCTTCTAAACCTACTCTACACACACACACACACACACACACACACACACACACACACCATTGTCAACCATTTATTCATATTAATTCATTCTGTTACTGTACCCCCATAACAAGGAAGTCCCCCATTTTCTTTTGCTTGCACTGTTGCTGTCTTTTAGCTTGTAACCTTAAATCAAGCCTCAATTTCCTCAAATCCAGGCTTTCTGTTGCTGCTGGAACAGAGCATAGTTCTCTATCATTTCTGCTTAAAATGTCTCATGGACCTTCCATTATTTAAAGGATAAATTCCATCATTATTTTAATGCATAGCAAAATTCATCAATACTTTAAAGCTGACTTTCCCAAACAAATTATATGGTTTTGTATCTGTGCTTTTGCATACATTATTTCAACTGTATGGAATGTCCTTTCTCAAGTTGCCCTACTGGAAAAATTCTACTGATCTCTCAAGAGCCAGTTTTGAGGTTACTTCCCACAAGAAGTTGTCTCAAATATTTTCTAGAACCATTTAAAAATGTTCATTGCATTCTCCTTTATTATCTCTGTGAAGTGAAATTTATGCAGTCATGTCTGATTCTTTGTGACCCCATGGACTATACAGTCCATGAAATTCTCCAGACCAGGATACTAGAGTGGGTAGCCTTTCCCTTCTCTAGGGGATCTTCCCAACCCAGGGGTCGAACCCAGGTCTACTGCATTATAGGGAGATTCTTTACCAGCTGAGCCACAAGGGAAGCAAGAATACTAGAGTGAGTAGCCTATCCCTTCTCCAGGGGATCTTTCTCACCCAGGAATTGAACCGGAGTCTTCTGCATTGCAGGCGAAGCCCTTTATTACCAGGGAAGCCCTTTATTATCTCTATGTCTTGCGTATACAGTTTGTTGTTCATCCATTTATGCAATAAATATTTTACTGAAACACTGTTCTAGACTCAGGAGATACACTAGGTGAAAAATACAGGCAAAAACATCTGCCTTTACAAGGCAAAATAATCAATAAGGAAAATAAATAAAATATATCAAATATAAGATAGGCTTCCCAGGTGGCTCAGTGGTAAAGAATCTGCCTGCCAATGCAAGAGACACAGGAGATGCAGGTTCTATCTCTGGGGTGGGAAAATCCCCTGCAGAAGAGAATGGCAACCCACTCTAGTATTCTTGCCTGTAAAACTCCATGGACAGAAGAGCCTGGAGAGCTACAGTCCATGGGTTCACAAACAGTCAGACATGACTGAGCATGTACACATCAAATGTAAGACTTCTTAGGGACAAAAGGAAACAGCAAGGGAGAGGGTGACAAATTATGAGAGTGGTCAGGGAAGGCTTCACTGAAATGCATTTGAGGAAGAACATAAAGCAGATGAAGGTGTGAGCCTTGGGCATGTCTGAGGATGTGTGTCTCAGGCAGAGGAAACTATAAATGCAAAGGAGTCTAAGAAGGAATGCATTGGGCAAAATCAAGAAAGAGACTGGAATTAGGGTTAAAACATGCAGTCAGAGGAGAATAGATCATGGAGAATGCGGCAGGACTTTTAAATGAGATAGAAAACTGTCAGAGAGATGCAAGCGGAAAAGGGATGTGATCTGAGTTGATTTCTAAAGATCACTCTGCACAAATTCTGTCCTCACCCACATGACCAAATCAAATGCTGAGACCAGATTAGACAGACAAGGTGTCTTTACTTTCTTGAGATGCTTAGGAACAACTGCGAAAACAGAGCATCTGCTGCTTTTGGCCTAAGGTGGTTTCCAACTAAAAACTGCCAGATAAATACAGCGAGTCTGTCCCTCACTTCTAATGTTTGAATTTTATTAATAGGTCACAAATAATTCAAAGGAGAATAATGTATGATCTACTTTCTCTAGGGCTGTCCATTTACAAAAGTGACACTCAGATCTGAAAATAAATTTAGTGCAAGGAAAAACATAAAAAGGATCTTGGGGTGAGAAAAGCACTATGCAAAGAGAATTGGGAAACTAATTTAGAAGTTATTTTGTGATGGAGCTTTAGGGATTTAAGTCAATTAAAATTAGAGAGGGAGAAAGAAGGGCTAATGCCATGGAGTTGATATTTAAGATGCCCGATTCTGAGAGGGTTAAAGAAAGAAGTTGTAGATCATATTTGTATAGTTTTAGTGTAGACAGTTACCTGTCTGTGATCATTTAAATGACCCTATTTGGAAAGAGATTCATAGATGTTGAAGTTTCCACTTAGACTTATTAAATATCTTTCCAAGGATCTTGTTTTTAGTCCTGAAAATCAGAGAAACTCAAGCCAGTAATTCCTTAATCAAATTATTGCATCTGCACTGAAAAGCGAAATGTTAAAAACCCTGAAGCTCTTTAAGACATTTGTCTTGCTAAAACAGTCCCATCTGTCACCTTTGAGTCAAGAGAAGCGCAGGAAACTATGGTAGGCTTTTCTTCACCTTTGTATAATGTCATAGTTTCCATTTATTAAAATATTTCCAGTAATATGTTCCTTAATTTTATCAGCTACATAACTTATCATGCCACTGTACATGCACAGAAAAGGTAAGTGAAGTTTACTTAGATTGCATAACAAGATGAACTCTGGACCCAGGTGAGTCCAGTACCGCCTCCACAACACATCACGTGTTGCTGGTCACATTTGTTAACATCTCTGTGACTCAGTTTTCTCCTCTGTAAAAACAGGCTTACAACCTGCCTTATAAGTTATTATGTCAATTAAATAGGATGGTAAGCAAAATGCTTAGAACAGTGCCTAGAACAATATAAGAGCGCAATCACCATATTAAATATAAAGAAAACACAAAGAAAACTGGATGGTTCCTCAGAAAATACGATATAGTAAATGTGCCTATCAATTCTCCAATGCCTGAAAACAATTTTTAAAGATACACTTAATCCTTGGTACATCTGCCTGCTCTACTATATTTATTGCCAATTCAATTTACCTATCCTGGAAGTAATTTATTCAACTTTGCTCATATCTTTGCATTTCTCTTCATTCATGAGGCCCAAGTCCTTACCAACAACAGAGCTTTTTAGAATGGAAGCAGCCACATTGCTGAGGGTTAATCTAAGGGAGGGGAAAAAAAGAATAGAGGGAGGTAGGAAGAGAGGGAGAAGGGGGCCTTTATTAACCCACAAGCTGTGTGAACACCTAACACTTCACCAGAACAAACGATCCACTCTCTATCCAATTCTTAAGACCCAGCATCCAACAAAATATTCTCAGGGAAACAGCTAATATTTATTTTCCTCTTTGTACAGCTTTACCAAGACTAGGATGAGTCTCTAAAAAGTAGGTTGATGTTATTATGTATGAAAAAAGTATTGTATGTTATTACATAAAATGTGATGTATTTAATATACTTCTATAGCGGGCTCCCCAGGTGGTGCAGTGGTAAAGAATCCGTACACCAGTGCAGGAGATGCAACAGATGGGCTCGATCCCTGGGTCAGAAAGGTCCCCGGGAATAAGGAAATGGCAGCGCACTCCCATATTCTTGCCTGGAAAAGTCCATGGACAGAGGAGACTGGCAGGCTACAGTCCCCTGGGTCACAAAGAGTCAGACATGACTAAGCAAGTGAGCATGCACTTCAATAATACAATATACAATTGATTATATAGTATATAGTATTATATGTTAAATAATAGCACATATAGTATATATATTTTTATATATTATATAACAATACATATTTAGATATGCATGCATATACATGTATATTTTAAGCTGTTATAATATTGATTCCTCTAACGTAGTGGGCCACCTACTCATTTCCAGAAACTAAAACCTGTTTCTCCCATTTATGCAGCTATATCACTGGGATACCAGGCAGCCAGGGGACCCAGGACCCTTGCCAGATATGAAAGCTAGATTCCAAATTGTAATAAACAACCTCCCTTCCTGGAGAATTTAGCACTGGGGCTGAAAAAGAGATCTCTCTTCTCACCAGTGAGCTGAAGAAAAGAACACTGTTCCACAGAGGCAAAAGAAAGTATTTTGAGAGGAGCAGAGACAAGAAAACGTGCTGTTGGCATTTATTTGCCTGGTATCAGTTGTTTTGCTGATACTGGAGGTGATTTCCCCCATCATAAGTTATAAATTCATCTTTTTCACCCATAGGTCAGTTTGTTCAAATAGGTTTCTGTACCTTATAGCCAAAGGAGTCTTTATTAATATGTCCTTTAATTAATATGTCCTTTATTAATATGTCCATTAATATGTCTAATTAATATTAATCAAAATACAATATATATCAAGTACTTATCATGTTTCTTATAGTGAGTATACAAAATGAAAAAATATGGTTCTGGCATTTTAGATGTAGCATTGATAAAAAATAACAGATAAAAAATATACAAACTGTGACAGAACATAGAAAACATAGTAAACGGACTCTTCCATGGAATGCAATCTAGGTATTACTATTAATAAGCAATACTTAATCCTTGGTCCCTCAGCATAATTCCTCCTGTGACATCCTCTTTAAAAAACATTATTTATTTTTGGTCGCACTAGCTCTTTGTTGCTATGAGCAGGCTTTCTCTAGTTGCCAAGAGTCGGAGGCTACTCTCTGCTGCTCGTGTGCAGGCTTCCCACTGCAGTGGGCTCTCTTATTGCAGGGCACAGGCTCTAAGGTTGAGGCTCAGAAGTTGCAGCACATGAGCCCAGCTGCCCTGGGGCATGTGCAACCTTCCTGGACCAGGGATTGAACCCATGTCCCCTGCATTGGCAGGTGAATTCTTAAGCACTAGACCACCAGACAACCAGAGAAGTCCCTTTGATCTCCTGTTTGTTGAATGTGTTCATCCAGATTGATTCCCATACATTATCAGCTCCAAAGCTAATACATGTTTAGCAGGTAGATGTGAGCTCTTTGCTGAGCCCTTCTCCTCTGTAGAAGCGTGATCCAGGAATCCTACTGATGCCCCAAGCCAAAGAATCTCACCAAAGCTATTTCTCTCAATAGCCTCCCAGGTAGCACTGGAGGTAAAGGGTCTGCCTGCCAATGCAAGAGATGTTGAGTTCCATCCCTGGATCAGGAAGATCCTCTGGAGGAAATGGCTACCCACTCCAGTATTCTTTCCTGGAGAATCCCAAGAACAGAGGAAGCTGGCGAGCTATAGTCCATGGGGTTGCAAAAGAGAGGAATCAGGCGGAGAGGGAGGTGGTGGGGCGGGGGGGATCGGGATGGGGAATACATGTAAATCCATGGCTGATTCATGTCAATGTATGACAAAAACCACTACAATATTGGAAAGTAATTAGCCTCCAACTAATAAAAATAAATGGGGGAAAAAAAAGAGTTGGATACAGCTGAGCAGCTGAGCAGAGCAAACTGCTCTGGTAGTCTTCCAGGGAGCAGGTCGTTGTTGCTGCTGAATTGCCAAGTCATGTCCAGCTCTCCGCAACCCCGTGAACTGCACCATGCCAGGCCTCCATGTCTCTCACTATCTCCCAGAGACAGCAGGTACAAACCCAGATAATGCTAAGTTGTTGAAGTGATACATAATCCCTGCTCTCTAGAGTATACTTCCTAATGATTGAGAATTTTCTCCTGAAGTGTTATGGAATAAGACTCCAAACACAAAGATACTATCCTGATCATCTGTTGTTGTTGTCGACTGGAATATGTGTAACATTTAAAAACTGTAAACATAATTTAATTCAGCCTTGTTTAAAATTAAAAATTAATGTCAGGAGTTGCTTCAGGAGGTTGGAAAATGTTTAGCTGAAACACTGAAACAGGGCTTGCAGAAAACAATTCAATGAGCTGACCACTGCGCCTTGTTATATCTCTCAGATAAATACAAGCCACATCCTTTGAAGGCATTAAGACCATAAGTACTAGACAGTTGAAGATGAAAGCTCTTTCTTGTAAGATTTGTACATTTGGCTCACAGCTATTAGAAAATCACTTCCCTCCTTGGAGGTTTCTCAATTATATTTTACTTATTTAACAGTAATGACAAATTGTCATATGAATGTTAATCTCAAGACTATGAAACATAAGCATTCTAGGAAAATGAATGCATTCACTATATGTTTATAATAGGAAAACAAAAGCTTTGAATATTTAAGCACTCTATGATTGTGCTATGGCTATCTCAATCTTGTATAAAATCAAGTCATATCCTCTTGACTTTAGAAACTATTTCGATCTTGATGTCATTTTTGATAACAGTATAAATAGTAACTATGATAAATATCTTAAAGCACATAGAATATTGGTTTCTTCAACATATTTATAATTCAATTTTAGAAAGCATCTATTCCATTTCCAATGATTCACTTTGTACAGTCCATTGGACAGAGAAGTCACTCATATTTGAATAGCTCAGAAAGAAAAGGATTATAGATGTCTTTTGGTAGGGCCATAGCTCTTCTTTCCCTGTTGTTCTACACATTTATATTATTAACACTATTCCTGCCCCTAAAAATAAACAGATTTGTGTTCTTTATTTTAGACTATCTACCTTTTCAATTTTATATATGTTTTCGATAGTTTATTTACTTGTTCCCATTAGGAAATGTTAAAGCATTAGTAGGACGCAAGGAACTGCAATTAACCTTAAGAACAAAAGAGTAATTTACTATCCCGCCAAACAACAATGCTGACTCTTATTGTTAATAATTCATAATAAAAGCAGCAGCAGATCAATCAAGGAAAAAAACAAATCAAGCTGAGAATTGAGGTGGCAAAACAGGCATAGTTATTAAATTTGCAATTGCTAGTGGCTTTAAAATATCAGTGATAGCTGATCCATGCCTAAAGTTATGGCCACAGCACAGAAGACCCATCAGTGAATCCATGGCTGCACTTCTGGTTCCTCTCCTGTTCCCCATATGAGTAAGTATTTATGACGGCTCACTAACCAGACCAATAGGGGTTCTTAGGAAATAAAAACAGGCTGTCTCCAAACCAGAAAGGAGGTCGATCTAAAAGTCCTACTATTGACTGATGATTAGAATTCAAAGCAAACATTAATTTTAAAAGTTATCAGTACTGGCCCAATTCCCCAACTACCCAGAAAAACCTTCATAGCCAATGAAGTAGTTGGGATATAGTAAAAATTAACTTGTTGCCAACTCATCTAAGACCTCTTGAGTTCTTTTCACTCTTAAGAGTGGCCCTTAAAGATCTGAAGTGCTTAAGGGTTAGCTGCTCCTGCCAGATAGATAATTGTTGAATAATTATTGAATAAATGTTCATTAGAAAGGAGGCATAAAATAGGTCACATATCATTCTTTAAGTCAAAACATTCTTCAATTTTCTGTCTCTTTAAACTGCTCTGACTATACTTGATCGGAAAGGATTACTCAAGGCAGACACAAGAATATTCCAGAGATATGATTATGTTATCCCTATGACTTCCATTAGGAAAAGTAGAAAATCTCCTGAACCAGTGTCTAGACAAAATACAATTTAGAAACGGAGTCTGGAAACTTTTCGGAGACTACAGACTCTGGCCATTACTACATTCTGATCCCCTAGTTAGAGTATCTTTAAAATATTTTAGCCAATCCATATATCTTGAATACATTTTATTTCACCAATGAAAGTCCATTACTAGAACTCATCATGCTATGTAAGACAAGAGTGTCAGTAATATAAATCCACTTCTGACATTCAATATGCCTTTTAAACTTTCTGCGTTAATCTAGATCACAGAAAAGTTTGTTGTCACTGTCTCTGGATTATCCCTAGCCCTATATCTGAAGGTCAGGTGACCTTCCCAGGACTAAGCATGACCACTCAGAGTGCTTGAAGTAGTAGATGAGTTACAGAATAAACTAAATAACCCACAAATAATATCATATGCATTCTCCATAGATGAAGAACGCTGGTATGGCCCCACATAATTTTTCTTCTCTACCTTAAGCAATTCCTACACCTCAGATGGCATCATCTCAAGGCTTCTAATGCACAATATGCTGTAAAATTTTTCCTGAAAGGGTAAAGATGAGAAAGCGACAATATTCTAAGCCTGCAGACATAGAGCTATTATAACAAAGTGCTTGCAAGATAAAAGAAGATAGAGTAGATGTTGGCTGTTGATCATTCCTTTTTATCCCTACTACTTCTCAGGCAATGAATAGAGGAAAATAATCATCAGATTTGTAAAAGTTTGGACAGAACACAGGAATTTCATGCAACTGACTTTAGAGTCACTGATTTAAGCTGGTCCAGTGGCTAAGCCTCCACGCTTCCAGTGCAAGGACCTGAGTTTGATCCTTGATCAGGGAACTAGATCCCACATGTAGCAAGTAAGAGCTTGTTTGAGGTATCTAAAGATTCTACACGTCACAACTAAAAAGATCCTGGGTCCAAAAACTAAGACTCAGCACAGCTAAACAAATAACTAAAGCCTTTTCAGAGTCAAAAGAAAGAAAGAAATATGCGTACCTGCTTGAGGATCTTTGGGGGTAGGTTGAGATCATTTCACAAAATGTTCTTCCATAAATGATGTACATGAAAATTGATGTCTCATAGCTACCAGATCTTTCCCATACTCTTCACTTTTGGTTCCTAAATGATTTGTGATAACTGGTCCTCCACCAATTCTTTTTTACTTACTAGAAAAAGGCAGCATATAGGGTTTGGAGGCATACAGAGCTGCGTACCTAACAGGGGTTTACAGCTTGCTAGCTGTGTGACAAAACGTGCTGTGTTGTGAGGATCCAGGTTTGTCTTAGTTTAAGGCTTATAAACAATAGAAATTTATTTCTCATTAGTCTAAAGATTGGAAGTCTGAGATGAGAATGTCATATGTTTGAATTTTTGTGAGTGCCTTCTTCCAGGTTGTAGGTGGTCATTTCTTCATTGTATCCTCGTATGATGGAGAGAATGAAAGCACTCTCCAGAGTCTCTTTTATAAGGTCACTAATTCCATCCATGAAGTCTCCACTCTCATGACCTAATTACCTGCCAAAAGTCCCACCCCTCAAAACCATTCTATTGGGAAGTGAGAAGGCAGGGTTTTAACATATGATATTGGAGAGAAGGACACATACAGTCCATAACAGAGATGGTATATGTAAGCGATCTGACAGAGGTCTAGACACACAGCGGGCACACAGTAAGCCGCAGGTGATAGAATCAGGTCTCACCAGGAACTCTTCACCCAGACAGGATGCTGTTGTCTCTGTGCTCTGGAGCACACTGCTGATACCCGACCCTGAGTGTCTGCCTCAGCTGCTCCTGAGAATGCTATCTCTTTTCACTTCCAACTCAGATTCAAGTCATCCGTGAGGTCTTCATTTCCCCTTATTATTGTTATGAGATACATCTTACATGTTTGTTTTAGTCAGTAAGTCATCTCTGATGCTTTGTGACCCCCATGGACTGTACCCCGCCAGGCTCGTCTGGCCATGGGATTCTCCAAGCAAGAATACTGGAGTGGGTTGCCATTCCCTTCTCCAGGGGATCTTCCTGACCCAGGGATTGAACCCACATCTCCTGCACTGCAGGCAGATTCTTTAGCTAGCGCTGAGCCACCTGGGAAGCCCTACATCTTATGTAAACTACCCTAAACCTGACTGTGAATTTTTCATAAGCCAAAAATTTTCCTGGTTCTTGGTCCCAACATCCCGGTTACTGAATAAGGCAGCCCTGTCAGGACTGAGCAAAGAAAAGAGCAACAGAACATCTACTGTCTGCAGATCCTCAAAAGACACTTTATAAAATTACTGGTTAAAACCTCTCTCCAGACAGTGGAGAGATGGGGTTGAGGATGCTAGGCAGAGCTAGTACAGAGAAATTTAACATAAAAGGATGAAAAACTGGGTTAAGGAAAATGATTCCCAACAAGGGTTCCAGTCAATGGGGAAAGTCAATTTGTTATTGAAGAAAACCAAAGTATGATGTAAATGGTTGGAAAATCCTGGGAATCTTAAAGAAAGCATCATCGGATAGGAGAGGAGCCCAGAGGAACACCTGGTTAGGATCCTAATGCATTTGAAGTGTGGAAAGAGTGTATATAGATCACAGTTTAAAAACAAAATTTAGATAGATAGAGAGCTAGCTATCAACAGACTGATACAAGAGGAGATTTTAAAAGGATGCTAAAACCTCCACCTAATATTATCCCCTTTTAAGAACTATTTCATTTCTGATTCCTCCCACAAGACGGTGAACTCCTCAAAGGCAGACAGAGGGTGCCTGACTTTCCTCTGATTCTTCAGGTGATTATCCAGAAAGGTTTATTCAAAGAAATGAAACATCAGGTATCTTCTCTGGGTCCGGTTTATTGATGCCACTAAGCGCCAGGAGGCGGCCTCCTGTTTCAACTTTGCGTGTATGCAGACAGCGTCTTTCTTCTATAACAATGAGCCTCATTTCCCTCAAAACATCTCAGTCTCATAATGAGAAGCAGGTGTTCTTCTCATTTCTTAGATGGATAAATTACAAAACAAAGAGGTGAACAGACGGCGAAGGAAAAGCAGGCAGCTGCTGAAGCAGGAGTCGATTTTGGTTATTGTGTGTCCCTATCTAGCAGGGCTTGCATGCTGATTTCCTTGCGAAATCTGCTCCAATAAAGCAGCCATTTGCCGGAGTGGAAGCTGTGTCTCTTCTGCAGAGGACCCACATTCAGTCATCAGGTTCAGGTCTCACTGCCAAGAGGAAGTTTATTTCAGGGCAAACTTGGCAGGTATATATATGAATTTCTGGCAACCAAGGCTCTGCCATAGAGAGTGTCATTAATTTTGGGCAGTTTATGTTCAGTTGGATTAGCCCCAGAGCAGCACAAGCTTTAATGATATCATGCTCATAAAACAACCAACCCGAGGTAGAAGCCCAGTAATTGCCTGGATACCTTCTGATGTCTTTCCAGAACCTTCTCCATCCTTCTTCACCCTGCTTTGGGCCCCAGGAGACTAACCCTTATGAATTGTAACTGAGTTTCTTATCCTCTGGCTTAACTACTGTGATCACTAGCAGAAAATCAGAGAACAGAAGAGAGAGATTCATTCCCAGCTCCCTTCCTGCCAGGCTGCAGTGGAGCCCCTAGCTCTATTCCTCTAATTGGGATGCAGCCTCTTTGTTGTTCAGTTGCTAAGTGATGTCAGACTCTTTGTGACCACATGGACTACAGATGCCAGCCCTCCCTGACCCTCATTATCTCCCAGAGTTTGAAACTTCTACCAGGGCTACCCCAGGTAGTATCCCTCTGACCTCTTGATCTGGCAGCCCCTTCCTTCATGGTTTCTTGGTGATGCCCTTAACCTTGTCACATCTTTGGGGAAAAGTCTCCTCATTGAATTATTTACCCATTTAGATGCCTCGTGGGTTTCCTGCAGGGATCTTGACAGATATATGAATGCTTGCTCCTTTCCAGTATTAACATCGGAACTAGAGAGATCCTGTGCTGCTTTCCTGGCACTAAAGAGTGTGGAAGTCAGGGGATCAAGGTTCTGTTCATATCATGTTTGCAACTCAGAAAAAATTTCTCGGGGAAGCGTCAGTCCTTGACTTGCTCTCACCAACCACGACTCCAGGCACACTACACATGTCGGCCCATTCCACCTCCTCAGTAGCACTGCAAGTAAACATGATTATCTCCATTTTACAGTGAGGAACTGATGGCAAAAGTCAGACATAGGCAGGAAAAACTTGTACTCTTTTCACGACCTCACAATTCTCACTCCTCTGGGGCTGTTTTCTCCACCATAAAATGGGACTGCTGGACCATATCAGTGGTTCCCAACCCTGTTCTATAGCTGGATAGCTTTGAAAATACCACAATTCAAAACTTTGGCAATTAAATTTATATTCCTTTTATGATTCAAATCAAATAAGAACTAAGATTGAGACCACTGAAATAAGTGTCCCATAAAGTTTCACTTAATTCTAAAAATTTTATAATCTCAGTATTTTTAACATATTACTTCAGGTTGGGCTTATCATAATTTTATATTGCTGTATTTTTCAATCTCTTTCTTCCTTCTATATTGCAGTAAGAAAATAATTTTGTAGAAAGAATGTAGTACAAACATACAAACACTTGTATAACATTATTTTTGAACTATCTACCACACACTTATAGAATGTTGGCCTAAAAAATCCTTTTCTGTGTGATGAATAGAATGCAGTCTTCTCCCTCAAGAAACTCAATCTAATGGGAATACAGATCGCAGACCAGACACCTATACTGTAATGTAACAACAGTAGTTAAAGAGATATATACAGTGGATATGTCAGTTTCAGAAACTCCTACAGTACAATAATGTCATGACCTACCCTGCAAAATCTTAAGAGAACTATCTCAAAGACTTCATATTTTTTTCAGAAAAGGAGTGGGTCAATTTTATCCACATATGAATATAAACAATTCAGCCCATCTGAGCTGTGAATGCAGGTTGCTTGGCAACAGCTCTTACAGTTGTGTTATTTGCTATGAAATGAAAGGAACTGGTACTTTTCTCTTTAAAACAAAAGAATATTAATAACAGCAATAATAGTGGGTATTTATAAGTCTTTTGTGTAAGAGCTGCATAATATTTTAGTTCATGCATGCTTTTGAGTCAAAGTTAGGCAGTTTTTGGAAAGGTAAGGAGGTTGAGGGAGAATCTCGTAGTCAAACACCATCATTAGGAGAATATACAACAATCAGCTGACCTGATTTAATAAATTCAATGTGCATTTATTGAGCAGGGTTTTTTATCTTTAACTCTCTATCTACAAGGCGTCTTATGAAAAGTGAGGAGAAGCGGGGATATATGCTAGGGAAGGAGCACGCAAATATGGTCAAATGTATATTCCTGGTGATTAAGATATTTTATTAAACTATTAAATCATTTCAACTGATTTCACCTTAAGAGAAAAAATACAAAAAGCATCTCCCAAGTATAGCTGTACCTCTATAGAAAAATCAGTGGGAAGTCATAAGGGGAAAAATGTTTCACTTCTTAATAGGAATGATTAAGGATATAAAATTCATACGAACCCATCTCTAACTTTAGAGGAATCTTCCTACCACCATATCTCAGTAATTATAGTAGAAAAAATGTCCAATGAAGAGCAGAATTTTTATTTCCATTAAAAAATTTTAGATCAGGAAAAAGAATATACCAACCATACCTCATAGCCACATCTTCCTACACTAACTCAGTTCTCTTTAAAGAAGAAAGCAGCTCCTTTACTCCCTACTATTTCAAAATATGACAGACAGTTTATTCCATAGCATTTGAATCTTTTGGAGAGAGATGAGTGAATTAAGTAAAAAATGCCTAACAAATATGATTGCAAACAAATGTCCATTTAAATATATTACTGCCATCTTGCACTTCTCATAAGGATCACCCCAGTTTCAAGGTCCTATCCATCTTTCATTTATTTATCAGCTCTAAATGTTAGCATATCAGTAAAACCAAATGGTAGAAAACAATTTGGATGTCTAAACAATGTTGCCTGTCTTATGTTTGTCATTTTGCTTGTTCCTGAGCAGACAGATGGGATCTAACTTGTCACAGCAAGCTCCAGCAGAAAACAACATGAAACACACATACAAAATGATGAGTGTCAATGAAGCTGCAGGCTCATAATGTGCATTAGTTAGTAGTAATGATTTATAACCTGAGGGCACTACAGCAATCCATCCCAGATATAAAAGTACCAGAAACAAATTATTCCCAAAGCTTTTTGAACATATATGTTTAGTGCTCAGCATAGTTAGATGCTTAAGTTTTCAGCATATGGTCTGAGTTCATTCCCCCTCCTTGTAAAACAATGGATTTCTTCAACCCTGGACACACAATGACATCACCCTATCAGAAAGCATGGCTTCTCATGCCTGAGAAGATGTAGAGATTGCCACTGCCTAGTCTTATTTGCTTACTTACCAAGCCACCAATTAACCCCCATTACTCCAGTCACCAAGAAATGTCTGTGTCATTGATTGTTTATATGGGAAGTGATAGAAGTGGGCAGTCCTCACTTTTTTCTGAAACACCATCTTCTCTGAAGGGGCAATATGATATGAAAAGGGATATTTAACAAGATACTATAATTTACATTTGCAAAACAAACTAAAATATAGTTTCTCAGTATAAAATGAAGCATAACAAAATATGACTTGAAGAGTTCTATCAAAGCTACACTTTACTTTCTGCCTATCAGTGATTTTCAGTGAAGTGCATTAGAGATTGCAAGGGAATTAGAATTATATTTATGAAAAGTAAGCATCAGGAATTCCAGCTTCTGCCTGGAATGTAGTAAGCTGAAAATAGTGTCACTTCCTTCCTTACATTAAAAAAAAGGCACAAATCTGTAAAATCACCATGTTTCTTGAATCCATTAGATAGCAGAGTCACAGAACAAGCAAGAAATCTTAAATCTAAGGAAAAACAAATGTTTTCAAGGAGAAATGGCACAGTAGCCCTTGGTTACCTGAGGCAGATGCTGGATACCCAAAGCCAAGCATGAAGGTGAGAGAACTTCTACTAACACTTACCAGCATGCTGAAGGTAGAATGTGAGCTACTGTGACAACATATGGCTCTTGGGCACCCCAAACAACAAGGAACCACATCCACCGTCAGACTCTTCTTCACAAACCTCACTGGATGTCCTCACATAAGATAGGAGTGAACAGGAAGTGTCAGGAAGGACCTAGAATAGGCAGTGGAACAGCATCCCTGGAGGAGGGGCACAGAGACCTACCTGGATCCTTTCCCCGTATATTTCCTATGGACCAAAAACCTCAAGTGTTTGGGGGAAATGGGGAAAAAACGCCATCACACTTAAGGCACAGGGAACAATCCATGTAGTTAGGAGAAGCGAACAAATAATATTCTCTACCTATGGGAGTATGAGCAGAAACAGACATTGGGCCCAGACCATTAGAAAGAGAAGAAGAGTCACTGAGACGGTCCCTACCTTGAGATGCAGGAACAAAGTGCTGCCTAAAAATAAGGCTGAACCAGAACAACAGACTGTTGCCTTGGTGCCTACTGACACCCTGAATTAAGTAACAGCAGTGAACTACTAGAGGATGTATAAAAGCATAGAAAAAGAACTTTTTAAAAGCACAGGCATCAAGGGAAATTTACGGTGAATGTGGAAAAGACTTGGAGAAAACCTCTCTGGCTGGGGGACTACCTTGGTGGTCCAGTGGCTAAGGCTCCATTCTCCCAATGCAGGGGCCCTGGGTTTGATCCCTGGTCAGGGAACTAGATCCCACCTGCAGCAACTAAAGCTTCTGCACACCACAACTAAGCCCCATTGCTGCCAAATAAGTAAATAAATATTTAAAAAATAAAAAACCCCTCTGGCTGGAAATTAAAGTGAAATCATGAATTTGAAGATAGAGGATGAATATTAACCACATTGAAACATGAATAGAAAAAGGAATTTTTCTATGGACAATCAAATGGCCTAATATATAGGTAATTGGAATCCTAGGAGAATAAGAGAAAGAGAAAGAAATGAATTTGAAGACATTATGGCAGAGAATTTTCCAAAATTAGTGACAAACAACAAATACAAGAAGTTCAGAAATAGTGACTGGAATAAACACAAAACACACATACAAATCCCATGACATCTCCCATTTAAACTTCTGAAAGTCAATCGCAAAGACATAGAAATACATTATATGCAAAGGAACAAAGATAACAATTACAGAAGATTTCTCAACATAAATTATACTAGGCAGAAAATGTAATTTAAAGTGCTGAAAGGCAAAAAAAATCTATTAACTCATAATTTTATACCCAATGAAAATATCTTTCAAAAATAAAAGAAAAATAAAGACATTTCTCTGGAAAAGAAGTGGAATATCAATTGCCAGCAGAAGCCATTTGAGAAGATGACAAATGTTAATCTGATCATATCAATCATTATAATGGTCTAAACAAACAAATTAAAAGAAAAGAAAATGCTACAGTGGATATAAAAGCAAGACTAAATTGTATGCTATCTAAAAGAAACTATTTTAAGTATAAAAATATAAATAGCTTAAAAGTAAAAGAATGGAACCAATCAAA
This sequence comes from Cervus canadensis, assembly GCF_019320065.1. NCBI lineage: Eukaryota > Metazoa > Chordata > Mammalia > Artiodactyla > Cervidae > Cervus > Cervus canadensis. Next base: position 18,540,024 of record NC_057418.1, on the reverse strand, counting down.
GTGTCCATCAATGTATGACTGGATAAGCAAAATGTGCTATATCCATGCAAGGGATATTATTTATTCATAAAAAGAAATAATGTAATAGTAAAAGCTACAGTGTGGATGAAGCTTGAAAATATCATACTGAGTGAGAGACACCAGCCATAGTGAGGAGTGACTTAATGGGTGAATGGTTTCTTTCTGGCTTATTTCTCTTAGCATAATGTCTCCAGTGGTTTATTTTTGAGTTAATGAAAAATATTCTGAAATTGATAGAGTGGTGATAGCTGGACAACTCTGAAAACATCCTAAAAATCATTTAACTCACTTTAAAGAAGTGAATGCTTCAAAAAAGTAGAAGAAAAAATAGTAAACTATTAAAATGGATGTTGAATTAGCAATATAAATTATGTAACAATCAAATAAAGAGCAACATTACAACATTATGTAATGATAAAAGAACTAATCCAAATAGAAAATATAACAATCTTTTATGAATATGCATCTCCATGTCCCAAAATACATGAAGCCAAAAACTTAAAATTGAAAGAAGAAATAGAAAATTCAGTCTTTCATTAAAACATGTCAGCAGCTTCACTTCAGTTGCTCAGTCGTGTCCGACTCTTTGCGACCCCATGGACTGCAGCACACCAGGCTTCCCTGTCCATCACCAATTCCCAGAGCTTGCTCAAATTCATGTCCATCAAGCCAGTGATGCCAGCATAGCAGGAAACAATTTATGAAAACAATGTCTCAACTACCTTTTGTCTGATATACCCATTCACATTGGATCTGATAAATGCATTCCATAGAGCTTCACTATGAGCAACGTTAAACTTTCCCAAAGATTCCTATTCATTTATTTATTCCAAAGAGCAACTGACATGTTTCCTTGAGCTTCTAATGTCTTCTTACTAAACTGAAAGGACATAGGATTGTAATTAAAAGTATGAACTTGGGAGCAAGCCTGCCTGGGTTGAAATCCTACCTCCTATACTTATATGATCTTAGGTATAGTGTCAAACTTACAAGGTTGTTGTGAGTATTAAATGATTTATTCATTTAAAGCAGTTATAACACTGGCCCTTGTATACTGTAAGAACTCAGTAAGTGATAGTTATTTTTATTAGAAACATATGCTTTTATTCTTAAAACATTTTGTTTCTTCTCATTATTTTTTGGAGAATACTATGCAGAAGAGATTTCTAGGACACAACACAGATTCATAGAATGAGGAAGCTAGAAGACATCTTCGACATATTTCATTACATTTCTTAAAAAAAATCTTGAGGGATCCTTTATTCAAAACCAATTGTGAAGAGAATCTAATGGGTAAAACTGAATATGACTCTGGATCCCCAGGTGGCTGTGAAAGCTGGACTGTGAAAGCTGAGTGCCAAAGAATTGATGCTTTTGAGCCGCGGTGTTGGAGGCTTTTGAGAGTCCCTTGGATGGCAAGGAGATCCAACCAGTCCATCCTAAAGGAAAGCAGTCCTGAATATTCATTGGAAGGACTGATGCTGAAGCTAAAACTCCAATACTTTGGCCACCTCATGCGAAGAACTGACTCATTTGAAAAGACCCTGATGCTGGGAAATATTGAAAGCAGGAGGAGAAGGGGACAACAGAAGATGAGATGGTTGGATGGCATCACCGACTCAATGGACATGAGTTTGAGCAAGCTCCGAGAGTTGGTGATGGGCAGGGAAGCCTGGCGTGCTGCAGTCCATGGGGTCGCAAAGAGTCAGACACAACTGAGCGACTGAACTGAACTGAACTGAACTGAATCCAGGTGGCAGTAGTAGTAAAGAACCTGCCTGACAACGCAGGAGACAGAAGAGTTTCAGGTTTGATCTCTGGGTAGGGAATATCCCCTGGAGTAGGACTTGGCAACCCACTCCACTGTTCTTGCCTGGAGAATCCCATGGACAGGGGAGACTGACAGGCCACAGTCCACAGGGTCTCAAAGAACTGGACATGACTGAAGTGACTTAGCACGCATGCACACTTTGTAAAATGTAGGAAGGAAATTAAGTTCAACAGCACTTACTGATCACGTCCTCTTTCACTTGGCTCTCTTTCAGTAGCCAAGGGAAACTCCCTTTGAATCCCTGGGGCTCCTAGAGGCACGAAAGTCACTGATTTACCCACACTTCTAATTTTATAGACAAGGCCCCTGGTGCCCCTAACATTCATATCAGTAGAGGTTCATTTAAGACTAGAATTACTCTCCAGGAAATTTTTATGCCATCTGATACCTAAATTTCCTCATCATGCAGCTTTAATATGTCAGTTTATGAAGAATTACTAAATTCTGACTCAGAGATTTTTGGTGGTAAGCAACAGAATCTGACATGCTAATTAGGCAAAAAAGTATTTAGTTTATTGGATGGCTCACATATTAACAAAAGACTTGAGAAACAGGCTCAGGAATGGACTGCAGTCAAGAGAGGCCAGACAGCAAACAGTCATTCACCAGAACAATTCATTTCAGATCCTCTGCCATTACTCTCAGATACCACTATCTTACCCTCTTCTCTTGGTGTCAGAGAAAAGGAATGTCTGGGCCCCTGGGATTCCTGCAACAGAAAATGAAGCCCTAACTACCCTTAAGTCTCACATGAGCAAATGTGTATTATAAATCCTTCCTATAAAAGGAGCTCACAATAATAATTTTAAAAACTCTTTCAGAGCAGCTATAAGACTATATCAAAGATAGGTCTATATGAATTACCATAATGATAAATCTTATGAATCTGAATAATGCCCATATCCTTGAAACTGTAACTCCATCATTCCCCATTAGTATCATAGGAACACACTTCCCCAAAACTAAAAAATAAAGGAAATCTTCATATGCTATTAAAGTGTATCTCCTCTTTCAAGGGCTAACATCGATTAGCATACAATGAAAAGATGTTTGTATGCTCTCTACAAATCAACTTTATACTAAAATTTCTTTTCTCAACTTCTAAATAATGAATAAGTATTCTCGACTGGCAAATGGAAATTATAAATACATATATTTACTAAAATTGAAGAGGAATGTAAGAAACCATAATAGAGGAAGGATAGGAATCTGGGATTGCCACAAAGATAAAGTTTATAGATGTGTTTATAGTTTGATATAATTGAAAAAAAAAGATAAATTGGAGAAGATGCAAGAATCAATAGTTCATATGCCTGGTAGACTGTCTGCCAAAGATCAGACATCTCAAGAGAACCTTTGACAGGGTGCAGATTGCAGTAAACTTATGATTGAGTTCTCTTATATACTCCTATAATGCAATTTATCTCTGTTGTCAGTTGGAGGAGAGTTGTATTCTCCAGAGTTACAGCTGTTATTCCACTGTTCAAATTTAAGAATGAAGCATAGGTTTCTGATTAATTATTAATCCAATTCAGCAAAAGTGGGAGCTAAAAAAGTAACGCAAAAGAGACCAATCACACACAGTTTGGGGTTTTAGTCAACCATTGATAAATGCTTTGCAGATAAATCTGAAGTGCTAAAATTTTGTGCTATTTATCACGTAAGAGATAAATGTCAGAGAAAAGCTATAGACTAAGTTTTCAATTCTTGGTCTCACTTGACAACAATAAGAAAAAATAATCTCTAAGTCCAGCTCTCTGTAGTCTGATTAGCATGTACAAATGCTCTCTGAAATGGAATGAATTGTTTTGCCAAATGAAATATCCATTACCTTCAAAACAAATGACAATGCACAACTTCATTGCACAATGATTTCAGTTTAGATGCAATAAATACGTGGTTCTTCCTCCTGCCTAAGATGAGCTCCCTTCAAAATAAAAGGATTTCTCATCTTTTAAAGGAGACTGCCCATGTTTCTATTCACTTTCATAGAAGCTATGGTTGCCATTCTCACCTAATTGTTGCATCTGGTCATTTGATATATTTTATTGCTGTATCTCATCTTCTTGCTCTTTCTAGTGAAAGCACTTCAAGGAAACTACAAGAGAGTTCAATATATAGCCCTGGACCTTCTTAGGCACTATATTTGAGCTATCTAATAGGCAAAATGCTGGAGCTTCCAATAAAGGAGCTGAAACAATAAGACAGAACTCCTACTGTGAGTCAAAGGTACCAGGCTTTCTGTAGACAAGATATTTATCATGCAAAAGAGAAAAAAGGTTGTATTTTTCTTAGATTTGCCAAGAAGTAGTATCTACATGGCCAGGAAATCTTAGCAGAAAGAGATTGGAAATATTTCCAGATGCCCAGGGGTGATGTAAGAAACAAACAACCAGATGAGAAAGGTGCATCACCTTGAAGGGACATGGTGAAGCTCTCCCTAGAATCTGTGAAAGTTCGCCAAGAGTAAATGTCAACTTCAGCCCTGGTAGCTTCCCAGAGGATTGATACCAATTCACCAGTATCAATAAAATAAGACCTGTTCTCTTACCATTTCTCCATCCCAAACTATGCAGCATTTATTGGTTGAGGAGATATCACTAGCAGAGGATAAAGCTGTTTAATTCATCCCCTAGTCAGACTTCAAACACCTGCCTTTATCAGGCTCTCTTTAAGGTAAATAGAAGTTTTAAGCATAATCACAATTCAAAGTTGTTTATTATTACCCTGGATTAGACATATTAATTACTGAACAGAGAATTTTTGTGATGAGAAGTGAATGTGGGACTTTTATCATCTAAGTTATGAGACCTATTCTGCATATCATTTAAATGCAGAAGACAAACTAGCATCCTTTAGTGTCAGATTAAAAGGAGGCTTGTATAAAAAATAAAGTCTCTTTATGATTGCACCCTCTGAGTTTTGCTCTTTGAACATAATGACTACAAGTTCCAACCCCCTTCTGTCAGGATGAGATGCACAGGCCTTATTTAGCAGGTTGTATTTAGTTCTTTTAGGCATCATTAAGATAGTTTTGTCACCAGCATATATTTTCAGAAGTCATTTTGCACTGTTTTTAAAAATATAATAAATTTTGCATTCCAGCAAATACCCCCCACCCCAACTCACTGGCATTGACCAATTATATTTAAAGGTTTTCTTTTTTTTTTTTTTAACTCCTTAGAGTAAAGCACTGGGGAAGTGTTATCTGTAACCAATAATTAGATGATTCAATATTTATTTGTATTAACAGTTTATAATAGAATGGTTGAATTTTAGCTTCATTGGATGATTACATCACATCTAGGCCAATGAGGTTTCTATGGTTACACAGCTGGATTTCTGGCAGGCCCAAACTATTCATAAGTAATAGAGCTATTAGGATTATTTTTCTCCCTTAAAGATGGATATTCCATAATGTTAAGAACCTACATTATATACCTGGGCCCTAAGGATGTAGCTAAAATGCATCAAAAGAGTAAACTATTATCTTCATCATATTTAAAATGCAAGAAACTCATTTTCTGTGGTTGATAATTGATTATAAAGGATATTATATATATGTATATATATATAGGGATATCAGAATATGATGCTATAAACAGAAGTAAGCCTAGAATTACAGTACATTGCATTGTGATTTCTTTTAATGTAGTACAAAACACTGCAGAAAAAGAGTGATACACTGGTGATGAAGAGGGTGTCCAAAGACAGTGAGATTGCTTTGTCTTTCCACTATAAGAATTATTTCTGGGCAAGTATATTTTGATGCTATTGCTAAGAAAAATGAAATTTCCAAAGGCTGCAGTATAGACCATTTTAAAAGTTTCATTCAATCAAAAAAAAAAAAATGGTTTCTTGCAACTGGAGGGAATGAAACTTTTTCCAAATCTCAGTAATTTTAAGAAAATTTAAATAATATCAAGCATCTCTTACAACCACAACACTGAGACTAGAAATTAACTGCAAGAATAAAAGCTAACTGCAAAAAATGCAAACACGTGGAAGCTAAACATTGAAAAACCAATGGGTCAGAAAGAAATGAAGAAATTTAAAATTACCTGGAGACAAATGAATTTGGAAACACAATATCCCAAAAATCAATAGGACACAGACAAAGGAGGAACTTCCTCAGAGGGAAGTTTATAGTGATTACAGGGCCTACCTTAGGAAATAAGAAAAATTTCAAATAAACACGTTAACCTTACACCTAAGGAACTAGAAAAAGAACAGTCAAACCCAGAAGAAGTAGAAGAAAATAAATACTAACTAATAGAGTGGAAATAAATGAAACAGAGGCTAGAAAGAATATAAAAGATCGATGAAATTAAGAGTAGTTTCCTTGAAAAGATAAACAAAATTTATAAATCTTCATCAAGAGAAAAAGAGAAAGGGCCAAAAAAAAAAAAAAAATTGGAAATGCAAAAGAAGTTACCACTGACACCACAGAAACAGCAAGGATCGTAAGAGATTATTACAGTTATATTCCAATAAAATAGATAACCTAGAGTAAATGGATAAATTTCTAGAAATATACACTCTCTCAATACTGAATCAACAAAAATTGAAAATATGAACAAATAAATTACCCAGTAATGAAACGAATTATTGTTTTAGAAACTTCCAACAAACAAAAGTTCAAGAAAGGTAGTTTCACAAGGGAATTGTACCATGCATTTAAGGAAGAATTAAGTTCTATCATTCTGAAACTATTCCAAAATTGAAGAGGAAAGAATGCTTCCAAACTGACTCCAGGAGGCCAGCACCACTCTGATACCAAAACCAAACAAAGATACCACATAAAAAAAGGAAAATTACAAGGTAATATCACTGATGAATATAGAAGTAAGAACCTTTAGAAAAATATTAGCAAAACAAATTCAACAATAGATTGAAAGGATTAAACACCATGGTCAAGTAGGATTTATCCCAGGGATGCAAGGATGGTTCAATATCTTCAAGCAACTCAATCCATCTGAAATACTACATCAACAAATTGAGGAATTAAAATTATAGATCATCTCAATAGATGCAGAAAAAGTGTTTAACAAATTCAACATCCATTTATAATAAAAATTCTCAACAAAATGGATATAGAAAGAATATACTTCACCATAATAAAGGCCATATATGATAAACCTACACCAACATCATTCTGTAAGTGAAAAACAAAAGGCATTTCCTCTAAGATGAGGAACAAGACAAGAGGGCCCACTCTCGCCACTTTTATTCAACATAGTATTGAAAGTCCTAGCCACAGCAAAATTCTATTGTGTTTTTATACACTGACAACAAACTCTCAGATGGAGCAATTAAGAAAGCAATCACATTTACAGTTGCATCAGAAATAATAAAATATCTAGGAATAAATTTATATAAGTAAATAAAAGACCTATACTCAGAAAACTATAAAACACTGGTGAAAGAAATTGAAGATAACACAAACAAATCGGCAGATATGTCATACCCATGGACTGGAAGAATTAATATTGTTAAAATGACCATACCTATGCAAGGTAATCACAGGTTCAATGCAACCCCTATTTTTTTTTCCTAAGAAGTCATTCTTATTTATTTCAAAACTATAAACAATAATTCTAAAATTTTATGGAAACACAAAAGACTCCAAATAGCTAAAATTATCTTGAGAAAGAACGGATCTAGAGGGATCATGCTCCCTAACTGCAAAACTGTACTACAAAACTACAGTCATCAAAACAGTATGATGCTGGCCTAAAACAGACACACAGATCAAAGAAACAGAAAAGAAAATCCAGAAATTAACCCCCATTTATATGCCTACAACAAAGGAGGCAAGACTGTACAATGGGGAAAAGACAACTTTTTCAATAAATAGTCCTGGAAAAACTGGGCAGCTACATGTGAAAGAATCAAATTGGGTTACTTTATCACACAATATACAAAAATAAACACAAACTAGGTTAAAGACTTAAATGTAAGACCTGAAACCATAAGAGCCCTAAAACCAAACATAGGCATTATGCTCTTTGACATCAGGCTTAGCAATAATCTTTTTAGCTTTATCTCCTCAGATAAGAGAAACAAAAGAAGAATAAACAAGTGGAAGTATATTAGACTAAAAACAAAAGCTTTTACACAGCATAGGAAACTAACAGAACCAAAAAACAACCTACTGAATGGAAAAAGATATTTGCAAACAATATATCTCAGCTCAGTTCAGTTCAGTTCAGTTGCTCAGTCGTGTCTGACTCTTTGCGACCCCATGAACCACAACATGCCAGGCCTTCCTGTCCATCACCAACTCCCGGAGTCCACCCAAACCCATGTCCATTGAGTCGGTGATGCCATCTAACTAATAAGAGACTAATATCCAAAATTAACCAGAAACATGATAAAACACACAAAAAACAAACAATTAGGTTAAGAAATGGGCAGAAGACCTGAATAGACATTTTTCCAAACATGGCCAGCAAATACATGAAGAGATGCTCAGCATCACTAATCATAAGGAAATGTAAATCAAAACCTCAAAAGATAACATGTCAAACCTCTCAGAAGGATTATTATAAAAACAACAACAACAACAACAAACTCCAAGTGTCAGTAAGGATATAGACGAAAGGGAAACCTTGTGAACTGCTGGTGGGAATGTAAATTGGTAGAAACACTATTGAAAACATTATGGAGTTACATGTATTAAATCCATGGCTGATTCATATCAATGTATAACAAACCCACTGGAAAAAAAAAAAACATTATGGAGGTTATTCAAAATATTAAAAATAGAACTACACATGATCCAGTAATTCTATTCAATATTTTCCCAAGGAAAACAAAAATACTAATTTAAAGTACAAATGGAAGCAACCTAAGTGTCTGTAGATAGTTCAGAGGCTAAAGAAGATATATATATATATATGGAATAATGAGATATTATTCATCCTTAAAAAATCATGAAATCTTGCTATTTTCAACAGCAAATGGACCTAGAGATTATTATGCTAAGTGAAATAAGTCAGACAGAAATACAAATACTGTATGAATTTACTTATACGTGGAATCTGAAAGACAAAACAAACAAGCATAATAAAACAGAAACAGATTTATAGATTCAGAAAACAAACTGATAGCTGCCAGAGGAAAGGGGATAGGGAGATGCATGAAATAGGTGAGAGAGCTTAAAAGGTACAAACTTAAGCAGCTATGAAACTGATGAGTCACAGTCGTGTGATGTTCAACACTAGGAGTATGGTTAATTACACCATTCATAACTTTGTATGTGACATATATAAACTGGGCTCATCATGGTGACCAATTTGTAAGGTAGAAAAATATCAAATTCCTATGTCGTACACCTGAAACCAATATAAGTCAATTATATTTCAATTAAAAAGCATAAAAAACCCTACGCTTTTATCAATTTTTAACATACAACCCAGTATTGTCAATGATAAGAAAGCATAAACTGTGACAATCTTCCTGAGAGCACATAAAATTCAGCACATGTTGAAAATTTTATTAAAAATAAAATGACTTACAGCATTGGATCTGACATTACACATTCAATTAATTATACATTTCATTTCAGGTGAAGAAATTCAATAACAAATTGACAATTTAATGATGTAACTGTGAGTGTCTAAGTTCCTTTTCATTCCTAATATAACTATTTGAATTTTATTAGTTTCTGAACTCAAAATAATATACTTAAATGTATCTAAAAATTTGAATGAGGTATGCCTCTTATATGGATATATGAAAAATATTCAAAATATTTAAAATTAAAATTTAAAAATATATATATATTTCCAAATGACAAATGTCATTTGCATGAAAGTATTTGTAAACAAAGTAGAATTTACTCAAGTTTAAGCAAGTGTGATGAACTGGATTTGAAAACTCTTGGTTTTATTCTTCCCCAAGTGAAGTGAAAGTTGCTCAGTCATGTCCGACTCTTTGTGACCCCATGGACTATACAGTCCGTGGAATTCTCCAGGCCGGGATACTGGAGTGGGTAGCCTTTCCCTTCTCTAGGGGACATTCCCAACCCAGGGATCGAACCTAGATCTCCCACACTGCAGGCGAATTCTTAACCTGCTGAGCCACACAAGGGTAGCCCAAGAATACTGGAGTGGATAGTCTATCCCTTCTCCAGCAGATCTTCCTGGCCCAGAGAAACACTATTCTTCCCCAAAATAAACCCTTATTTTGCCATTAATGCAAATTCCTCTTCTCTTTAGATCATTATTAGTAATTTATTTTAACCAAGATTTTATAAAAAATATATTTACCCACTATGGGTATACATAAGATTGAACAAATACTTTACAAAATAATACTTAATCTTTATGATATATGATATGTTAATATTTCCTAAAAACAACTATTCATCTTTATTACATGTCATTCTGTGATATTTTCTATTTATTTTTTAACTATGACTCATCTTCATCTATTAATTGAGCCAATACCCACTAATGAGGATGACCTATAGTTTGAAAACTACTGCACTAGGCTGTCCCACAAACTGACTGTTTTACCACTTATTTCATTCATTCTTCATTTTTCAGAGATGCTCTCTTCTTTTTGAAACCTGGACACAAGTTTTACCTGAGATTCCAAACTCTTATTCATACCCCCTGGTGTCTTTATCAAAGCCTCTTTCATAGACATAGACTTTGTCATACCAGCTGCTACAAAGATAACATATTCTCTTTAGTCTCACACACATTTAAAATATTACCATGGACAGGAACTTTAGTTAATAAAGTGTTTTCTACTTAAAAAAAATACTTCAAACCCATCCACCCAGATTGTGATTTGAATTCACTTTCTTAAAGAATATGTATTTGATCATATCATTTCAAACTCTAAATTAGAAACAAGTGCAAAGAAAAGTCTAAAGCTTTTAAAAATAACCTTTCTCTAGAGCAATCAAGGGAATTAGAGAAAAAAGAAGTCACAAAATCATTTCTAAGACTAATATAATTTAGCTCTTCAAAGATGAAGAAATCAGGCAAACCATGTGTAGGTAGCTCCAAATCATTTCACTCAAGAAATAAGAGAAAGATTTAACTGCGGTTGCAGCCACAATGTTTTCTATATAATATTATTTCTAGAAAGATATAAGTTACAAACAAACTCTGCCTGTGATTCGAAGCATGTCTCCTTTTCTCAGTTGCACTTGTGATTAAATATTAACTTTATCTAGTGAGTCTACAGAAATTGACACACAATGGCTTAACAAAAGGCAAGATATTGTATCTGGAATTATAGATGCATTCAGAGAAGCCAGCGTTTTATGGCAGGTATAGTCTACCACCTGTTTAATAAAAGCAGGATCTAGATCCTTTCAGATTCATGCCTCTGATTTATTTATGTGTTTTATTCAGCAAGGAACTAATTTATTTATGTCTGTTCTTCTGATACTAACTGACTTTGTCAGAATCTTGCAAGCACATCACTGATTTATACATCATTTATGATTTCTCAAAGTTTCCTTAGTAAAGTTCAGACGCTATACTCATGAATCAATGGCAGAGCAGACACTTATTTCAGAGAACATCTTTATCCCAAATATTTTAAAGTATAATTTTGCATTTGCAAATGATTTTCTGCTTCAAAATTGTTTCATATATAAAAAAAGAAGTGTGTCTATATTGTGTCTGTTCAGTACTTCACCACCACAGTAAGAAATAGTTTCATTTTGGTAGGTAAGAGATAGTTATTAAGTGAGCCGTCACCCCCACCCCCCCATCCACCCCTGCCCTGATACCTTGGATAAGGACCATGATAAACTATTAAACTTTCTAAGCCTGGTCATTTTTCTGTCTCTAATATGGAGATAATAACGGTGCCAACTCACAGGGTTATGATTATATTGCAAAGAAATGAGATACATGTAGCAAAATACTTGAGAAAACATTTACAGTAAAGGAGTTTCACTTCTGTTACAACACAGCTTGTCTGCCTTACAAAAGCTATTCTTCCCTTCAAGATTCAGCTCAAAAAACACCTTCTCTGTGAAGTCCTCATCTTCTTCCTCTATCTTGATGCTCCCTAAATACAGTATATTTTACCTGTGCCTATCACTACTTTTATATTGTATTGTTACTATTGGGAATATAACTATCTCTTCATATAGACTGTGAATTCCTTAAAGGTAGAGGATATATTTTAGTTGATGTGACATTTCTATGCTCCATTGCAGGGCTTAGTGCAGAGTAGGCACCTATATTCTTCTCCTATTGAATCAATGAATGAGTCTATTGTTGGCATTTTCTGTCTTTAATTGCTAGATGAATATCTTAAAATACTAGTAGTTGGGAACTCTACAGCACCTGTGCTAATGTTTATGTAGAATAATTTTATCTAAGTGAAACAGTGGGAGAAGTTGAGAAGGATATCCTAAATTGTGTTTATGATACATTGTGTCAAAATCCCAACATGTTTCTGAAATCTAAAAATTATATTACCCGAGTCTTACTGGTATCAGGACACAAAGAAAATACAAATATTAACTAATCATTAAGTGGATAACAACAAATAAGTTGTGATTCTTTACTTTTATTTAGAAGCATTATTGGATTAAATTCAACACTGGAAAAAGCCATCGGATCATATTAGCTCTTAAATCAAGGCACATCCAACTCATTTTGAACTCAAATAATTGTCAAAGAAGAATCATCCCTATTCATCAAAGTCTTTAAGACAAGGATTTTGAATAGACTTCTCCAAAGAAATCTTGATTAATGAAGCCAATGTACCAACTGAAAAGACTGCTCTCTGGGTGAAAAATTTGGCAATAAACAAGCTACCATTTAGTAGCCACACTGCATAGGTTCTCAACAAGACAAGACTATGTAATAGTTAACTTATTTCAGAATGGTTAACTTATTCTAGTAGGTATTCTGTGTGTCACAATGAATAAGAAATTGTCTTTACTTTTGCCTCCCTTACTTCTCTGGCCTGCGGTTCATTTATACTTTTTAAATACAAGAACCCATATCACTCAGGGTGATTATATGTACTTGTCTTCTCAACTGAATTATAGACTCCCACAAGACACCCCAGCATTATTCATTGTTTGATAATCAGTGTCTAGCACGCAGTAGTTGGCATATAATACTATCTCCTCAATAAATGATTGTTGATCAGAATATTTAGATGTTTCCAGTACCAAATCTTTTCTAGCTTTATAATGCTATAGGTCCTGGGAAGACACCTTACAAACTTAAACTAAGTGGGCTGCTTGTCTGGGCACCATATTGTTCTGAAAATGGGTGACCTCCAGCAGGTGGGGCTTGGTTGGGAAAAGTTTCTTAAAAGAGGCCATGGTCAATGGAATGTTCTCAACAATTTATTGAGTGATAGCTTTACTACAGTGTGTGAGGCAGCTCATGAGAGGATGGCAACTCTGCTGTGAATGTTTCACAGCTTAGAGGAACGTATCTGTTCCATGTTAAGCGCTTTGGCCTTAAGTGATAGTTTCTGTTTGTCCCTGTTTCTATTACACTGTTAAACTCTTTAGCCAGCTTTTCTAAGCTTTTCTAAGAGAGCTAGTCAGCTAAAGAATATCTTTTCACTGAAGACCAGGGAATACTGAACTTTACATTAAGTAGTTGACATGGCAACAAAAGCTTTCACCATTCAAAAGAAAATGACAATAACACACCAGATGATTTTAAATGGCACTTTTGAGACAGTAATATTTGATACTGTTCTCAAAGTAGAAGCCTACTATGTTTTTCGTCCAATAAATTATCTACTCCAGTTTCATAAACAACTGGATATAAGTTTATTAAAAAGTAAATTTTAAAAGAAAAAAACTACAGTTTTACTGGGGGGTAAGGTATATTCCTGATTTTCAGTTTCTAGAGTTAGTTATGGTTACCTAAAAAGATAAAACCATTTTAAAGCACAACAGTATTAGTATATTTTTTCATATGAACAAATCTAATAATACTGTGGTCAGATTTATAGAACAGAATTGGAGTAACTTTTGCATGATATACATTAAGACAAGAAATCTTACTGTTTTGTTGTAAACTTTTTAAAATAGAAAATTATAGAATAATGGTAATGGTAGTTGTTCTTTATTTTATAAAATACCATTTCTTACAGGAAGAACATCCTAGTAAGATCTCAGAGTAAGGGCACAAAATTAGGATGATTCTATAACATCATCCACATATTTTTGTTGCTTATTTGAAAGACAAATTTGCAGGAGGAAGGCAGTTATAGATTTGTATAATAGGAAATATCATGGAGAAAAAAGAATAGAGAAAGGGTGGTACAGAAAATAGCTGAGAAAAAAAGATGGGAGCCAGATAGAAAAGATATAAAAAAGAGAAATCCTACACAGATGGGAAAAAAAAAATACTTGTTTAATCATCCTAGGACTAGCTGTCATTAAAGAAGGAAACCAATTAGAAGACTCTGAGATCTCTTTATACTGTTAAAACTAAATTGAACTGAACTTTAAGAGGCTATCCTGGGAACTTAGCCACCATATATTCAACATGATTTTGTGGGGGAAAAAATCTTTATTGCAGCAGCAAATAATTAATTCAATGTAAAAATAAATGTCTCCATTAGAACCAAGAAAAGGATGGGGAAGGAAAAGAAAACAATAAGCTCATGTTCTCCCTTCTCCAAAGCAGAGCTATGCACTGATATTTATAAGCCTGAGGCATTAATGTTTTTAGATAATTCAGATATTGTGTCCAAGTGAAAAACATGCATTAATTTATTTATTTCAAACTACACTGCAAAGTAGAATGTAATGATGAACATCTTCAAAACTATATTTTTAGAAATGCACAAGAAAGTTATTTTAGTCAAGCAGTCAATGAATACTAATTCTTTGTTATTTAAGTGGATCTGTTGCATTTTGACACATTGTGATAGTCTTCTGATATATCAACTTGGCTAAGCTATAGTCCTCAATTGTTCAATCAAACACTAATCTAGGTGTGGCTATGAAGTTATTTTGTTGTTATATTGAAAGTGAAAGTGAAGTTGCTCAGTTGTGTCTGACTCTTTGCGACCCCATGGACTGTAACCTACCAGGCTTCTCCGTCCATAGGATTTTCCAGGCAAGAATACTGGAGTGGGTTGACATTTCCTCCAGGGAAGGAAATGTTATATTGAAGTCTATAGTCAATTGACTTCAAGTAAGGGGATTGTTCTAGATCATAAGATGAGCCTAAACCCATCAGTTTAAAAGTCTTAAAGCAATGTTGAGGCTTCCCTAGTGGAGAAGAAATTTCAGCATTGGAAAGAAGAGCTCCAGCCTGTTCTTTCTGATGACCTCCCCTATGGATACTGGATTTGCTTAGCCAGTCCCCAGAATCACATGAGCCACTTCCTTGCAATGAACCTCAGTATGTACATATCCTAATGGTTCTGGCTTAGATGGTAAAAAACCTGCCTATAAGGCAGGAGACCCAGGTTCAATCCCTGGGCTGGGAATTTCCCCTGGCGAAGAAAATGGCAACCCACTCCAGTATTCTTGCCTGGAGAATTCCATGGACATAGGCGTCTGGTGGGCTACAGTCCATGGGGTCTCAAAGAGCTGGACATGACTAAGTGACTAATACTTTATGTTTCTCTAATTGAGCCCTAATATACATACTGTCCTCTGGATTACTGGGGAATTTTCTAGAAGCCAGAAATATAAGTGGAATGTAAGCCAACTAGTCAGTGCAATGCAAAAATGAAACTGGAAAAAAATTATATTATTAACATTTAGGAAAAATTTAAAGATAAACACTATTATTCATCACTTAATACTGTTTATCATCTGAGCTATTAGCTCAGAGAAAGCGTAAGTATTTTCATGGATTTCTGAAAGATACAATTTGAGGTGTTTGAGGAAAGTTTGTAAATGCTTTTTAAATAAAATCTTAATGTATTCTGTTCGAGCCACTCAACATACTACTCAGCAATTAATCTGAAGCCCTAAATGGATCTCAATAAAAATGTCTGTTGATAATTAAATTGATTTTATTTGATTAAGTGATATCATACTTTACCATCTAAGAGGCCTAAGAAAATTTTCATTTACTAAAAAAAATTTATGTTAAAATAAAATTTGCCTGTCTGCTATAGCAAGTGGTTAAAAAAAAATTGTTTTCCTTGCTTTACTTTGTTTTCTTTCTATCATCAGAAAGAGACTCAGGTTTTCCTGGAGACACATAGGTCACCAAACACTAATGGCCAAATGTCAGAACTGTCAACTTCTGCCAAGAACAGGGATAAAAACTCTCTGGACCAAAGACAAATTCAATAGTTATTACTTTCCAAGAACTCTAGTGATGCCTGGGTTTTGAAAAGCACTGTAGCAAGTTAAATCACTTTTTTTTTTTCCTTCTATATAACTCAGATAGAAAGTAACACTGATAGAAGCTGAATGAATCAATGGAGCTGAAAGCAGGGGGGAAGAAGGATTTGAATAGGTTATAATTACTTTATATTGAGAAGTTCTCTCCTGAGTCACATTAGAAGGGTGGTATGGAGAACAGGCACTCTATTTTACTCCATATGTTTAACTTAGGAGGTGAAAAAAGACGCTTTCCCATTTGTGGTATGAGTCTGCATTCTTTAGCACACACATGCTTCCTGTGCACCAAGGGAGCCAGAACCGTCATTGGCTTGCATCAATGCCATGCAAGCAACCCTTGCATTTGAAGGATTGTTGGATTGTCCTGAAATGGGTCTCTTTTATTTGCGTAGGTCTATTCACAGTGAAGAACTGGTAAGTGAATAAGTCCTTTTCCAAATACGTTTCCTAGTGGTAAGGTAGGAGGTGAACTCAAGATGTCTGCTAAAAGTATATTAACTTGGACCACAGAGGCAGGGGGCAGGCTCTCAAGGCTCTTGTTCTACTAATGTTTATAGCCCTCCCACCCACCTGGGACAGCCCCTCTCTATCTGTACCAGCCTATCCATAACTCAGCCACTTCCTAGCAACATAGGATCAAAGAAGCAGCAGCTTTTCTGCCAATCCTGGTCTTGCCACTGAATCATTTGTGTTACAACAGTGTCAGTTCAGTCACTCAGTCATGTCCGACTCTTTGTGACCCCATGAACCACAGCATGCCAGGTCTCCCTGTCCATCACTAACTCCCGGAATCCACCCAAACCCATGTCCATCAAGTCAGTGATGCCATCCAACCATCTCATCCTCTGTCGTCCTCTTCTCCTCCCGCCCTCAATCTTTCCCAGCATGAGGGTCTTTTCAAATGGGTCAGCTCTTCGCATTAGGTGGCCAAAGTATTGGAGTTTCAGCTTTAACATCAGTCCTTCCAATGAACACCCAGGACTGATCTCCTTTAGGACGGACTGGCTGGATCTCCTTACAGTCCAAGAGACTCTCAAGAGTCTTCTCCAACACCACAGTTCAAAAGCATCAATTCCTCAGTGCTCAGCTTTCTTCACAGTCCAACTCTCACATCCATACATGACCACTGGAAAAACCACAGCCTTGACTAGACAGACCTTTTTTGGCAAAGTAATGTCTCTGCTTTTTAATATGCTGTCTAGGTTGGTCATAACTTTCCTTCCAAGGAGTACGTGTCTTTTAATTTCATGGCTGCGATCACCATCTGCAGTGATTTTGGAGCCCAGAAAAATAAAGTCAGCCACTGTTTCCACTGTTTCCCCATCTATTTGCCATGAAGTGATGGGACCAGATGCCATGATCTTAGTTTGTGGTATGATAAAAGAAAAAAATGCAGGAGTAGAATTATTATTAATATCAGCATCATCATCATTATAGTATTATAGTATCTTGCAGTGTTTCTGCTTCATACCATATTAAGCACTTATTTATTTTCTAGTTTAATAGTATATTAACATTATAGATTAATTATTGCCTTTATTTCATAGAATTTATAGAATTTTGAGGATATAAAGTTCAGGAATATAGTACAGAAACTGTCATATTTCCAACAAATAACAGATTTTGTGACTTGATTTTTCTCCTTTTTGCCTCTTAAGATCTTGCTTTTAATTCTAAGCTCCTTCTTTTTTATTTCTCCCTACTTTCCCAAATATTCTAACTCAATATGCTCTAAATCAGTTAAAAATTCTGAACATAGAAAATCCAAGGGAACCTCTGTGATATTGCAACTGAAAATGTAATAGTTTATAATTCTCCCCTAATTTTTCATCTCAAAATAATAGTACCTTCAGAAAATACAGCATGGCCCTTCTTTGCCTATAATCACATTGTGCAAGGTGGCAATGTTTTACTTGCCAAGATTCCTTTCTATTTAAAACAGATTTGTAATATCACTCTATTTCTTAAGTGCAACAAGACGCATGAAGTTGAAAGTCTGACCTCAACATTTACCCTCCCTGTACTTCTGCCCCACTTTCTGATACTTTTGAGAGTAAAGTATCTATTACTCATCAGGAACATCATGCTTCAATGAATTACAGAGGGTAAATTAACAATACCAATTGGATTTATAAGGTAAATAAGCAGAATCCTAATAAATTGATACTCTCATTTCAATGATAATGCTTCTGACCTTAACATCTTCCTTTCATGAATGAAATACCCTCTTGCATCCCAAACCATCATTCTGCTTTTGTAACTTGCCTCCAACCCATTTTTCATGAACCTTTGAAATCTATATGCTTTCTTTAAAACCCTCTGTAGTAAAAGAAACAATACTTTAAATGCCTGGAGCCATCCATGAACTGTCAACCTTTATGTGATGTTCCATTTCTTCTTTGTTCTATGAAACCAAATTTAAAGTACAAAGAAGTGAATGAAGTCAGGATAAAAAAAAATGGCAAATTCTACCAACCTTCACCTACTTAGTAAAAAAATGTCCCAGATCTTTAAAGCATTTGGGGACCAAGTTAATTGCACTCTCTAGGACAAAGCATCCCAGGTGAATGACTTTCTATTTTTGCCTCTCTGACTCTTAACCCAAGATTTGGAGCATTTGCTCAATATTCTAAAAATAAAAATATCTGTTAACTGCAACATGGTCACAGGAAAGAGCATAAGATTTGGATCTAAACGATTCATACTTGAGCTCTGGTTACACCAACTTCTAGCTTTATACTCTTGGTAGAGGAAATGATTTGAGTCTCTATCTTGACTAGAATATTAATACTACCTAATTTATGGGGTTTCTGTCAGGGTCTATTAAGTAGTAGATATAAAATTGTTTAGTAAAATGCAAGAAAATGTTCAAGTAATATACAAAGTTGCATTAAGATTTTTACCCTTTGATTATACTTCCATATCATTATATAATCTTTCAAAAATGCATTGTTTAAATAAAGTTATCTTGTTTTTTTTTTAAAAAGCTATACTGCTCATAATTATTGGCAGTAATAAAAATTCAAGAGGGAAAATGATTTCAACTGAGAGCTGGAGGTGATTCAAAATTGCTACACAAAATGAATGACTATGATTGACAAAATACTAGCAGGAATTTTGTTTCTTCTAGGGAGAAATATATGTATAATGTAATATATGTATATGTGATATATATACTATATACAATAAAAAGATAAAAGCCCTATCTTAACTTCAAAATGTATAACAACAATAACAATACCAGTGGAAATATAACCAGTCAGTTCTTGCTCCAACATGAGTAGAGTGAAGAAAAAGTGGCACTTGGTAAGGGTAAAGTAAAGTTTTATTTAGGTGCTATTTTTATTAACCAAACAAACCAAAAAAAAAAAAGGGAAATATATGATGTTAGTCTTATTAACACTCTTGCTCTATCAGAATTACTAATGAATATTGTTTATACAGGACTTAAAGTTGTGAAAAGGAGAAAGATCATTCCAGTAAGTTAACCATTTATGCTATTTTCAGTGTATATAACAGATTTTTTATTTTCAACACAGAAAGTTATGTACATTTTTAAAATAAGAACTCACTCTATCTGCTCTCTAAGTAAAAAGTGGAAAAGTTTTAAGAAATATCATTATAGAAGTGTCATGTTATTCATTTTCTTGGGTTTCCAGCTAGAAGCCTCAAGGTGTTTCTTTATTCCAACTTCAACTACCTATAGTTCTGTACTTGTGACATCTGAGGACAATAAATAAGGGTAACCTTTAAGGGAAAAAGTGAAATAACAGGAAGGTGGCAGGGAGCCCAAAGGCTGTATATGAAAGAGAGAAAGAGGTCATCTGGGATAGCAGAAAGGAGGAAAATCATCAGAAGCTGATTAGAATAAAAGTTTCTATATACTGACTATCTACTATGGGTCAAAGACTACCATCTCTGATTTTAGCAATGATTTTTCAAGGCAAACATTATAAACTCCATTTCCTCGATAAGAAAATAGGTTGAGACAAATAATATATATTAAATTAACATACATAATGTTCAGTTAATAATTTGCCTTTGGTCCCACAGATACTGTTTTGGCCTGGATTCAAACCAAGATCTATTTGACCTCAAATGCCTTTCTTCTCTCTCAACAAAACAAGTTGCCTGTCTATATTTTAAGTTCCCTCTCTACCTTGTATAGGTGCGGTTTTAGTGGTGTTTGATGGTATTATGGCCAGATATTTTAAAATGTCTATATCTTGTACTGATCAATATTATTTCTCTCTGCAGGGAAATAAGAAATGAAGTACTGATTAACTAATAATGGTGGAAATATGTAGAATAGAGCTCTGGTAAAAGATTATTTGAAGGACCTAACAGTTTCCAACTCTGTCTAAGGACCAATGTAATGAAAGATATTTTAGGCAGAGAGATAGAGACAGAGAAAGAAGGGATAGAGGAGATATAGGTGTGTGTATTAAGCAAACTACAAAGGTCCTTAGAACACTCAGCCAGCCATAAGAAACCAGAAAGAGAATAATGATGAGGCATGGTTTTGTGGATCTTCCCTCATAGCTCAGTGGGTAAAGAATCTGCCTCAAAGGCAGGAGACCTGGGTTCAATTCCTGGGTTGGGAAGATCCCCTGGAGAAGGCAATGGCAACCCATTTAAGTATTCTTGCCTGAAGAATCCCATGCACAGAGGAGCCAGGCAGGCTACAGTCCATGAGGGTCACAAGAGTTGGACACAACTCAGCAACTAGACCGCCATCACAGCTTTTCACCTTTTAAGGAATGATAGCCCTGTCCACCGACAGTGTCAAGACTGGGGGCCTGGAATAGCAACTCTTCCCTTCAGTGGGGATGTCTATGAAGAAGGTAAGGTTTAGAAGTGGGCGTGGCCTAAGAAGAAAGGAATAAAAGCAGTCCTTCCTTTTCAATGCACTGCATAGGCCTTATCTTCTTCTACACAGCAGTGACATTTTCTCCGGCTTCTCTGCCTGTCAACACTGACCACAGCATCCCGCCTTTTACTCACCAGCAAAACGACCCCCAGTGTACAAGTCTTAGAGTTATAGCCCTGATTCTGTTTCCTAGCATAAAAACAACTATGCTGACCACGCTTTATAAACACTCATCCTTATCTTCCTCTGCCATGGGATATCAGCCTGTTCCCTCCTTTGAATTCCTTCCACGTGGGCTGAAAAGGTACCACATCCTGTAGAGATTAGGCCAACAAGGTTATGCTGCCCACAAAGACCTCTGTTCCCTTGGCCCTGGGAAAGCACACGGGTGGCTTTGCATGTTTGGTATGGAACGTGTGGGATGAGAACCAGCTAAGTGGACAAAAATGAATGAGGAAAGGTGAGGCTGAGTCTCAGTTTGGTTACAATTCAAAGATTGTGTAGTGTTCTCAGTTTGCCTTTAGAAAACCTATGTCGCAGAAAAGAATCAAAGTCATCAAAGGGTCAGATCTAACTTAGGAGAAAAAAATGTATATATTTAATTCCAATGTGCCATTTCTATGTATAGTTGTTTTGTCTTTCTGCATTGAACTCCTAAGGGAGAAGAATATACTGCATTGTGTTGATAACAATCCAGGCTCCAACTTACTTAACTACAAAATAAGGTTCAAAAATTTTTCTATGTAAGAATTGGCCAACCCTCTGTAACTCTCACCCTGCTATTTCTGTTGCCTTTACCTTTGGAACCAGCTGTCCGATCAGCTGGCCATTAAGAGTTTGCCTCTTAGATTTTCACTCACTAGAAATGTACTGCTGCTGCAACTGCTATCAGTCGTGTCCGACTCTGTGCGACCCCATAGACGGCAGCCCACCAGGCTCCCCCATCCCTGGGATTCTCCAGGCAAGAACCCTGGAGTGGGTTGCCATTTCCTTCTCCAATGCATGAAAGTGAAAAGTGAAAGTGAAGTCGCTCAGTCGTGTCTGACCCTCAGCGACCCCATGGACTGCAGCCTACCAGGCTCCTCCATCCCTGGGATTTTCCAGGCAAGAGTACTGGAGTGGGGTGCCATTGCCTTCTCCATAGAAATGTACATGTTGGTTAAATAAATCCTCAGAAAGAAATAAAGAAAAGGAAAAGGCAGAACACTGTAAAGTTTCCCATAAAATGAATGCTACTTTTTTGAAATAAATGTATGCTATGAAAGAATTTAAAATAGGAGCTCAAAAGAAAAAGAAAGAAGAGATTAGTTTGTAGGAAAAGGAACCATAGCTAAGTGATTTCTTTTGTCATTTTTAACAAAAATCTCTTGTTATAAACATTCAGTACTTTCGAACACACCTTAAATTGAACTCCAAAACATCCCAGAGCCATTTTCAATTACTTTAGACCTCACTAAGTAGAAATAATATGAGTGTTGAAAATATGGAATCACTGTGCTTAGTCGCTCAGTCATGTCTGACTCTTTGTGACCCCACAGACTGTAGCCCGCCGGGCTCCTCTGTCCATGGGAATTCTCCAGGCAAGAATACTGGAGTGGGTTGCCATGCCCTCTTCCAGAGGATATTCCCAATCCAGGGATAGAATCCACATCTCCCACTTTGCAGGCAGATTCTTTACCATCTGAGCCATGAGGGAAGCCCAATGGAATCACTAGATATTTTTAAATGCATGTATTTTTCATATGTTTATTCACTCATTATTGAAATATTATGCAACATCATGTAAAGAGGCGGCCTCTGTGTTAAGATGTAGGATGCAAGAACACTATACAGAACCTCTTCCTCAGAGGATAGGAGCGTATGTCTTAAGATGTTACAGGAACTTCAAAGTGAAAGTCTCTCAGTCGTGCATGCTCTATGACCTCAAGAATTATACAATCCATGGAATTCTCTAGGCCAGAATACTAGAGTGGGTAGACTTTCCCTTCTCCAGAGGATCTTCCCAGCCCAGGGATCAAACCCAGGTCTCCTGCATTGCAGGCAGATTCTTTACCAGCTGAGCCACAAGGGAAGCCCAACATAAATTTCAAGGCAGGCTGTAATTTGGCTAAAACAGGGGCTGTCTTAGACCTCAGCTCTGTTCCCTATTACTACCCCATACTCTGAACACACACACACAAAACCCTGCTGAATGTTTGCAATGGTGAGAATTCCCAAAGCACATGTAACTAGGGTTTCTAAATTGCTTTAAAGTCTAATTTTCTGGCTGCACTGTGTGGCTTGCAGGATCTCAGTTTCTTGATAAAAGATTGAATCTGGCATCAGAAGTGAAAGCCCAGAGTCCTAACCACTGGACCACCAGGGAATTCCCTGATTCTTCAAATTATTAATAAACAGGATTTCTTTTATAACTTTTAGTGTTATTAATTTATTTAAGAGACTCTTTTAGAAAGAACATTAAAATTAAACCTTGTTTCTGAATTACCACACAAATTAATAAAAGTTATTGTAAGTTACTATAGTTATTATAATAAAATTTATTATAGGTTCTCAGCAAGGATACTACACACTCTAATACTAGGCTTACCTGTAAATTTGATGCCCTGAGCTTTACTAACCACTCATCTCATGGGACTTTGTGATGTTACACAAGAATGTAATGGTTGACTGAGTGCTTTGCAAACGATTTTAACTATAGTTACACAGGATCTTTCCAAATGAGAAACAAAATGAAAGGAAAATACATTTAGATGGAGATTTTTCAGGGTTTGCCTAGACTTCTGTGCTAATTCTAAAAGATCAAGAAATTAGAACAAATAGGGAAAAGCTTCTATCAATAAAAATCTCTGTGCTACAACACTCTTGCCCATTGCCTTATTATAACATTTTAAATGAGAGCGGTATATCTGCATTTTTCTTTCTTCACTCACATCATCAAGTAGTCCAAAAATAAAGGTTTTGTGAAGTTCCTGCTAATGCACCTTATAAATTAACACATGCATAATGTTAGAGAGAAGACTGGCTGTTATCAGTTTGACAGTATCTACTTAGCACTTCTTTGAAAGCTGTAGGTGCATGCAATTAACACTCAATAAGAACATTATATTCAAAAATACCACATAATCTACATGCGTTGAAGAACAAGGGAGCTCATTCTGATGAAAAGTTTGGAATAAACAATGATTGAAAAAATATTTCCTTTTCTTTCCAAAGATTTTTGCCATACACCTGCTCAAAAGATAAGGGAATTAACAAAGAGTGATGGTAATGAATGCTCCAACATCCAAATTTTGGAAAATTTAGGTGAGAGATAAACTTCTGTATTCTTTTTTTTTTTTTTTTCTGTCCTGTGGACTAACATTTAGAATATAGACTCTAGTTTCAGAGTTTCAAGAAGTCTTTGAGAACTTTGTTAAACAGAGGTTAACTAAGACTCCTCTGATATACTATGTTTCAGACATATGCTCAGCTGATCTTATCCAGAAGGAAATTTGAGTGCCATTGTGTCCACTAGTTTACAAACTTGACTGTAGTAGAAGGAGCTGGCTGCCCACAGAAGAAATGAGTTCTTCCCATTCCAGCATAAAGCTATCACTAAGATGTGGCTATGTGGTTAGAGGCTACGTGTCCTACAGCCCTTTGAACCTAGGTATGCCATTGACTAAGTTCAGGTCAGTGGGATCTAAGAGAAAGGGATGAGTGATACTTTGTCTATTAGCTGGAAATAGAGGATTCTAATGCCCTGGGAGATGACAGAGCAAGAAGGTTAAAGATAAAACTCCCATAGAGAAGAAAGCAGTACAAGGAACCCGGAACCCCTGCTTTGATTTTTTTGTTTTTAACTTCTTTTTATTATATTTTAAAATTTTATACAGTGCTTTTTTTTCATTTATTTTTATTAGTTGGAGGCTAATTACTTTACAATATTGTAGTAGTTTTTGTCATCAGCAGACGAATGGATAAGGAAGCTGTGGTACATATACACCATGGAATATTACTCAGCCATTAAAAAGAATTCATTTGAATCAGTTTTAATGAGATGGATGAAACTGGAGCCCATTATACAGGGTGAAGTAAGCCAGAAAGATAAAGACCAATACAGCATACTAACGCATATATATGGAATTTAGAAAGATGGCAATGATAACCCTATACGCAAAACAGACAAAGAGACACAGATGTACAGAACAGAATTTTGGATTCTGTGGGAGAAGGCGAGGGTGGGATGTTTCGAGAGAACAGCATTGAAACATGTATATTATCTAGGGTGAAACAGAAGCCCTGCTTTGAATACTTAACTTGGCAGGGAAATAAACTTCTCTGTATTAAACTCCTAAAATTTAAGGATTTATTTTTTATAGTAGCTACTGTTTCCCTAATGAACAAAATGCTACACAACAGAATCCCTGAGGGAAAGCCCATGATTACATTTTTTAAAAAGTTCTTTTGAGTGTCCTGCTGACAGCCTAGCACCTATCCATGGTCCTGAATTTGTAAACCTCACCCCAGAAACAAGAGGACACTGATGTCCACAGAGAAAAGTCACTTGTCTGGAATTGAACAACTAAACAGTGTGAGGGCTAGTAAGATAATTCTGGCCCCCTGAAGATATCAGCCTAAAGGAAAACAAGAATACTGGACACCATAGTAGAAGCCAGCTGAGGTTAATATGATCTGTGTTCATTTCACTAATAAGCACTAGAAACTTGTATTAAGAATTGCAGATAATATTTAATTTAACAAAACTTTCACTGTAGTCCTGAATACTGGGATTGCGCTAAGCAGTTTCAGTTTTCCTATCTAATGTAATCTTCAGAGAAAGTCTGTGTGATAGGTATTATGATAGCTACTTATGCTGGCAGGACAACTGAAGCTCAAAGAAGGAAAGGAAATTGCTTAATATCCCACTGCTAATAAGAGTGAGGATCTGTTTGGCTTCAAACCTCAAAGATCCCACATTAACCAGCTACTAATCAATTGATGTTGATACATGGAAACCCAAAACATCATTTCGGCCTATTTAAATTAGAGAATTTGGTTTGTACACAAGACAAACACAGGCTTTCCTACCTCCCCTGAAAAGCATGTCTCCCTATACAGGTGCAAGGCCTGCCCAGGGTGCTTGCTATAAGGAGAGAAGAAGAAAAGTCTGAATCTGCCAGAAATCTGAGTAAAAAGAAAGAGCAAAAATAAAGCCCAAGAAGGCATGTTTATACATAAGAATAGCCAGAATAAAAAAGACAATAACAAGTTCTGGTGAGGATTTGAAGAAAATTGGACCCTCATACTGCTGGTGGCAATGCAAAATGATGCAACTGGTTTGGGAAATAGTCTAGCAGTTCTACAGAAGACAAAACACAAAATAATTCAATATCATATACCACATCCACTCCTAAAGTGAAAGAAAGTGAAACAAATATACATCTAAAAGAAATGAAAACATGTATCTACCATTGAAAGAAGCCAGTCACAAAGGACTACATATTGTATGATTCTGTTTATGTGAAATATCCAGAATAGGCAATTCCACAAAGGGAGAAAATTGACTTGTGGCCACCTAATCCTAGGGTGGGAGGATATGGGGAGAAATGGGGAGTGACTACTAATTGGCATGAGGTTTCTTTGGGGATTATGAAATGTTCTAAAATTGATGTGTTTTTTGCACAATTCTGTGATTATATTAAAAGTCATTGAATAAAAGTCCTTAGATGGGGGAAAAAAAGAAGGCATGTTTAGTGGTCCTCTCCATCTCACTACTCAAAAGAACCTTCCTCTTGGAAGGTAGGCCTGAGAAGGTAGAGAGAGAGTAAAGTTTTCTCCCAACACCTGGGAAGTTCTCATTTTATAAGCCAAGCAAAAGTACAGAGAAAGAGTGGTGTGAAATGGTTACCTCTTCCCAGTCTTACTCTCTACTGCAATTTCCCCTATTATGTCTGGTATATTGCATTCATATTCAAGCCATTTAAAAATGTGCATTGTTGACATATACAACATGTCACTCAAATAGTAGAGGGAATAGTGATGTTTATAGTAGTGGTTAACACGAACTGATCAGTGCAATCTTGACATTCTTCTAAAAACTTTGCATGTAGTAACTTGTTTAATTCTCACAACAGCAGTGTAATAACTTCAGACACAAAGTGGTGCAATAAGCAGGTAGTTTTTAAGGGGCCGAGCCAAGACTTGAACCAAGACCAGCAGGCCTGTTTTCTACACTCACACACTATATTGGCCTTTGATGACATGCTTACCCTCAAACAACTTACAACCTTGTAGGACACTTAAACCAGAATGAGTGACATGTAGGGTAGGACCAACTTAATGCCATGTAAGTTCAGAGCAGGACTAAGTGGTTTCCTGAAAAGGAAAACTTTGGCTTTATGGATATCTAGATTCTTCCTAAACAGAACTGTGTCTGCACCTCGGTGCCAAATAGGGACTGAAGGATGTTAGTCAAAGTGTTTAGAAAGTTCAATAGGGGGTTAGGTAGTAAGATAACTGGAAGGTAGGATGGTTGTAGTAAGAGAGCTCTTATTTCAAAAGATCAAAGGTAGAAAATCCTAAAAGATACACCAGTTGATGGTGAAATTTAGAGACATGGACAGCGCAGCTGAGAAACTGAAAGAAATATGAGATCTAAGTGTCAGTTGGATTTTAAATCATCGATTTGAAGACTTGAGATAAAGAGGAAAACTATAACACAGACTCTGATGTCACAAAGAAAGGTAGACATATGCCTTGGAATCTGGCAAATAATGACAAAGGAAATATCGTTAGTAGATAACTTAAACAAATTGACATATGAAGAACTGAGATTTTACCCAAAGTCAAATGGCAAATAAGTTACAGAGCCAGAATTCTAACTTTGCTCCTTATGATTTCACTGTCCCTGCTCTGTAACCAGGATAACGTATTTCCACCATATATGTTCCATTACTATTCTATACATAGTTTGCATTAATTAGAAAACCCAGATAATAGCCCCATTTTTTCTATTTCAATTTGATATTATATAATTGGTGTATATGACTTTTGTTTCAAAATGTTACTATAAATGTTTGCATTAAAAGGAGTATCACATAAAATTATTATTCTACAGATTTTCCCTTTCCATAAGGCAAATGCCAGCATTTGTATATTGACTCTGAGAGCAATAAACCTTGTTTATGCTGGAAGTTAAGCAATTTTATATGTGATGAGGCTAGCAAGTATTCTGGATGATTGGTTACTTGGTTTCATTTTAGCACAATCAAAAGACAATGATAGATCAATATGTTTATTCCAGTTTTTCCAACTTCTCTTGTGATAAATATTCCTTTAACAACTTTGTGTGCTGCATGTTCTTTTCAAGCACAAAGAGAAACCATTATGCATTCAATACCAAAGCTTGTATTAGTTTGTAATGGACCAGAGATTCACCAACAGGAAAGAACAAAACGTGACAGACTGCTTTTAGCTTCAGCAGAAGAAAAAGCAAAGAGAAAACAGAGCAAACCAAAGGGGTATAGAGGAATGAATAAAATGACTGGAAAAGGAGAGAGCTGGGGAAAGGTAAGAGAGGCCATGCTGAACCAAAAGATTAATTTAAAAAATAAAATTAAAAGATGGAAAATAGAACTAAAATTCAATGTATTCTCCGTGAAACTTAGGTAAAATCATTGACTTTGATCTCATGGAGAAGAGCCTACATGGGTAGTGATCATGATTCCAAAACAGAAGAACTATTAGAAACAAATCAAATCCACTCTGGATACTTTAGAAAAAGGGCTCAGAGGGAAAGACTCTGGCTTAAGTTGGAAATAAAAGTGATAAAAGGATTGACAGGAGAAGAAGGAACCCCTCTAAAGAAGATAACTCTGTAACCCCTCATTCGTTTATGGCACAGCCTTCATTATCTGTGCCAGACACCGTACTGACTGCTTGGAAAACAAACATGGATAAGACTTGGTGCTGGCCCTCAAAGAACTAACAATTCTTTTGCTAGAATCATGCTAGTACACAGATCATCACATCACACTGAGGAAAGTGCAAAGACAGAAAAACGCATAAGGTGTGATAAAGCGAATGAGGCCACGTGGGTGAGCATCTGAATTCAGACTAAGAAAGAAGGTTAGGACAGAATTAAATCAGTGAAGCTTCCTAAAAGCTTTGAGTTACTTACACAAAAGGGACTTTTAAGGCCCTTCTTTCAAAATAGCAGGGGTAGAGTATACAAAACACAGAGGTGACAGAGAGGGACAGGTGCCCAGAGGATAAGGCAGTTGTATGATGGCATTTGGAAAGGCAATATAGAATCAAATCAAAAGAAGCAATGAGTAGGATGCCAAGGAATTGTCCCAAACACTATAAGCCACTTCAAATAATTAAATCAGTGGGATGGCATGTTTTGATACAGCAATGTGAGAAGGAAGTAGAAATAGAGTCAAGACTGGAGAAGATAAAATTGCATGGATGAAGTCAAGAAATTCAGTTCAGAGTTGAGGCAGTAACGTAAATGATAAATGATGAAGGCTTGAACGAAGATTGGAGTGATGGAGATGGAGATGAAGGGACAGAGCCAAAAATTATTAGAGAGAGAAAACAGCAAAACATGGTGACTAAATGTACGTATAGATGCATCTGTGTGTATGTGTGAAAATTCAGGTGTGTGACTTGGATGACTGAGTAGTTTGGGGTACCTTTCTCTAAGACAGGGAATTAAGAGGAAAAACTTGTGGGGAAATGGAGAGAACTGTCTTTATTGCAGGTTTTGATGGCTGATTCTATCTCCTGACAAGTATTTCATCTATTCAGATTTCTATTTCTTCATGATTCAATTTTAAAAGGTTGTATGTTTCTAGAAATGTATCCATTTCTTCTATGTCATCCAATTTGTTGCTGTATATTGTTCATAGTAGCTTCTCATGATCCATTGTTTTTCTGTGGTTTCATTTGTAATATTTCCTTTCATATCTGATTTTATTTACTTTAAGCTCTCTCTTTTTTCTTGGTAAGTTTAGCTAACAATTTGTCTATTTTCCTTATTTTTAAAAACCAGTTCTTAGTTTCATTTATTTCTTCTTTTATCTCTTTATTTCTATTTCATTTATTTCTACTCTGATATTTGTCATGTTCTTCTGTCTGCTTAACTTTGGGCTTAGTTTGTTCTTTTTCTAATTCCTTAATATACAAAGTTAAGCTGTTTATCTGAGACCTTCCTTTCTTCTTGATTTATGCATTTATTGCTATAATCTTATCTCTTAGAACTGCTTTTGCTGTATCCTGTAAGTGTTGGCATATTGTGTTTCCATTTTCATTTGTCTCAAGATTTTGTTTTATTTCTCTTTTGATTCTTTTTTTGACCCATTGGTTGTTCAGGAGCACATTGTTTTAGCTCCATGTATTTGTAAATTTTCTAGTTTTCTTCTGATAATTGATTTCTAGTTTTATACCACTGTGGTCAGGAAAAACCTGATATGATTTCAGTATTCTTAAATTTATTAATGTTTTAATGATCTTTTTGTTCTGCTGTGTCAGTCAGGCATGTCTGACTAGCAGAAAAAGAAATTTTAATTTCTAGGTACACTGAACATTACTTTTCAAACAACAAATCCCAAATGTAATGACTAGCCAGATAAGTAGTCATAAATGAATTATATATACACAGACAGACACAAAGAAATGTGTGTTAAAATGAAAAAAAAAATAGATGAAAGAAAAAAATGATGAAAAAAAATGTTAGAGCTATTCAAGTTTGCAGTAATAAAATAAAATAAAGAAATTCTGGGACATTTTAAATCCACCCCTCCGTCATCCAATTCCCAGAAAGCTGGGTTTACTTAAACTTTCATTCCAAATTTCCACCAATGCCCACATTGCTGCATCAGATGAAGGTTTCACCATGACCTTAGAATCTGAAACAGAAGGTTATTCTGTGCATTTGCACATTCAGAGCAAATGATAACTTCCACACATTCTCAGTTTTAGAGGTGGTTCATATTAGTCATCAAATTCTCATTCCATCCCATCTCTTACTTTCTGCTGCATATTTCCCATCACTTTATCCTATGTGCCTCATTCTATATAGTTTCCTCAGATTTATTTCACTGGAAATCTCTTCAGTTGTATAATGTTCTATATAACCACTTTCTGAATTTTAATGACTACTTTCTTTGTTGGCAGATACTTTATTTTGTTCTTTGTCAAATGTGAAAGCTACTTTGTCATTGTCTTCTATTGTTTTTCTATGACTCTAATCTTCTTTTTGCTTAAGTCTTCTTAATAGTGTAATAGACTATTACATGACCTCTATGCAATTGCTTTATTATCTCAAGTTCCAAGGGAGCTAGCCCTTAAATACTTGTTGGTTAACTCCCTCAAGCTGAAATATTTCCTTGTGTGTTTTCCATTTTTTCTCATGAGCTCATTTTTAGTAGGAGTTTTTTTGTTTTTTGTTTTTCCTTATAAGTCCTCTGCACACTGGATTGGTCATTATATAACTGCTTTGTCTTTGCTTCTTCAAACCCTCAGGATGTTCACTAGTTCTAAAAAAAAAAAAAAAAAACTAGAATGTTTTTTAATTAATTATCTGTCTTGAGGAGTCCAGCAAAATATTTGCAAAATAACTTCAGACTCCACGCCCATTTGTATTTCTGAACTAAGACTTCAATTTCTCACTGGTATATCTTTCCCATTGAGGGCTATGGTAAAGTCAATTTCTTTGTTACATTCATCTGTGCCGATGAACAAACTTTTCCTATTTCCTCTTTAACTTTATTCTTTGTAGAGGTGCAGCTTTAGCATGGCTGTTAGTTCCCATTCTCTTACTCAGGTTCAAGGTTATATATCTTATTCCAACACGGACTCAACTCTACTCATTAGCACCAAGATCCTATATCAGACATAATCTGACATCTCTACCCCCAGTCTTAGTGCCAAAGCAAAACACTTAACTTACCATTCTGACTTTAATTTTTCCTCTTATTCTGGCACCAGCAATTCCCTTCCTTTCTTCAACAACCACAGTTTTTATAAAATTTAAATATATCCAAATTTTCTATTTTTTAATAGCAGGAAAATTCATGCTAGCTCAGGTGATAAAGATGGAGAGAAATTTTTTATGGTAGATATAACTTTGGTGAAAAGGGCCAAAATGTAGTTTCTCCAAAGAATGTAGTTGATGTGGAGAGTTTATAACCCTTGAGTTTAAATCCTAATTTCCTACTAACTATAACACTGCAATCAAAACACATACCCTCACTGTGATTTTGTTTTTTATTAATAAATTGTGGAAAGCACAAATGATTTTGACATATGTAAAAGTCTCTAAAATCTGAAATATCATGGTAATGATATGAAAACACTATTTAGTTTACTTGTGAACCTGAGATCAGGAAAAGTGTCAATATATCAAAATGATATGCCAAGATACTTATAGAAAGCATAGAGATGGCAGAAAGTTCAGAGGCAAGAGAAGCAAGCTAATGCATTAAATTCATACTTTGACAGGAATAGGAATTTCTACAGGAATATGGGACAGATGGGAAAAGCAGCAGGATGTCATAGTGGTTCAATCCAGAACTGTGAGAGGCTCAAAGGGCTGGTGGGAATCCTATGAGAAGTCAAAAACAGGCCAGGTCACTGAGGAAAACAGAAAATAGTCCACTTGCATAGGACCCAGATCAAGGGTCTTAAGGTTTAAAAGATATAAGGAAATTAATAGAAAACTTTCTTCAATTAAGTAAAATGAGGAAAAACAATAATGGTACAAAAAACAGGAAAATGGTACTTAGGAAAAATATCAAAACTAAAGAAGCAGAAACTTTGGAATTGTTATTCTATTGAATGGCAAATGTTTCCTGTTTTATCTATTTCTATTTTAATCTCAACATTCATAATATTATTGTATATATTGGCTTAGCATCTTTCTATACTACTAGTTTATACATTCTCTCAGGGAAAGAGTGTTTTCTCCAATTCTAGCCCGTGGCACAGTGGCCTAGTATAGGGTACGTTTTCAACAACTGAATCTTGAATGGACAAATAAGAAAGTTGATATGATAGGGAGGCAAAAGCCAGGGGAAAAAGACACGTGCAATGTCAAAAAAAAATCAGGATTTACTTAAACCAACAGTTATGGTTTTTTTTAATTTTAATTTATTTTTTATTAGAAGATAATTACTTCACAATATTGCGCTGGTTTCTGCCATAGATCAGCATGAATCGGCCATGGGCTTACTTTTGTCCCCCTCCAGCTTGAAACTCCCTCCCACCTCCCAGCCCATCCCATCCCTCTAGGTTATCACAGAGCATGGGATTTGAGATGCCTGCCTCATACAGTAATTTCCATTGGCTCTTCTGGTAACTTGGAATTGGCAGATGATATTACAGAGCCGCAAGCTCCACCTTTGAGTGCACAGAGAGAAAAGAGGAGGCCTCTGGAAAGTGGAGGAAAGCAAAAGAGTGAATGCTCTTCTTCAAAGACAGTAGAAGAGAGCAAACTCAGCAACTCACACTCATCAGCCAGATTACTGAGCAAAGTAAACTAACAGTATCTAACTGGGAAGCATTAATCTTGAGTTCATACTGAATCTCCATCTGTGACTTTAACCCTTATCTAGCCTCTCTCATTATCACAGGCATACATAATAGCCTGCCTCAGGGAGACAATCAGATTCCTCATAGTTCAGTTGGTAAAGAATCCACCTGCAATGCAGGAGACCCCAGTTCGATTCCTGGGTGAGGAAGACCTGCTGGAGAAGAGATAGGCTACCCACTCCAGTATCGTTGGGTTTTCCTTGTGGCTCAGCTGGTAAAGAATCTGCCTGCAATGTGGGAGACCTGGGTTTGATCCCTGGGTTGAGAAGATCCCCTGGAGAAGGGATAGGCCACCCACTCCAGTATCCTGGCCTGGAGAATTCCATGGACTGTAGAGTCTATGGGGTCACAAAGAGTCGGACACGACTTAGCAACTTTCACTAAAATTCTTGAATTCCTTCTGTGGCAGATGGAGCCCCTCATCTGCTACTTACCAGCCTGGCTCAGAAATTCACATTTGGGATGAGGGGTCGGAATTGGAATTGCAGATAGCTGTGGCATCTTTGTTGATATGACAGGAGATATTCCATTTCAAACCATGCATGAAATGACTGTGCAGAAGTGAAAATAACATATCTCCCTGCCTGAGACTTGCCATTCTAGGAAATATTTACAAGAATTAAATGCCCTTTTTACTTTGTTTCCTCACCTTGCCCCATCAATGACTCATAAAAGAACTTGGCATCCAGGCCCCAGGAAGATGGATATCATGATCTATCATGTGGGGAGCAGAGCGAGCTTGGACTCCACAACAGTGTTATGTGGTCTTGAAGGGAAGACTCACGGAATAAATTGACTAGCTTTGGGAAGAGTCAAGTGGAAGTATTAGTCACTCAGTTGTATGCAACTCTTTGAAATCCTATGGACTGTAAGCCCAACAGGCTCCTCTGTCCATGGAATTCTCCAGGCAAGAATACTGGAGTAGTGACTTGCCATTTCCTTCTCTAGGAGACCTTCCCCATCCAGGGATCAAACGAGAATCTCCCACATTGCAAGCAGATTCTTTACCATTTGAGCCAGCAGCAAAGCACCTGGGAAGGGTAACTCATACCAAATCAAATTATTTTTGAAACGAAATGGCAGGTTGTACAGATTCAAGAAATAACTGTGTGTGCTTATTCGTTCAGTTGTGTCCAACTTTGCCACCCTGCGGACTGTAGCCTGTCAGGCTCCTCTGTCCATGGGGATTCTCCAGGCAGGAATACTGCAGTGGCTTGTCATGCCCTCCTTCAAGGGATCTTCCCAACCCAACTCTCCAATGGTCGATGATTTAATCAATTGTGCTTATGTAATAAAGCCTCCATAAAAGTCACAAGAACAGGGTCCTGAGAGCTTCAGGGTAGTGAATACGTGGAGATTGGGAGAGACTGGCATTCTCAAAGAGGGTCTGGAAATTTTTCTCTAAGTTCTGTCAGCACTCTAACAAATTAAACAAACCCAAGGAGGAAGTCTTCAGAATTTCTGATCTACAGCCAGTTACTCAGAAGCCCAGGTGACAACATGGACTTGTGATTGGAGCCTGAAGTAGAGGGGGGAGCAGCCATGTAGGACTAAGCCCTCAGCTGATAGAATATGAGGCTCAGACACCCAGCTGGTATCTGGGAATTGCTCATTGGTGTGGTATCCCCACCCCCTCCCACACACACATATATTGGAAATTGAGTCTCAGAACATGTTAAAAAATATTTTTATGTACTACATATGTTATATTGTATAACTTTTATGTAATTATAAATATATTGTTTAGATATCACATCTTTTCCCTCAAAACTCTAGTTTCTTGTGAGAAATAAAGGCAAAGATAAAAACTAACAGAGTGTATCTGGAGCAGAAACCAGTAATGGATGGTAAGCATCTATTTCCCTCTCTGTTTAACTATCAGAATCCTGGAGTTGTAGCTTGGCACCTGGCTACCAAGTGAGAGACTATCAGCTTCCCTTGCAGCTAGGTGTGAGTAGATGGCTAAGTACATGCTAATTAATCAGGAGCTGAACTAACACATGCCACTTTCATTCTTTCCTTTTTTTTTTCAAAGAGAAGGCTACTCGCCCTGAGCAATCTACCCCTCTCTTGCTGACCAGGAAACAGCTACATCTGGGGCAGTTGCCTTGGACTTAGTGAAGGAAATCACATACTTGGAGTGTCAGATACAACTCTTTCTCCAGCCAAGTCTCAGTTAACTCTGGGTCATATTCAGTCTGTCAGCTTTGGACCACTCACATCTGGACTGTTAAGTGAGAATCAAGGTTTTATCTTACTTAAGCCATGGACTATTTTAATCATCTATTTACATATTGGCCTAGCCTGTACCGTAAGTCATTAAATTATCAAAGTAAACAAATGTGTTACAACTGTTCATTCTTTTAAGGTTCTCCTATGAAGCATCACACCAATCTATGATTTCAGGTTTGTTACCATCCATACACTCAATTACATCATAAAATGGTGAATAATATTTAAAGTGGTTTGCAAGCTTTAGGATACATGGGAATAACTCTGTGTGGGGAAACACAAGAATTGGAGTATTTACAAAGCCACTTGGATGATTCTGTTTCTTGTGGTCTACAAAAGATGCTTCGAGGAACTGTGGAATATCCTGATAACAGTCAGTTTTGTCTGATGAGAATCAGTCTTAGAGCCACCAATACTTTGTACCTAAAATCAGTATGTCATGAACCACTGTATGAAACATAAAGTGAAAGGAAGAAGATGAAAGTTATAATGAGTCTTCTAAGATAATCAAGACTAGATTGGTCCATTCTTTTAAAAGGTATAGATGAAGTTCAGTTCAGTTCAGTTCAATTGCCCAGTCGTGTCTGACTCTTTGTGACCCCATGGACTGCAGCACACCAGGCTTCCCTGTCCATCACCAGCTCCCAGAGCTTGCTCAAACTCATGTCCATTGAGTCAGTGATGCTATCCAAGCATCTCATCCTCTGTCATCCCCTTCTCCTCCTGTCTTCAATCTTTCCCAGCATCAGGGTCTTTTCCAATGAGTCAGTTCCTCACATCAGGTGGCCAAAGTATTGGAGTTTCAGCTTCAGCATCAGTCCTTCCAATGAATATTCAGGACTGATCTCCTTTAGGATGGACTGGTTGGATCTCCTTGCAGTCCAAGGGACTCTCAAGAGTCTTCTCCAACACCACAGTTCAAAAGTATCAATTCTTCAGGGCTTAGCCTTCCAAGCTATTAGAGCAGTGGTTCTGAACAGAGAAGCTTCCCTTGGAATTACCTGTGGGATTTTTTTAAAGTACAGATGCTTGTCCTCACAATTATCTGTTGATTTAGAGTATTTGGAAGTCAAGTCCAGTTGTTTTTTTTTTTAAACAAGTTGATTATAATTCACATTCATGAATAACAAGCAAGGTGTTACTAAATTAAGAAACGATTTGTGGAGAATTTTTAAAGTAAGTTCTTTTTAACTTGGAAATGAGACAGAAAGTGGTAGCATCATTAATAAGTTTCTGGTTTTAGAGAATGAGAAAATAATTTTTTGTTAATTAATGGATTTGCTGGGGGATGGGGACTAAACCAATGTCTCAAGGTCAACAAACAAAAATTAATTCAGCTCTTACTATAAGCTAGGTCTTCTCAAGTGTCTCAGTGGTAAAAATCTGCTTGCCAGTGCAGGAGACTGGGTTCGATTCCTGGGTTGAAAGATTCCCTGGAGCAGGAACTGGCAATTCACTTCAGTATTCTTGTCTGGAGAATCCCATGGACAGAGGAGCCTGGCAGTGGGCTACATTTGATGGGATTGCAAAGAATACGACATGACTGAGCATGCACACATGCATTATAAGCTTGGTCTTATAACGAATTTAAAGAATATATTCTTTGGCTCATGAAATCATTTCATTACTTGATAATTGCATCCGTTTGTACAAGCAACATACATAAATTATTAGGGGGGAGAGAGAATAGAAAATTCTAATATAAATTTAAAGAGTAGGAGAATATGAGGGAGTCTTCATGGAGAAAATCACTTGAATTTTGAGGCTGAGTACAAATTGCCATGGAGGGGAGAATTTTTCAAGTCCAGAAATGGAGATGTCTGTGGCACATTGAAGATGTGATAAAAAGAACTTCTGTTCTTTTGGAAGAGAAAAGAAATTGTTGTAAAGACTGTAGAGGATCTTGAATGCAAGCACAAGGACTCTGGACTTTGTCCTATAAACAAGCGGGAATCAAAGTTGTTTGTGCCTTGAACTGATTTGGACGAAGAAGGGTTTTAAGAAAAATTGATTTAACAGTGGGGTGCATGATAGACTTAAAAGAAAAGATGTCTGGAAGAGAGGAAATGAGAAAAAAAACAAATGTTATTGCTGTGATCACAGTAGTATGGTGACCACAGGGGTTTTTGAGATCCCTGCTAATTCTGTGACCTATGAGGGCTCTAAGAGAAACACTAATATCTTTTTGAAACACTTCAAATGGCTTTGATCACTATGTGCACAGATAAACCTAATGGACTTTAGTTTTACAAAGAGGACATCCTGAGTAAGACAGAAGGCTTGCTATTTAACCAATCGAACGTTCAATCTTGAAAGTTTTTTTTTTTCTAAGAGTAAAATAAGAACAAGAATAACTTGTTGTTAAGTTGTTAACAAAACAACTATGCTACAAAGCCCCAAGTGATGATTTGCCCAATCATTCTTACTACCGAAAATAATTGCCAAAAACCTTCATGTTTATTTGGCTTTTGTTTTGACTTATTTTGTTATTGATTTTTAAAGCAAATAGCTCATCTGATACACCTTTTGTGCCTAGTTTTGTTGCAGGTATTTTTATTCTATTTCTTAATGAATATAAATCACATTTGAATTAAATTAATCTCAATGAATGTAATGAAATAAAATGAAACTGTAATGAGATTAATTAACAATTTTTTTTTGTTTTTCGTGAAATATCTTTGCCCTTCCAATACTTAGTGCATCACTGGGTGTAACATGGAAATTTTTTTAAGAAGATGGTCTTTTGCCTGAACAAATTAATGAAGTCCTAACGCACTTAAGCAACATTTTCACAAATGTGCCCAGGGCATACCTCACATACAAGTAAAGGCAGTAAAGGAAAATTAGAAATGAAATCTACTTGATCAAAGACTTCATGGGGTGGCATGAACTCTGACTGTCTTCATCTGGAAAATACCATATTTTCTAGATCCCCATTAGTAAAAAAAAAAAAAAAAATATTCTTGATGGAGAATCTTGATTTATTTTTCAATGCCTTTACTTTTCCTTTATTCTGAATGTCATTGGTATTGGTAAAATATTTCACTACGGTTAGGTGATCAATATATTTTAGCTCCTCAAATGTTTGAATAATAAAATTATGTTCAGATGTTACATGTGCCAAAGCTACTATAGTTAGAGCTTCAAATCTTCTAGACAATCAACTAATCTTTTAGATAAAGTAAAAGGAGCAGGTCATCAGCAGCAGTGCTGGTGACCAGAATTTCTCATTCTCCTTCTAGACATATAGTAACATTGCATTTCTTCTCCTACTTTATGTTAGATGTGGTCATGTGACTTGTTTTGACCAATAAAATATAAATAAAACAGACATTTGCTTTTCTAGGCATAAGCCTTTAAAGTTCCCATCTGTCTGTCATGATACCAGCAACACTCCAAACAGGCTCCCTCACTTATATGCTTAAGTGAGGACAATATACATTATAACCACTATAACTCAATGTATATATAGTGTGAGCAATAAAAAAGCCTTTGTGGTTACAGACCACTAAAAGTTTAAGGATGTTCTTTACCAGAACATAATCTAGCACATCTTGATTAATAAAGACATTTGAACAAGAAGAGAAGACAGCTGTAACAAGAAAAGTTACAAAACGCAGCACTAGTTTAGCAATTTCCCTGGTGGCTCAGATGGTAAAGAATCTGCCTGCAAGGCAGGAGACACAGGGTCAGAATTGACAGAGGTCGATCCCTAGGTCAGGAAGATCTCCTGGAGAAGGAAATGACAACCCACTCCAGTTTTCTTGCCTGGAGTATTTCATTGACAGAGGAGCCTGGCAGGCTACAGTCCATGGGATTGCAAAGTCATACTAATAATTTCACTTTCAAGCAGTAGTTACTATCAGAAACTGTCATCTGTTAATCAGTGGAGAAATATCTGGTCAAACTGCCACTTGTAATAGTTTGGTAGGCATATCATATACCCAATAGATTTCAAACATTTAGAAAAGAAGCTGGAGAAAAAAATATTTTGCATATATAGATACCTATTAGCCACACTTTGCAAGGCACTATAAAAAGAGATTTAGTCAGGAAAATATTAACTGGTTTGGAAACAAAAAAGAATGCAAGCTGTCCCTGAATTCAGGAATGCAGAGAAGAGCCAAATGCTTCCCAGACCAAGATAAAATTCAAGGTCTTTGAGCAATAAAAACCAAATAAAACTCAGCCTCACAGGCAAGGGTCATATTAAGGGTACTCGGATAAATATCTGACTTGATGAAGGTGTCTCAGAGTGAGACTGAATTCAACTCCTCCAAGCTCAACTGGTACAAAGTATTTGCAATAATTCAAGGTTCAGAAATAAGCAAATGAGAAAGTTAAAAAATATTTGTTGTTCAGTTGCCCACTCCTGTCCGACTTTTTGTGACCGCATGGACTGTAGCATGCCAGGCCTCTTTGTCACTTACCATCTCCTGAAGTTTTCCCCAGTTCGTGTCCATTGCATTGGTGATGCCATCCAGCCATCTCATCCTCTGATACCTCAGTCTAAACATTATGGCTATCCTAAAAACTGTTTTAGAAAGGACTGAGGGTGGGATTGCTAGCAAGATGTACTGACAAGAATCAAATAGATAAGATATAGTATTTTCAGAGCATTTTACTGCTATTAAGAATTATCAGTCTGGACTTAAAAAGACTGCCATTGATCTAGGCTTATTTCAGTTCTTGAACTGTCGATCATCTACAGGCAGAAAGTAGACTTAGGAAGCCACTCAGTTCTAAAAGAAAGTATTTATTCCTAAATAAATTGTTCAGATGTGCCCACAAAGAATCACAGAAAACAAAGAATTCCCAGAGAACACTAGGCAAGAGAGCTGTCCTCAGATAGTGGAACCAGGGCCCTTTGCAAGGATTTTTCTATCCCCAAGGTGGTGCTGTTACTAAGTCATGTCCAACTCTTGCAATCCCATGGACTGTAGCCCATCAAGCTCCTCTGTCCATGGGATTTCCCAGACAAGAATACTGGAGTGGGTTGCCAATTTGCTTATCTAGGGGATCTTCCCAACCCAGGGATCAAACACTGGCCTCCTGCGTTGGCAAGTGGTCTCTGCATTGCTGGTTGGATTCTTTATCAACTGAGCCACCCGGGAAGCAATTTATGAATATTTTGACTCTATGGGATAGTAGAATTGTTCTGGACCAGACTAACATCTACTATATCTATATTTTTTATTCCCTTTCCAAGTCAGAATGTTTATTGAAGTTATCCTATTTTATTATGACCAATGAATATTGGACTGTAAGAGGAAACTAACTTATATCTTTAATTCACATATCTCCAGATTAAAAGGAGCCATATTCAGACCTGACGGACAGCCTACTGCTTATGATTCAGATGTGATAATCTATGAGATTTACGCTATCAGCGGATGAGACTTGTGGGTTGTTTATTCTTCCACTGGGAAGAATAAAGTCTATTTTCGCACGTGGTAATAAAAAATATGGCCATTTGTTGACCAAATATTGTATTTGTCATCAACATTTTACTGGAGAATGAATATTTCTGGCTTGCCTTCTTTCAGATTCATGGTAGGATTATGCTTCTTTTTAATAATACAGTTTATTCAGTAAAAGGTGAGTGGAAGCTATGTGATCTCTTTAGAGTAAACGTTTTTAAAGGAAGTATTCTAACATATTGCTGTCCTGTTTCCATGTTAACCAGCAGTCTTAGAGATCATGAAAGCTATATTTCCTTGAATGAAAACAGCACGAAGCAGAGCCCCATAAACCTGAGACAACAGGTAATCTGAGGAATAAATAAACCTTTTCTGTTTGTTTTGGGCTTCCCCGGTGTCTCAGACGGTAAAGAATCCACCTGCAATGTGGAAGACCTTGGTTCAGTCCCTGAACTGGGAAGATCCCCTGGAGGAGGGCATAGCAAACCACTCCAGCATTCTTACCTGGAGAATCTCACAGACAGAGGAACCACTAAGATGTTAGAGTCATTTGTTACTGCACGATGTATGCGTGCTATGTTGCTTCAGCCATGTCTCTTTGCGACCCTAAGGACTAAGCCTGCCAGGCTTCTCTGTTCATGGGATTCTCCAGGCAAGAACACTGGAATGGGTTGCCACGCCCTCCTCTAGGGGATCTTCTGACTCAGATATTGCACTGTAACATAACTCATTTGACTATCATAAGACATACAGGTATAGAAAGTCAGTGTTTAGCTTACCACAAGCACTCAATAAAGATTTGGTAATGGAGCAACTTCACTTTCACTTTTCACTGTCATGCATTGGAGAAGGAAATAGCAACCTACTCCCGTATTCTTTTTTTTTTTTTCATTTATTTTTATTAGTTGGAGGCTAATTACTTTACAATATTGTAGTGGTTTTTGCCATACATTGACATGAATCAGCCATGGATTGCATATGTTCCCCATCCCGATCCCCCCTCCTGCCTCCTTCCCCATCCCATCCCTCCCGTATTCTTGCCTGGAGAATCCCAGGGACAGAGGAGCAGAGTGGGCTGCCTTCTATGGGGTCCCACAGAGTTGGACACGACTGAATTGACTTAGCAGCAGCAGCAGCAACGGAACTGAATTTATGCAGGCATTTTAGTGTTAGTAACAAAACTCCAAATCTCCAGGAGATTTTGTCTAGTAACCAAACTCCAAATTAAAGAGAATGCAATTTTGTGGATTCTCACAGCATTCAGTGAAGTTCAATTCATATAATCCACAGATAGGCAGTTAGAAAACAGAAAAGAGAGATCTGCACAAGACTAGAGGATTTCTCAATATTGTAAACAGAACAATAAGCAGTCTCAGGAATCAGTGAGTTTCCAAACAAAAATAGAACGAACACCAGTTTGAGAAAGTGAAAAGAGACTTCTGCTTTGGAAGGGAAGTTGAGTGAATTGACCTTTACATTTTATTCTGACTCAGAGATTCTGTAATCTCTAATTGTCTCCCCCTCTGTCTCTTTCAAACTGACTTAAAACAAGATAGGTAGAAGCTAAGTACCTAGGCAGAATCCAATATTTATGATAATACTATTAAACTTTATCATCTGACA
Organism: Cervus canadensis; assembly: GCF_019320065.1. Taxonomy (NCBI): domain Eukaryota; kingdom Metazoa; phylum Chordata; class Mammalia; order Artiodactyla; family Cervidae; genus Cervus; species Cervus canadensis. The sequence continues at coordinate 18,497,125 of NC_057418.1, read as the reverse complement.
AGTGTTATCATATGTCCGAGGTGACCCCATTTTAATATTGAATTCCTGGCTAAATCCAGCCAGTGTTCCAGGTCCCACATTTCACAATGCTTCAGGGTTCTCAGTAGGGAGGAGACCTATTTAACTACCCACTCCAATTGTGAATTACAGACTAAATGACCTGATTATTGCCATAATTCCTGAGGTATATCTTTTTTCAACTTGTTTCCTAGTTTTATAGAAACCACACAAAGAATTTATCAAGATATAAATATTTATGCTATAAGCATGAGACAGAAGTGAGGATGGTGATTGGAACTACCAACATTTGAAGTCAGATTAAGGAGGGAGAAATGTGGAAAGGAAAGAAAATATCAGTGTTTCTAAGGAAAGAAAATATCTATGTTAGACAAGATAATTTGCTAAGCAATCATCCTAGGCATGATGACTGTACATAAAGACCAGACAATTACTTAATAAAGGTACAAAAACAACTTTAAGATCCTAATACAAGGAATAGGAAGGGAAGATAAATATCCCCTAATTCTTCTATTTAAGGTAATTTAGCTGTTTTCCCTTTCGAGTCCTAGTAGCTGACTTCAAGACCAGTAGCCACCATTTTTACTGTTTTAACAGGTAACATGTGTATCTCCTCTCCATCCATCATTTTACTTGACCCTCAAGGCAATCTTAAGATCTGGGAAATAGAACAGAAAATGGTAGTTGCTGACAAAAATTCATTCTCCCCTTCTTGCGTAATAAGAGTTCCTAGTTGGACACATGGCCAACCAAAAGACAGAACAAATTTCTCAATATCTTATGGAGCTAACTATGCTGTTGTAACAAATTTACAATGGGATATAAGGAGTGTAATGGAACTTCCATGTCCCATTCTTAAAGGAAGGTCTATACTCATCTCCTTCCAAACCACAACATGGATGGCATAGATAGTTCTCGTGAACAATGAAGATGAGAACAACATCAAAGGGGGGGACAGAACAACAACTTGGAAGGAAGCTGAATATCTGGAAGACTTCATGGAGGAGAGCAGCCCTACTAGCCTTGAACTGTCTACCTCCAGACTGCTAAGTGTTACTTTTATTTTTATTGTGGTAGCCAAACTTGTACTCTAATTAATAAGACAAAGCAAGTACTTTTATTACCAATTTTATGAAAAAATATTGATACTCAGCTTGCTTAGAATACTTGGTCACTGGTTAGTGCCTCTTTCCAAGGAAAGTGCAGTGGAATATTTTGTTGATTTAACATATATGACTTGTTTTACATTGTCAAGTACCATATCTCATTATGGTCCAAGAAGAAAAAAAAATGCAAATATGCAGTGCTAGAAATGAGTCCTTCATTTAGCCATATAAAAAAACTTAGAAAATTAATAAAGTGTTTTCTGAGAATGGCTCCTATATGGATGAGCTAATAATCCAAAAGTTTAAAGCGTATTTATGTAAGGTTTTGTCAAGTATTTTATTTAAAGAGCAATAAGAAAGGGCAAGGAATTATTGTTTGTTCTCCTAATAGGACATGCAAATGAATGATTTTTAAAGGATATTTCCAATTCAGATAATGTTGCATGCACAGCTGTAACTGACTTGGGGGGCACTGAGGGATGGAATTAGCTAATTTCTTATAATCAAGATAAATTCAAAAGAGGAAAAGTTTCATCCACCTTTCATTTAGAAATTCCACTAAAGAGAACTCTAGAACACATGATTTTTCAGAAAGAAACAATTTTCTAGAATTAAAAAAAAAATCACTCTAGCAATCAAGCTTCTTGTCTTCCCTGCTTATTAATGAAGTGAATCTGTCTGCAAATCCTAGGTGGCAAAACTATGATTCATCATATAATGATCTTTAAAGTGTATCCTATGAAAATGAGATGTAGGTGAAAAAGGTTAAAGTTCACAGTAATAAGGTAGATCAATAATTTTTATGCTCTGAACAATCAGGTTCCTTTCCAATGAAATGAGACCCCGATAAGTTATAGAAATACTTGATATAATTTTACACATTTTTTATGACTAAAACATCTATTCCTTTTCATTTTTCCTTTTTAATGATGTTTCTATGCTGCTTTTACATGTCTACAGTTCTTGTGTGTTCCAAGAACAATATCTTTTTTAAAAATTGGAGTATAATTGCTTTACAATGTTGTGTTAGTTTCTGCTACAAAATGAAGTGAATCAACTATATGTGTATAAATATCCCTTCCCTCTTGGACCGCCGTCCCTCCACCCCCATCCCACCCATCTAGGTCATCACAGAGCAGGCGCTATATAGCGAGTTCCCACAGCTATCTATTTCACACATGGTAGTGTATTTATGTCAAACCTAATCTCCCAATTCATTGCACCCTCTCCTTCTGTAAAGAACAATCTCTTATTTACTCTTATAAACTATACTATTTCCTTCTGCATTTATTTAAAAAATAACTTCTACTCAAAAATTATTACAAATTGATTATTATTGCCAACCATTTTGACCCATATTTACCCACCTCCTCTTTTCACCTGTTACCAGTTCTGAATGGACAAAGGAGGGGCAAGGAGAAAATCTTTTCTTCTTGCTATTGATTCTGGAAAAGAGAGAAACTAGCAGCTTGAGCTATAATGACATTTTTAATCAATCTATGAATTTCTAATAGTTTGCTATTATTCTGATCTCTACTGACACTTTTTCTTTAGAAGTCAGCCAACAAAAATGTAAGTGTCTGTTATATACTAAGCACTACAGACAAATTGGGAATACAATAGGAATCACGGCAGAGTGAACTTGTAGTGGATATACATTCCTCTTTTTTCCTTTTCCTTTTTCACTTGAAAACTGGCAGTTACTGGTTTTGCTTCTTGATCTTGTTTTGATCTTGAACATGTTCATAACTTAGAGTGAGGACATAAGACATATTCTGTTTAGTGAATTGAAGTTATCACAAAGACTTCATTATTCAGTGCCTTAGACACTTCATTTCTCACCATTACTCTTTAAAGAGCTGGTGAATTTTGCTTTGTTGTTTTTTTCTTTAAGAGGTGGCAAGTTATGTGTGAACATTTCAAGTCTGCTAGTCTCTTTCTAAGCTAATTTTGTATTCACTGAAATCTCTTGTTGAAATGCATGCACTACACATCTATTTGTGTACTAGAGGTGTGTTATTGCAAATTATCCTTGATAGGCAGTGAAAATAATGTCAGTACAGTCATCCTTTTCTTGGTTTAAATGTTCCTTAGCAGACGTTTTATTACAATTTTACATTCCATACCCTATGGATTTTATGTGTGTTATCACATTGAGATTTTTTTCTAGTTTGACCAGGATTATATATGTTCTGCCATTATAACAAGAGCTAATTAGAAATGTCTACTGTTTATAATATTTCTTCAAAGTGAATTTTTACTCGAGTCAGTTTTGCTTCAAGTTTCCTAGATCATTTCGTAGCTAAAATTCTGTGTGCTTAAAAAAAGAAAACAGGCTATGCTCTGGAAAGAATAAATCATAAAAAACTAGTAAAGGTCTATGAAGAAATTAATTTTAATAAAGTTTAAATTTATGACATTCAGATGTTATTTTGATTTTTAAAATTAAAAACTAATAAAGTTATGAAATCTATAGGACAAAAACAAAAGGAAAACTGTTAGTTTTTTCTTAAGATAGAGTAGAAAGGAATTCTATCAATTGATATTACCTCACACAATATGCATTTCCTATTTATTCCTCCAATGTCTCTAAGATCTAATTTGCTTTGTGTGTAAAGGCAAGAAAAAATGTTTTCCTGTTTTACAAGAGATAATTCTATAAGGACACTTGATGATTGAGAATTATTAAGAGTATTTTTTTTTTCCTGAGCAGTCAACAGAAATAGACTGAAGCATAGCTTTTCCCTTTCATCACCAGTGAAAATAGACCGATATGTAATTCAAAATCTGGTGCTTGATATAAGAAGTAATAAAAATCTAGTAAAGCCCTTAAATGATTTGATACTGTTATGTGAAAAAAAATCAGTTAAAATAGAATATCTGGATAAAATAAATATTACTTAAGAAATAACACAAAAATGTAATAATCATTTTAGAGAGATTTATAAAAACTTAAACTATAAAGGGATAAAGAACAGGAAAAAATGAGGATTCTGAGCTCTCATTCTGGGCATGCGACCTGCTCTAAACAATTTGAACTGCTGGCACCCTGCCCTTCAGTTTTATTTCATGTAAATGAATGATCAAGGTGTTCAATTTCTTGATGCTATATTAAAATCAGCCCACTCCTCCCCCAAATGTTTAGCTGGGGTCAACAAAACCATCTCTCTGCAAGTCCAACCAAGCCTTTTCCTGACTAGAGCAACTAGTGCAATTCTGACGGAGGGTCTAAAATCAGTCCGAATTGAAGTACCAGCGTTAGCGCTGAGAAAACGTGTGCACACAAGAGTGCTGATTTTATTTTCTTCAGTATATTTTATTCTCCCAATTTTTATAATTGAGACTTTCCAGTGGTTTGCAATTGGGTACCCTATTTCCTGGGCTTCCCAGGTGGCGCTAGTAGTAAAAACCCACTTGCCAACGCAGGAGACATGAGATGTGGGTTCAATCCCTGAATCTGGAAGATCTCCTGGAGGAGGGCATTACAATATTGGAGGGCCCACTCCAATATTCTTGCATGGAGAATCCCTTGTAGGATTGTACAGAATCCTGGTGGGCTACAAAGAGTCGCAAAGAGACAGACATAACTGAAGCAATTTAGCATGCACACACACACTGCTTTCTATCTGAAGATAGACTGCTAAGAGTCTATGTGTCTGGGCTCTGACCACTGTCTATTTCTTATAAGACCCACTTCCAAGTCATCATACTCAACCCCTACTTTCACTCCCCTATTTCCAGCCCAGATTAGAATCCTTCCTTGAGTGGGCTAATGCCTTTGAGTTAAAATGAGAGACCTACCCCTTTCTCAACTTCACTTTAAGCTGTGCCAGTGGACGATGCACAAGATGAAGCAGTGGGAAAGCTGGTGTAGACCAGATATTCCCAAACACAAATACATCAACACAATGTCTGCATAATATTTGGTATCCTAATCTAATGAAAATGGCCTTTAAATGAGTAACTTAATTTTTAAAAATACACAAAACATAGATGATCAAGGTTAACATAAACAGTGATGAAAGGTTGATAGCATTTACCTTTGATATGATATGATGAGAATGGTATTTTACCTATGTGGACCTGTAGCTCCAGTCAAATTATGAGAAAAAAAGATCAGACAAGTCTTAGTTAAAGAACATTCTACAAAATACTCCCCAAAATTGTCAAGGTCATTATAGATTAAGAAAATCTGAGAAACTGTCACAGCCAAGAGAAGCCTAAGAAGACACGACAGCTAAATATAATGTGGAATCCTAGAAGAGAAAATAGGTATTAGGTAAAAACTAAGAAAACCTGATAAAGTACAGATTTTAGTTAGTAAGAGATATAAATATAACAAAATATATTAACATAAGATATTAATAAAGGAAATTGGGTTTATGGGAATTAGCTGTACTATCTCAGCAACTTTTCTGTAAATTTTTTCTACAACAGTAAAACTGTTCTAAAAAAGTAAAGTTTAACAAAGTAACACATAAAAAGTTTATCAAAATAATATACAAAAAGAGTTATGTTGGCTAATTATAAAAATCAATTATAATCTGTAGACCTATAAGGCACAGAACTTCTATGACTATAAGAAGTCATAGTCATAGACTATGACTATGTCATTTCATTTTTCTGGCCCCTAACTCTGTTTTAAATGTATTTTTCAAGGCAAGGACTACAAATGACCAAGCTGAAACTGCAAAAATACAATCAATGATCATATCAGTGGAAAAAATTCAATGAAGGCAAATATGCCATGTAAAAAATAACTGAGAAAGTGAAATTCATAATATCAAAATGTCACTCATAAGTTATCCTAGCTTAAAACAGTTGCAAATATGTCAATATCAGATCTTAATGTAATATAAAAATTCCAAAACAGAAATCTAGGAACATAAAACATGTGAGAATATATATTTTCATGTTTATATATACATATATGTGTGTGTGTGTGTATCTTACAGTTTCATAGAAAATAAAACCAGATCACAGTTTTGTGATTTAAAAATACATATTAATAGTATCCTAGAAGAAAAAGATGAAATTTAACTTGTGCAAACTATTTTCAGAATACACCAAACAGAAAGAATATGAAGAGAATCTAAAATTTTTAAGATTTAAAAAAATGACTCAGCCTATTCCATCCTCTTTTATTCTAGCCTGCTGTGAGTAGTCAGAGAAAGTCACAATGGGAATACATGTCGGTTCTTGTTACTCCACTGGTCTGGGCTTAGGAAATCATACGTTGGAACAATGGTCTAAAGGTCAGAAAGAGAGGGATCACTCACTGTGTTGCTTCCTCTCCTGGAGCTGCATTAGGAAATAACAACAGACTTGAAGTCAACTATTTAATTTTTTAAGAAAAAAAGAATGCTCAGACTGTGTCTATTTAGTAATATGACTAAATTTTACAGCTAACATGTATTGGTTTAATGATAATGCAGAGAGATTCTGCTAAGTGTTTAAAATCTATTATCTCCATTCAAATTTGCAATAACTCTATGTAATAGGTCTATGTACAAACCTTCTCAAGGTCTCTTAGCAGTAAACAGGGAGGCTGGGATTAGAATCCAAGTGTTTCTGACTCTTGTCACTACTGCTAGAAAGCTATCTTTTTAGAGTAATTATTTGACATAATTTACTGTTCAATTTAGAGAAATAAGTTCGTTAAAAGATTTAATTATCTTTTCAAAGAATTTATTGAATGAATTATTTTAGTATATATCACATACAATTTCCCTGTTGCTTAAAAAACACAAAAGAATTATAATATTTAATTTATCTTGAAGAGAAATATATATAAATTTTTCCCTTTCAAGTATTATTGAGCTGTTGATTCTAGAGGAGATAGATCAAAGTGATCTAAATCAAAATTTTAGTAAATCAGGGTCTCTGAGTTTTTTGTATTAATTTTCTCACCCTAATTTGGCCAGAGAAGAGCATGGGAGACCATAAAATTGTAACTATGTTCTGTAATGCTCAAAAGGGAGGTAAGCATATCGATTCATCAATTCTAAAAAAGCAGTTACAACATATCATAACTTAAAATCATGTAGACCAATAAATCTTTCTAATAGAGCAATCTCTTCCAGTTCCTGACAGGTGGTTCTGCAACTTCTGCTTGACTATTTCAACTTAAAACATCCTCACTGACTTTAGAAAAATGTATTTTATTGTTGGAGAGATAATCACAATTATCAATATTTTTTTTTGAAGATGACAATTTTATTGGTAATTCAAACACTTCAAGAGTGTGACATCTAGGGAAAGCAACTATATTAATATTTAATTTACACACTTTAGATTTTCAAACAGAACAGAATTGGCTTCTAGGCTCAGATAATAACAAATAGGTTGTTCCCCTGTTGGATATTTACTGTGTGTCAGGTACTAAACTGGACATATTGGCTTAATATCAAGTATGTAATGAATACTGTCTGAGTTCCAGGCATTGTTATAGGGGTACTAGGGATTCAACAATGAGTGAAAAAAAAGACCCTATCCTTAACATGTTTATAGTTTACCATTTAATCAACAAAATATCTTATAAGTACTATATTTAGTAGCAGTATTTGTCTCCCTTCCACAAGTGAAGAAGGAGGGTTAGATGCTTTCCTATAGCCATAATGCTATTATAACATGTGTACATAACATGTATATACATAACTTGTATATAGCAAATGTACATAAACCAAGTGTTACATTATGTTCTTTGAAATACAACAGCATATTTTCAAAGTTCAATATAAACCATATCACATTTAGAAAATACATTAGGTCTTTCTCATCTCACTAAGAGGGTATTCCATTCACATGTTATTTTCCTTATCATGAGAACTGTGCATAAAGACTTGCAAGTTTGTGATTTTTTTTAAAGCAAAATGCTTTTCCAATGAACTAAAATAGGATATTTTCTTTCCTTCCCCCCCCCAATTTTCCTTTATTTCAACTGGCTAGCCCAATCCTTTCAAGAATCAGACCTCACTTAGCTCGATGCAGAAGAGAATATTTTGGATTTATGAAATGGATTCTGCATTTGTATTTATGTGTATTGTGCTGTTTCACTTTTACTATTTACCATTTTGAAAACAAAAACCCTACAAAATCAAACCAATTTCTATGAAATAAAACGCTCCTGCTTTCAAGATACTGTTTCTCTGAAGGATAATATAATAAATCCAATCAAGAAACATCATCTACACAAGGGTGTGTGTGTTAAGTCACTTCAATCATATATGATTTTTTGCGAGCCTGTGGACTATAGCTCACCAGGCTCCTCTGTTCATGGGATTTCCCAGGCAAGAACACTGGATTGAGTTCCCATTCCCTCCTCCAGGGAATCTTCCCCACCCAGGGATCAAACCTGCATTTTTTGACTCTCCTGCATTGACAGGTGAGTTCTTTACCTCTAGGACCATGAGGAAGCCTATAAACGTATGTTCAGACAAATGGTGGAAACAACAAACTGTGGAAAATTCTTAAAGAGATGGGAATACCAGACCACCTGACCTGCCTCCTGAGAAATCTGTATGCAGGTCAAGAAGCAACAGTTAGAACTGGACATGGAACAATGGACTGGTTCCAAATAGGAAAAGGAGTACGTCAAGGCTGTATATTGTCACCCTGCTTATTTAACTTCTATGCAGAGTACATCATGAGAAACGCTGGACTGGATGAAGCATAAGCTGGAGTCAAGATTACCAGGAGAAATATCAATAACCTCAGATATGCGGATGACACCACCCTTATGGCAGAAAGTGAAGAAGAACTAAAGAGCCTCTTGATGAAAGTGAATGAGGAGAGTGAAAAGTTGGCTTAAAGCTCAACATTCAGAAAACTAAGATCTTGGCATCTGGTCTCATCACTTTATGGCAAATAGATGGGGAAACAGTGGAAACAGTGACAGACTTTATTTGGGGGGGCTCCAAAATCACTGCAGATGGTGACTGCAGTCATGAAATTAAAAGACGCTTGTTCCTTGGAAGAAAAGTTATGACCAAACTAGACAGCATATTAAAAAGCAGAGACATTACTTTGCCAACAAAGGTCTGTCTAGTCAAGCTATGGTCTTTCCAGTAGTCATGTATGGATATGAGAGCTGGACTACAAAGAAAGCTGAGTGCCGAAGATTCGATGCCTTTGAACTGGGGTGATGGAAATCAGTCCTGAATATGCTTTGGAAGGACTGATGCTGAAGCTGAAACTCCAATAATTTGGCCACCTGATGCGAAGAACTGACTCATTTGAAAAGACCCTGATGCTGGGAAAGATTGAAGGCAGGAGGAGAAGGGGACGACAGAGGATGAGATGGCTGGACATGAGTTTGAGTAAACTCCAGGAGTTGGTGATGGACAGGGATATCTGGCGTGCTACAGTCCATGGGGTCGCAAAGAGTCGGACGCGACTGAGCAACTGAACTGAACTGAGACAAATGGTGACAGGTCTTCCTAAAGCTTTCCAATGGGATGACAGAGGGAAAGTAGAGGTAGTAATAATTGTCTGCAAAAAAATCTCAGAAAACACAAGTGATAATGCTAACAGAGGGTTCATGCTTGTGCTTGTGCTCTGTCAGGTCCGATTCTTTGCGACTACAGCCTGCCAGGCTCCTCTGTCCATTTCTGGGCAAGAAAACTCAAGTGGGTTGCCATTTTCTCCTGGAGATCTTCCCAACCCAGGGGTCAAACATGCATCTCTTGTATCTCCTACATTTGCCAGTGGATTCTTTACCAACTACACCACCTGGGAAGCCCTGCTAGCAGAGAGTACTTATGTCCTTTAATGCTGTCATTGCAAAAAATTTGACTGTGATTCCTGCTTTAACCATATTAGTCTAATGGCTTTAAAATCAAGATCATAAAATGACTAAAAGCTAAACTCTTATCAAAAAAGAGTTAATTATAAATCCAAATACTGTGATTCTGTTCCTACTACTGTACTGCTCTCTAATACAGCCCTGCATCTGGTGTTCACTTTTTTATGCACTCTCCTTCCCTTGAGTCACTGGACCCAGTGATAAGCTTCTAATAAATAGAACTTGGCAAAAGTAATGGGACAGCGCTTCCACAATTAGGTTACAAATAGACCATGACTTCCATCACTTCCTCTCTCTCTCTCTCTCTCTCCCACTTTCACTCTCATGCCCACCTCTTTGTCTCTTGCTGGCTTGCTCTAGAGAAGCCAGATGTTATGTAAGCTTCCCCATGGAGAGGCCCATGTGGCAAGAAACTATTATCTCAAGCAAACAGCCAGCAAGAACTTGAGATCTGGCAACAGCAAAGTGCGTGAGTTTGGAAGCAGATTCTCCCCAGGTTGGGCCTTGGGGTAGCAAGATCTTGGAGAGATGAAAACTATTTTCACTTCACAAGTCATGATCTATGCAAATATCTTTACTTCTACACAGAAAACTCAAGACACAAAGTCTCTAGGAGAGAAGTACAAACATCTCTAACTTAACTACCTGAAACATCATTAAGGAGTTCAGGGTATCCTTTTGAAATTTTAAGCCTCATTGAGTGATTTTATATCAATCAGTATAAAATTTTCTATTTCCAATAGTAGTGACCAAAGTCAATAAATCAATTTCATAATTTTCAATATTCTACTTCTGCTTTGACAAAACATGCAAGCAAGTTCCCCTTCTATACTTTGTTTCTGACACAATTTTTGCAATTTCAGTTCCCTTGAGTATTTAGGTAAGCTTACAATCTCCATGGACATTGACTAGAGTGAATTTTAATAACTATGCAATATGCTATATTTGGTAAGCAAAGAAGGAAAATTATACCAGCTTGTTTCCTCATTGGCAAGGAATGCCAAACTCAAAAGTCTTTTAGGTCAAACTCCCTAGTTATTATAAAGTACTTTCACAAATCACTGAAACTACATCTTCATTTTGAAAAATTGCCATGGTAATTTCTAGGGAATATACATGTGCAGGAAGAAAATGACCACTATGAAAAAATAGTATAAAAATGGTGGGAGGGGGTTCAGGATGGGGAACACATGTACACCCATGGCTGATTCATGTTAAAGTATGGCAAAAACCACTATAATATTGTAAAGTAATTAACCTCCAATTAAAATAAATTAATTAATTTTTTAAAAAATCACTAAAAGGAATGTTTATAACAGGCTCATTTCTAAATGATGTCAGATAAAAAATAAGAAGCCAAATCCTTCCAAATATGTGAACATCCTTGGCATAGACTATAACTATAATAAGTGCTCTGGGTAAGTACCTCAGGGGAAAAAAATGCAAATTTCTTTCATGTAAGTATCAACCCTTATAGCTAAATTCCTAGAATAATTGAACAGTGAGAAGTTATTTATTTTTACTCTCTGAAATAGGTAAAGCTTAATTATTTTGCTATCTATCAAAATTAAATAAAAGTGGGACAGGGTTCTTTTGTTGTTGCTGCTGCTGCTGCTGCTAATTCACTTCAGTCGTGTCCGACTCTGTGCGACCCCATAGACGGCAGCCCACCAGGCTCCCCCGTCCCTGGGATTCTCCAGGCAAGAACACTGGAGTGGGTTGCCATTTCCTTCTCCAATGTGTGAAAGTGAAAAGTGAAAGTGAAGTCGCTCAGTCGTGTCTGACTCTTGGCGACCCCATGGACTGCAGCCTACCAGGCTCCTCAGTCCATGGGGTTTTCCAGGCAAGAGTACTGGAGCGGGGTGCCATTGCCTTCTCCATTTTGTTGTTGAAAACCACACATTTTAGGTAATATATTGTGGCAACTCTGGATGCTACAATGGTTAAGTGTTTGCCAGTAGGAAGAATTATCACACCAAAACAGTCCTATTTTCAACCTGATCACCTCTCCTCAGAACAAACCAAAGATTAGCCTCAAAAATTACTCATGTCCAAATTTAATTGAATCAGAATATGGAGAAGGTAACCTCCCAGACATTGTTTAAAACAATAGAGCAACTGGTCAATAATCAATGAAGCCTAAATTTGAGTATAATAACAAAAGAAATATACAGTTTAACAGAGAGACCAGGAAAAGAGACAGTCAATGACACCTTGATTAAACCACTGTCAGCCCAAAGTGAGTGTGTGCACACCCAAGGCTACATGCACCCTCTGAGAAACAAAATCAAACACTTCACACCGAGGGAAATAGGCCGCACTAAAACAGTCTAGTCACGGCACAAAACAAATAAAAGCACAAACAACAAAAACAATCTCCAGGGAGGGGATAGGAGAATCAAAATACAGAGTTGCTACAATATATTACCTAAAACGTGTGGTTTTCAACAATAGCAAAAAAAAAAAAACAGGAATGTGTGACTCATACATACTTTTAAAAAAGCAGGCAACTAAAACTGTCTGGGAAACAGACCAGATGCCAACTATATCAAAGCATTCAAAGTATTTTTTATAAATATATTCAAAGAACTAAGAAAATCATGCTTAAAGAAATAAATGCCTAACCAAATATCATTAAAAATATAGACATTATAGGAAATTCTAGAGGTAAAAAGTATAATAAATGAAGAACTCAGTGGTAGGTTTGAACTTCAAGAAGAAAGAATAGTTGAACCTGAAGATATATCAATAATTATACAATTCAAAGAGATAGGAAACAGAATTTTTAAAAATGAACACAGCCTCAGAGAAATATAAAACCCTTTGTATGCTATGTATATTATAGCATAGATATAATAGGAGTACCAAAAGAAGTGGAGAAAGGAAATGGAACAGAAAAAAATATTCAAAGAAAAATTGTCTGGAAACTCCCCAGATTTACTGAAAACCTTTTATCAATACATGCAAAAATGAACTCCAAGTAGGATAAATACAAAAAGTTCTACGCTCAGGTTCATCATAGTAAAAGCCGTGAAAATCAAGAAAAAGAAAATCTTGAAAGTGGCAAGAGAAAAACAACTCATTACATGCAGTTGAACTTCACCTAATTAAGAAATGATCTCATGAGAAACAAAGGTGGCCAGAAGGCACTTGAATGACATAGTCAAAGTGCTGAAATAGTCAAAATGCTGAGAGAGATGGGAGGAAGCTTCAAAAGGGAGGGATATATGTACAACTATGGCTGATTCAGGTTGAGGTTTGACAGAAAACAACAAAATTCTATAAAGAAATTATCCTTCAATAAAAAAGGTTTTTTTAAAAAAGTGCTGAAATAAAAAGCTATTAACCAAGACTCTGGCAAATTTGTTTCTCAAAAATGAAGGTGAAATAAAGATATTCTCAGATAAAGAAATACTGAATGACTTTATTTCTAGCAGGTCCACCTTACAAAAGAATAAAATAAAATCCTAAAGAAAATTATTCAGGCTGAAAGCAAGTTACCCCAGATGAAAATTCACACACACAGACACACACAAACACACACAGCACAAGTAAATACATTTAAATAATTATAAAAAGAAAACACTATAAACACATCCTTTCTTTTATATATCCTTAAATGATATTAAAAGTGATTGTATAAAACAATATGCACATAATTATATGCGGGGACCTATACATACAGAAATTTAGTATATTGATAACAGCATAAAAGTTGTGGGTGGTAGCAAATTTATATCAGAGCAAGGAAATTATACCAGATGGAAAATTTTATCCACAGGGAAAAAAAGATGTAGAGAATCTGAAACAGCACATAGGATGGTAAATATAATGAATTTATAAATATATACTTACTCTGCTTTCTTTTATCAGATTACTTAATAATACAAATTGTATAAATTAATAATTATAACAATGTCTTACTGGATTCTTTTACATATATATATGTAGTGTGTATAACAGTAATAGGACAAAAAGAATAAAGAGGGAATAGAGCTATATTCATTATAGTCAAACCTGAAAATAACCCAAATGCCCACCAACAGGAGAATGGATAAGCAAGTTGAAGCATATTCATGCCATAGAATACTACAGTTGACCCCTGAACAATGCATAGGTCAATCCACTTATAACATATATCTGTAGCAGTATTCCATATCTGTGTTTCCTCCCCAACTTCAGATTCAGTCAACCATCAACCATGCAGGACTTGTAATTATTTAATACTTGGGAAAATAACCATGTAAAAGTAAACCTGTGCAGTTCAAACCGATGTTGTTCAAGGTTCAATTGTACTCAACAATCGTAGTCCATTGGTCTGCTATGGGCAACCCCAGACTTGGAGATGGCTGAGGTTAAATCTGCCACATGTTTACATGCTTCCTATCCCACATATTGATTAATCTGAGAATTGGGACATGGCAATGTTTTCAGGGGCAGTTCAGTTGGCCAGTATGGGCATCAGGAGGAGACAGAAACACAGGAAATAAGCAGAGTTGCAAAGAGTATTTATTACTATTATTTCTACTATTGCTATTACTACTATTACCAACACTACTATTATACACTACTTTCAGATGTATCACTACTTTTAAAAGAAATTTTTGAAAGTAAATAAATTTCAAGGTAAAGCAAAATACAATCTAAAAATAAATAAATATATAAATAAATAACCACCTGGAGCTGAAATGGTGGACTGATAGGCAGTGGAATTAAATTTTTCACTTCATCTTCCTTTTCAAATATATCTTGTAAGCAATTCATTCATAGTGAACATCACCTGAGTGCAAAACCCTGATGCAGGCATCACATAGTTGTGGTCCTGAAATGTAACTCATCTTGAGTCCTTTTGAAAAAAGGAAGACCCAAAGGCCTTCACCAAGAAATTCTACTAATGGTGTGGGGTGAGATCCAAGAATCCATATTTTTAAGAGGCCCCAGTGAGTCTGCTGTGCGGCCAGATTGAGAATTCACTGTCATGGAAACTACAAAAACGTATTAAGATAAATTCCCTGTAGTCTTCAATCAGCCTCAAACACACACTTGGGTAAACCATAACGACATCCTTTTTCATTCATTCAAATTTGAGCCAGTGTCTTATGATACAAAAGGCACTTGAAATCCTTTCCTTCAGTATTTTTAATATATTCTAGGCAAATAGAGACCATGAGAGTAGAGTCTTTCAGTTTTCAGGTGTGTGTTATCTGAAACACAGAAATAAGCATTGATATAGAGGAAGAGTTAATAATTACTAACTGTCCCCCAGTTTTGTGGAAATCCTGAGCATTTCTATGGCTGAGGTCTATGCTCAAAATAACTGTCAGAATCCTACAAATGATGCTTTTTCTCCACAGTGCTCTAAATCTCTTCTCCTTCCTTAGCACACATTTCTCATGGTCTTTTTCTAACAGTGTAATCTTCCACAAAGCTCCCATTAATCTTCCTTTGGAGAAGGAGTGTTTCAAGAAAAGGATAGTCTGTCAGCAGGTTAGTGATCATTTTCTGCCCTTGGGATCCTAAAGAAGGCGAGCTTATGAATCTTTAAGTCATGACCGTTATACGTCAGAAGATGCTCATCTGTTTTGGCCACTTTCTGATTATAATCCATTTTGAGGGATGTCACACTTCACTGGAAATCCACATTTACTTAAAACACATAAGCTTTGTAATTTTGCCTGAAGGCTGCACACTTTAGATATTTCCCCATTTTTTTTCATAATGGGAAGATGGGATCTAAAGTAACTCATTTTTCATTAAGAACATAAGTGTGTGGAACATAATACCATGGTATATCATCTTATGTTTCAAGGGTATAGAGGTCACTCTTCTAAATATGTGTTTAGGTTCTAGAAAAAAAGACCAAAAAAATACACTGTAAAAAACAAATATTTCCTTTGTCTTAAAATGGAGCTGTAGGCTTCTTTCCAGATAAATAATTGCTCCATTCCAGTCATATTTTAAGAATGCGTCTAAGGTTGTTTCTTATGCTTTCAGCTCATACATTGTGGTGTTAGTGTTTTCCAGATAAGATTTTAGATTGGGGATTTGGAGGAGTTCTCTTGAGTGGCAGATAAGAGAAAGTGGATCTAGTGAATGAGAAGATTACAAAGGTAGGAGAGATGACAGGCAAAACAGTACACACCAATAAGAAAGGGATGTGGAAAAGAAGTGAAAGATGAAAGTGTGAGTGTGTTAGTTGCGCAGTGTGAGCAACTCTTTGTGACCCCATAGACTGTAGCCCACCAGGTTCCTCTGCCCATGGAATTCTCCAGGCAAGAATACTGGAATGCGTAGGCACTCCCTTCTTCAGGGCATCCTCCCAAGCCAGGGATTGAACCAGGCTCTCCCACATTATAGGCAGATTCTTTACCATCTGAGCCACCAGGGAAGACCCAAGAAAGGAAGAGCCACTTGAAACGTAAGGACCACATACTATAAATTGACTAATCAAGATATAATAGAGAGCAGGGATGAAATGGAAGGTTATTGACCTAATTATCTTTATTGTATGCTTATTACTTATAGTGTAGAAATAAGATGTCAGAATCCACTAACTAGAAAGGTCTAGGAAATACATAATTAAATGTGTCATACCTAAGTATATCTAAACAGAAACTCCTAAAAAAGTAGAATGTGAATCTACTAGAAGGGCTTCCCAAGAGGAGGAAGCCAGGGCAGATGCCAAGGAACATGCCAACACTAGGAATAGAATGAAAGCCAGAAATCTCTTCTTCAATCTCAGTAAAGACTGTGTCTCTGACAGACATAATACTGACATTTAGTTTTGGTATAAAACAAATAAGCATTTTGTGAATAGACAAATACAACAACCTGAGAGGTAAGCAAATATTAGACCCAACTTTACAGATGAATTATAGAAACAGAGGCTGACTCAAGAACATCAACCCTTACCACACTAGGTAAAACTTACTGATCCTGGAATACGAAAGAGAACTCAGGACTAAACACGAAGCTATCCTATTTCACTATGACACTCCAAGCTTTCTGACATAGTTCCTAAACAATGAACATATCAAAACATTGTACTTGGCATGATAAGGAAAAAAATATATATATAAAATCTGGTTCCTACCATTATGTGTGTGTGTGTTAGTCACTCAGTTATTTCTGATTCCTATCATTGAAGAGGTTACAGTTTGATATTTGTATATCTATATGATGCTAGGGTATAGTAGGCAATTTGAATTTTGCCTGATCAAGATGGTGGACATGAGCTCAACTTCTGCCAGAACACAAAAATCGCAGCTTAGATTATTCAGATATGACCTAATCAAATCCGTTATGATTATACAGTGGGGGTGATGAATAGATTCAAGGGATTAGATCTGATAAAGAGAGTGCCTGAAGAACTGTAGATGGAGATTCGTAACATTGTATAGGAAGTGGTGACCAAAACAATCCCCAAGAAAAAGAAATGCAAGAAGGCAAAATGGTTGTCTAAGGAAGCCTTACAAGTAGCTGAAAAAAGAAGAAAAGTGAAAGGCAAAGGAGAAAGGGAAAGATACACCCAAATGAATGCAGAGTTCCAGAGAATAGCAAGGAGAGATAATAAAACCTTCTTAAGTGAACAAAGCAAAGAAATAGAGGAAAGCAATAGAATGGGAAAGACTAGAGATCGCTTCAAGAAAATTAGAGATACCAAGGAATATTTCATGCAATGATGGGCACAATAAAGGACAGAAATGTCAAGGACCTAACAGAAGCAGAAGAGATGTGGCAAAAATACACAGAAGAACTATACAAAAAAAGATCTTAATGACCCAGACAACCGTAATGCTGTGGTCACTTATCTAGAGCTGGACATCTTGGAGTGTGAAGTCAAGTGGGCCTTAGAAAGCATTACTATAAACAAAACTAGTGGAGGTGATGGAATTCCAGTTGATCTATTTCAAATCCTTAAAGATGATGCTGTGAAAGTGCTGCACTCAATATGTCAGCAAATGGAAAACTCTTTCAGCAGTGGTCACAGGACTGGAAAAGGTCAGTTTTCATTCCAATCCCAAAGAAGGGCAATACCAAAGAATGTCCAGATTACCATACAATTACATTTATTTCACATGCTAACAAGGTAATACTCAAAATCCTTCAAGCAAGGCTTAGCAGTAAGTGAACTGAGAACTTCCAGATGTACAAGCTGGATTTAGAAAAGGCAGACGAACCAGAGATTAAATTTTCAACATCAGTTAGGTCATAGAAAAATCAAAGGAACCCAGGAAAACATCTATTTTTACTTCATTCACTATGCTAAAGCCTTTGATTGTGTGGATCACAAGCTGTGGAAAATTCTTAAAGAGATGGGAATACCAGACCACCTTAACTGTATCTTGAGAAACCTGTAGGCAGGACAAGAAGCAACAGTTAGAACTGAACATGGAACAATGGATTGGTTCAAAATTAGGTAAGAACTATGACAAGACTGTATATTGTCACCCTGCTTATTTAACTTCTGTGCAGATTACATCATGCGAAATGCTGGGCTGTATGACTCACAAGCTGGAATCAAGAGTGCCAGGAGAAATAACAACCTCAAATACACAGATGATACCTCTTTAAAGCAATGAGGAACTAAAACGCCTCTTGATGAAATTTTTTAAAAAGGGTGAAAAAGCTGGCTTAAAACTCAATATTCAAAAAATGAAGATCAAGGCATCCGCTCTCATCATTTCATGGCAAATAGATGGGGAAACAATGCTAACAGTGAGAGACTTTCTTGGGCTCCAAAATCAGTGCAGATGTTGTCTTTAGCCATGAAGTTAAAAGAGGCTTGCTCCATGGAAGAAAAGCTGTGACCAACCTAGACAGTGTATTAAAAAGCAGAGACATCACTTTGCAAACAAAGGTCCATATGGTCAAAGATACGGTTTTTCCAGTAGTCATGTACAGGTGTGAAAGTTGGACCATAAAGAAGGCTCAGTGCCAAAGAATTGATGCTTTCAAAAGTCTGGTTTTGAAGACTCTTGAGAGTCCCTTAGACAGCAAAGAGATCAAACCAGTCAATAGTGAAGGAAATCAACTCTGAATATTCGTTGGAATGTCTGATGCTGAAGCTGAAGCTCCAGTCTTTTGGTCACTTGATGCAAAGAACTGACTCTTTGGAAAAGCCCCTGATGCTGGAAAAGATTCAGGGCAGGAGGAGTAGGGAGTAACAAAGAATTAGATGGTTGAATGGCATCACCAACTCAATGAACATGAGTCTGAGTCTGAGCAAATGCCAAGAGACAGTGAAGGACAGGGAAGCCTGGCTCACTGCAGTCCACTGGGCTGCTAAGAGTCGGACATGAATTAGCTATGGAACAGCAACAACTTATTAATTTAGTAACTGGGGTAATTGTTTAACTTCTTTATCTTGCAAATCAACCTTTCAGGTTGTTAAGACTGGAGATATCATATATTATTAGCTTAGTACATACCAAATCCTCAATAAATGGCAGCTATTTTTATGTATTTACACAAATAAACCATGCTTATTTTCACTTTCTTCAAATAAAAGAACAATATAGGAATTAGAACAAATGTTTGCTTAATTTTTAGAATTTTAATAATTATAACAGAGGATTTCAAAGAATTATTACCTACTTATTCCAAATCAGGTTTTACAAAGGTATAATTCCACAGATGGGCTTCCCTGTTGGTTCAGTGGTAAAGAATCCACCACCAATGCAGGAGACGTGGGTTTGATCCCTGGGTTGGGAAGATCCCCTGGAGAAAGAAATGATAACCCACTCTAATATTCTTACCTCGCAAATCCCATTGACAGAGGAGCCTGGCAGACTATAGTCCATGGGGTCACAAAAGAGTCAAACACAATTTAGAGACTTTGTTTTAGTGTTTTAGTCACTAAGTCATGTCTGACTCTTTTTGTGCCATTTTTTAGTGACTAAACAATAACAAGTTCCATAGATAAAGACTGGTATGCAAATACAGAATTATATTGTGGAGTCTCATGTTAAAGATAATGAGCTTGAAAATAAGTGCCCCCCTTTTGAAATATCATGTAAAACATTTAACACTAAGAAGGAAATAAAAAGGATTCAAATAATTAGAAATGTAAAATAATTTATCAGATATACCTCAGTTTATTTTCCCAAATAAGGTGGCTCTAAACAATGAAATAAATCTCTAAAAGAGAACAAACTGAAAAAACAAAAACTAAAAGCTAATAGGAAGCATGACTACAAACAAAGTTAGTGGAGGTGATGGAATACCAGTTGAGCTATTTCAAATCCTGAAAGATGACGCTGTGAAAGTGCTGCACTCAATATTGCAGAAAATTTGGAAAATTCAGCAGTAGCCACAGGACTGGAAAAGGTCAGTTTTCATTCCAATCCCAAAGAAAGGCAATGCCAAAGAATACTCAAACTACTGCACAATTGCACTCATTTCACATGCTAGTAAAGTAATGCTTAAAATGCTCCAAGCCAGGCTTCAGCAATATGTGAACCGTGAACTTCCAGATGTTCAAGCTGGTTTTAGAAAAGGCAGAGGAACCAGAGATCAAATTGCCAACATCTTCTGGATCATCAAAAAAGCAAGAGAGTTCTGGAAATACATCTATTTCTGCTTTATTGGCTATGCCAAAGCCTTTGACTGTGTGAATCACAATAAACTGTGGAAAATTCTGAAATAGATGGTAATACCAGACCACCTGACTGCCTCTTGAGAAACCTGTATGCAGGTCAGGAAGCAACAGTTAGAACTGGACAAGGAATAACAGACTGCTTCAAAATAGGAAAAGGAGTACCTTAAGGCTGTATATTGTCACCCTGCTTATTTAACTTCTATGCAGAGTACATCATGAGAAACGCTGGGCTGGAGGAAGCACAAGCTGGAATCAAGATTTCGGTAGAAATATCAATAACCTCAGATATGCAGATGACACCATCCTTATGGCAGAAAGGGAAGAAGAACTAAAGAGCCTCTTGATGAAAGTGAAAGAGGAGAGTGAAAAAGTTGGCTAAAAGCTCAACATTCAGAAAACTAAGATCATGGTATCCATGGCATCCAGTCCCATCACTTCATGGGAAATAGAATGGGAAACAGTGAAAACAGTGACAGACTTTATTTTAGGGGGCTCCAAAATCACTGAAGATGGTGATCGCAGCCATGAAATTAAAAGACACTTACTCCTTGGAAGGAAAGTTATGACCAATCTAGACAGCATATTAAAAAGCAGAGACATTACTTTGCCAACAAAGATCCGTCTAGTCAAGGCTATGGTTTTTCCAGTGGTCATGTATGGATGCAAGAGTTGGACTATAAAGAAAGCTGAGTGGGGAAGAATTGATGCTTTTGAACTGTGGTGTTGGAGAAGACTCTTGAGAGTCCCTTGGACTGCAAGGAGATCCAACCAGTCCGTCCTAAAGGAGATCAGTCCTGGGTGTTCATTGGAAGGACTGATGTTGAAGCTGAAACTCCAATACTTTGGCCACCTGATGCACAGAGCTGACTCATTGGAAAAGACCCTAATGCTGGGAAAGATTGAGGGCAGGAGAAGGGGACGACAGAGGATGAGATGGTTGGATAGCATCACTGACTTGATGGACATGGGCTTGGGTGGACTCCAGGAGTTGGTGATGGACAGGGAAGCCTGGCGTGCTGCAGTTCATGGGGTTGCAAAGAGTCGGACATGACTGAGCAACTGAGCGTTGAGCACATACAAAGTGCTTAGAACAGCACCTGGCATACAGTGAGTCCTAAACAAATGGTGATAACTCACCATTATCATCATCACCATAACAATTAAAATATAATTATAGATATGAAAGTGAAAAGTGAAAGTGAAGTCGCTCAGTCGTGTCCGACTCTTTGCGACCCCATGGACTGAAGCCTACCAGGCTCCTCCGTTCATGGGATTTTCCAGGCAAGAATACTGATTGGGTTGCCATTTCCTTCTCCAGGGGATCTTCCCAACCCAGGGGTCGAACCTGGGTCTCCCACTTTGTAGGCAGACACTTTTACTGGCTAAGAAGCATCTTGAAGGAGGTAGTTTTAAGAACCAAGAAAGAATGATTCTTTTGTGTGATGATTAACTTGGCTATGGTTAGTTAACTTACTTGATAAGAATATTAATCCAATTTGTCCAAAGTCAAAGGTTTGATTTTTACGTGGATGTGCTGGCTACATTCCATGACCACAAATTAAGACACTAATTCTAAGCAGTTCTATTCAATAAATTCTCCAGGTTTTTACAAGGTGACTGGCAAAAAGTGTACATTTATTAATCTAAATTCATGAATAACTTGAGAAAAAATGAATCTATAAATACATTCTTTTTGAACATAGTTCAGTCATATAGTCTTAATATTATATATTAAGACCATAAATTTGACCATAAATTAAGACCATAAATTTCAGAACTGGAAAAATATTTAAAGATGATCTGGAGCCAAGTCATTAATTTTTATAAGGAAAAAAGACAGTCAGAGACAGAAAGTGACTTAAAATCACATGATTACTCTGTGGCTGAACTAGAACTCTTAGCTCATATTTTGTTTTATTTTTCCACACATATATTCATTAAATACAGGATTTTTAAGGTCTCTGAGAACTTTCTAAAATTCTATTTGTCATGATGGTTTATTATTCCATTACAAAGAACTCAGTCCCGGTGACAGAATGTAGACTTTGAAGACCATTGCTAGGACTTTGTTATGAGAAAAATTAAAAGCCATTTTCAGGCATTGAGCATGTAAGATTAAAAGACATTACCTGACTTAAATTTTTTTTTCTGACTTAAATTTTTAAAAGACCCCTTTGCCTTAAGAATAGATGTGGGAAGGGGCAAGGATCAAGTAATAGGTTTTTACAAAAACCCAAGGGAGAGATGATGTTGGCTTCGACTAGGATGGTAATAGAAAGAATGGTATTAAGTCGTCAAAGTCTGGATATGTTTTGACTGTAGCACAATGTTTCTTTCTGTGTTGGATGTGAAGTGTAAGAGAAAAGAGGAGTCAATGGAGGCAAAGGAATATAAATCTCCATTCAGGAATTTCTATTATTTTTTTCTTAACTAAATGTATCTTGCTACAGTATACAGCATTATTTACTTCTCTTCATCTCTATGAAAAGAGGTCCATCACCATCTACACAATGTCTTCTCTGAAATCAGAAGCATCCAGAATTAAACCATGTATTGTGAAAGAAACTAAATGGTGGCTCCTGACCTCAAAGGAGTTTATCATTTGGTAAATTAAAGCCCCTTATATGGGGAGGAGATACATCTGACAGCATTACAAATGTAGCTAGAAGTTGCAACTTGGTCACTTCTGGACATGTCTGCCGAAATTAGGGAACCAAGCTCATCAAATGTCATTGGCATGAGGAACAGGGGAGTGTTTGGGTTGGAATTCATCATACAGGAATTGGGAGAATCAAGCTTCTGAAGGAAAGGCTAATTAAGTACGCCATAGTGTTATTTCTTGTCTTTATTGCCAGCTCAGCTCCCTCTGGACTCATATCTAGATTCATATCTCTCCCAAGGAAGGGAGAGAGCTGTGAACAGAGTGGAAAAAGGCTGTTTTCCATCAAATGCTCTAATATATCAGAGTAAAAGCCACTCTGATAGACCCTCACGGTATACAGCCCAGAAAATCAGAAAGCGCTGTGTGTCGTAGCTTTGACATCTCCAGGGTTCCAAGCTTTACTGGCAGTGACTATTGTACAGGGAAGGATCCTTAGAAGCACAGGTGCTCATTGTGATCACAGTATATTTAGGATACATCAGTAGAACCCAGAAGAGGTGAGGCAGAGAAAGAGAGGAGTAAAAGAAGGAGATATCCCAGGTAGCTGACGTCATCAGGAGGAAGCACATGTGAGACTCAGAAATACCTATATGGACTCAGTTCCATTATTAGCAGGTAAGCAAGACCCACAGAGATAAGATAAGGGAATGAACTCTTAACACTCCAATTACTCACTACAGAATTTTGTATAAACACATTTCATAACCAAGTAGTCTTTATACCCCGCCAAAGCTCACATATTTGCTACATTCTGTTCAAGATCTCCAGAATCCAGGTAGTGAGCTTCTCTTTGGAGATATTAAACAAATGAATCCAGCAAAACAGACTTTTCTTTTGAAAATGGTAAACATGAGAATTTTCTAGAAAAACCAGCACCCTTCATAAAAGCAGTCACTTTAAAAATCAATTCAAAAAAATCAATTAAAAAATTAAATATCTATGTGCCATCTGCCCTGGTACATATATTAAGAATGTTATTCCATGTAACATTTCAGCAATGCTGCTTACATTCTTTTTCACTCATAAAGGAAGTAACATTCCTTCTTTAAACACTCCTTCTTTAGAGATGCCTTCTTAAATAGCTTAACACAACTGCATCATGTCAAAAAAGCCAAAAAGACACTCTGTGGCAGTGTGCCAATTTCACCCAAATTCAATCATTTTTTTTAATCTTGAGTTATACTTTGACCTTGACTTCATAGTTCTTCATGCCTAGAGATCATTTCTTTGTTTCTTTATTCATTTAATTGTATTTCTGTCCTACCTTCTACTCAAAAGTCTTTGATTGACTCTGTGCGTCTAGCTCCAGATCATAATGAGGTTGGTTTTACTAGCATTTCAGTCATGATCACAAGGGCAGGTCAGAAGGGAAAGGTCCTGGGGGAGTGTCCACACCACTGCTGCCCACTTTCCTAGAGAAGGGGACCAGTGGTGAAGGCACTTTGGCAGTGAGAAAAGATTGTACTCTAGCCAGAAGAGAAGATGGAGGAGAAAAAGAGATCTGGAAAAAAATGAGTGGGACAGAGTCAGAGATCAGTGGGAGCTTTCATTCTGGTACATTTGGTAGGTTCCTTGGAAAAATTCATCAGTTCTGTCATGTATTCATATTAGAAGAAGGCAAATTAAACAACATACCTGTTAGGTCAAAGAACCTATGAAAAATATGATGATACTGAAAATCTATTCCCACACATGGTATAGAAAGAATACAGACTTAGGAACCCACCACCTGCAATTCCAGGAATTACATGCAGACAGCATCACTATTTGCCATCCCATAAACATAAGGGATTATATGACCAAGAACCAGAGTTTGGCTGCATGTCCACACCTGCATTCAGCTAGTCTTTTACATTTAAGATCTGAATATATATTTCCATCTTCACTACTACCCTTCATCCACCAAGACCTCATTAAGTTATCTATGCTTAGGAATACAAGACAAAAGCATTTCTGTGGTTTGGGGAGGAGGAGAGGTAGAAGCCCAGAAGCAAAAGGAAAGAACAATTCATCAGGACAAAACATTCTAGCAACAATTTCCCGCTTTCTTCTGAAACAATCTCAATATCTTGTCATCCACTGCTCTGCTCTTCTTTATCATGAAAATGGCAATCGCCCCACTCTCAGTGAGATTCGGGACCAAAGCACATCTCATTGTTTTGGAGTCAGGGAGTCCAGTTTAATGAGCGCAAGTACATGTGTGCCAAAGTGTGTGTGTGACAGAGAGAGAGAAAGAGAGGGAGAAAGAGATAGAAATTTACCTTCCGATGAGTGAGAACTCGCCCATGACGCCAAGGCGCCGCATGGCGCTCAGGAGGCCCCGGACGGTCATCCCTTCGCAGAAGCACACCACCACTCTGGCCTTGGGAAGCCGTTCTCGGAGCTTGCGCAGGAGTCGGTCAAAGCTCTTCTCCCCAGCGTTGCTGTAGATTTTGTCTGAGTGGGCGATGCAGAGGCCTTCCTGGGCGGCCAGCTCTTTGAAAGCATCCATTCCGCTCTCCCCATAATTCCCTGTCCAGAAACAACCAGCAGATGTTCAAGACAATCTGAAAAGGACTGCACTCACAAGCTAGAATAAAGACTCATTAGTCCCAGAGAACAGAAAGAACAGACTTGCCAAGTAATTTGAAAATATAACTGGGACTGAAGGAAGATCTGGATGGAGTAAAGAAAATAATCAAATATAATCAAACTATCAACTCTGAAAGAAATAGAAAATTAATAACTTGGGTGTCCACAGTGAAATGGTTTTGAAACATAAAAGATGCTGTCCTGTTTTACAGCCATCATCACTAGTGGTTGTTCCAGATTTTAGTGATATGGGAGAGGTCAGCACGTTGGGATAGGAAGTCAATCAGCACAATGAGACGTGTTCAGTTGAGGACTTGCTTCATCTGGCTGCCAGGTTAAGAGCAGACACTCACGCTGATAGCAAGTCCTGCCACGTTTCCATGAAGAGTGAGTAAGCCAAGCAAATGGAGCACCTGGCTAGGCTGGAATACACAGATAAAAACCTGCTACAGGGCTCAATCAAAGCTGCTACAGGGATCAATCGTAAAATTCTTTCACTTTATCAACATCCTCTGATAAAGTGAAAGAATTATGGGAGATTTGGTCTTATGCTTTGATTTTAATATTATTATAATAAAATATACATTAAAAGTAAGAAATAGAAATCAATGAAATAAAACATGTATCAGGACTTCTTCCCTGGTGGTCCAGTGGTTAAGGGTCTGCCTGCCAGTGAAGGGGACACAGGTTTGATCCCTGACTCAGAAGATTCCACATGCCCCTGGACAGCTAAGCTCCTGCCCCACAACGACTGAAGCCCACAAGCCTAGAGCTCCGGCTTCGCAGGAGAAGCCACTGCGATGAGAAGCCCAGGCACCGCGACTAGGGTGGAGCCCATGCTCGTCCTAACTAGAGAAAGCCTGTGCACAACAATGAAGACCTGGTGCGGAAATAAATAAATGACAAAAACCCCACAAAAGACAAATGTCACATCATGTCAGTCCCCCATCTCTCTATTTCATGGATGAATTTAGCCCCCGCCTCTTCTGTACCTCCACTCCTGTCTCCAAGTTTAGGGATTTTGGTACCCATGTAAATGACCCAATATCATATCCTCACATTTTCTCAACCTCCTCTATCCAGTGATATTTCCTGTAACTCAGCGACTTTCATGTTCACACATTTAACCGTGTATTCACAAATGTTTCTAATATCTCTGAATGTGGATATCCAGCATCCCAGTCTCTTGTTTTTGTCCTCATCATCTGAGCGCAGATATTTTACTACCCCATCTCCAGCAATTTTTTAACCTCATGTTTTATTTTGTACTCAGCTCAAAGTAACCTGCCAGTTTATACTGATCATATCCCTTGATTTTTTAAATTTTTGTACATTCCCTGAAATTTTTTCTTATTTAATTTTCTCTTCCCCCTAGTTCCATGAGAACATCTTGTTCTGAATAAGCCATAATTCATTTATTGAATGATGTAGTCTTAGTATTTAGAATAATTCTAGACACTAAATGCACAGTAAAACTACATTTGTTATAACAACCCAGTAGAGGAAGAGGCAAAAATTATAAATAAGCAATGTAAACAAAATAAGTAAAAGTGGGTAATAGTATATGAAAAAAATCACCGAATCTCACTAATTATGAAGACAGTACAGTTAAAACAAGATACTATTTTTTCATGGTACTATCTATTTATCAGATTGTCAGAATTTCAAAGATTCATGACATTCATTATTGGCAAGGCACAAATACACTCACTTGTGGTAAGAGTAGTTCAAATTTTAGTGGACAGTTT
This sequence comes from Cervus canadensis, assembly GCF_019320065.1. Lineage (NCBI taxonomy): Eukaryota > Metazoa > Chordata > Mammalia > Artiodactyla > Cervidae > Cervus > Cervus canadensis. Next base: position 18,469,617 of record NC_057418.1, on the reverse strand, counting down.
GGCAGTAGCTTTCAAATTTTTTCAAGGTAAATATCATATATCACATTTATTGCATAAAATATAGCAAGAGTTAAGTAAAAGAACTTTAAAACAATGATACTATCCATTAAGAACTTACTATTGAAATCTCGATATCTATAAAATTTTCATGGACATTGTTGAAACCTAATAAGATTATCCTGTCTTTTTTAAAAGAAAGCGTTCTTCACTCTGTATAATGGGCTCAGTTTCATCCATCTCATTAGAACTGATTCAAATGAATTCTTTTTAATGGCTGAGTAATATTCCATGGTGTATATGTCCCACAGCTTCCTTATCCATTCATCTGCTGATAGGCATCTAGGTTGCTTCCATGTCCTGGCTATTATAAACAGTGCTGTGATGAACATTGGAGTGAAACAGATCACCAGCCCAGGTTGGATGCATGAGACAAGTGCTCGGGCCTGGTGCACTGGGAAGACCCAGAGGGATCGGGTGGAGAGGGAGGTGGGAGGGGGGATCGGGATGGGGAATACATGCAAATCCATGGCTGATTCATGTCAATGTATGACAAAACCCACTACAATATTGTAAAGTAATTAGCCTCCAACTAATAAAAATAAATGGAAAAAAAATAAATAAAAGAAAGCATTCTTGCTTCCTGTTCATAATACTAAATTACCAAATTAAAGTTTTTGCCTCTTCTTTTAACTACCTTCAGTGGCCTCATACAGTCCAGTGAAGCCCAAATGGAAGATTGAATACATGGCAAAATCCTCAGCTCCCTGGACTTTGGAAGCATATCATGGCTCAGACAAGAGGCACTGACTGATAAAAAAAAAAGGGGGGGGGGGACAGGGAAGACTGCAGCTGGCAAGTGAATGGCTCATCTGTCTGCAGCAGAGGGTTACAAGGAAGGAAGTCAGATGCCGCTTACTCACAATAAAGGCAGGTTCGGAAATCTACGAGGTACATAGACATCATCAGCCAACTCTTTCAGCCAAAGGCACTAAAAAGGCATCATAAGATGGTTTACAAGCGAAGCAACTCAACTGCTAGGGTCTATCTTTGGACTCCGATCACAGAAAATGGTTTTACTCTTTTATCAAAACACAAGCAGACTAAATGAGCAAGAATATTCTATGCATTCAAGTAAGAAAATCCTTGGTTTTCAATCTAGTAAAAGCTTTAGACATACTCTGTCCAAACCCTTCAGGCTACAACAAGGAAATTGGGCCAAGTAAAATGGCTCACCAATAGTCATGAAGCTTCTTTGTGTTAGAATGGGAACAGTCTACCTTATTCCAAGTTATTGCTTGTTTCTCTTTTATTTTTTTGACAGTTTGAAAGAATTCTCATTGACCAACTTAATAGCAACAAGCAATTGAACATGTATGTTTTTATAATTTTTAAAAAAAATGTCAGCATAGTTTAATTGCTTCTATGACATACTTGTTTCAATTTCTTTATTCATATTTTCTTGTTTGGAGGGTAGTTATTCACTATACCAATTGATTGAGAGCTGAATATGATGTGATAGACCATATTTAAACTGCTCATTTCTCTTATGAAGGCTTATCCAAACTAGCATATTTCTATGAAAGTAATTCTAATACAAGAACAAGAATAGTAACTTGCACATTTATAAATCTTTTTATTTTAAATATCACATTCATAAATATTACCTCGTGTACTAGTTACATTGATGACAGTACTAGATACAAATACTATACAAAAGAGGAAGAAAATTACCTCTAGGAAACTTAAAATCACATTGCAGTACTTTTATTTAGTAGAATGACATGGCAAACTTGAATGTAAATATTTAAAAGAGATGCTGTAGGTTAGGAATCAGGAAAGTCTGCCTAAAGAAAGTGCCTCTTGTTGGCAAGGATATGGAGAAGAAGGAATCCTTGGACATTGTTGTGTATGCATACTAAGTGGCTTCAGTCATGTCTGACTCTTTGCAACCACCAGTCTCCTCTGTCCATGGGATTCTCCAGGAAAGAACACTGGAGTGGGTTGCCATGCCCTTCTCCATGGGATCTTCCCTATCCAGGGATTGAACTTGGGTCTCCTGCATTGCAGGCAGACTTTTTATCATTTGAGTCACCATTGTTGGCAGGGATGTAAATTGGTACAGCAATTATGGAAAACAATATGAAGTTCTCCACAATTTTTCAATGGAACTGCTATATGATCCAGAAATCACTTTGAAAGTGAAAGTTTCTCAGTCGTGTCCAACTCTTTGCAATCCCATGGATTGTAGCTGTCAGGCTCCTCTGTCCATGGAATTCTCCAGGCCAGAATACTGGAGTGGGTAGCCACTCCCTTCTCCAGGGGATCTTGCCAACCCAGGGATCAAACCCAGGTCTCCCACATTGCAGGCAGATTATTTATCATCTGAGCCACCAGGGAACTAATCCCTCTACTAGGGGTATAAATAAAAGAAATGAAATGATTATCTCAAATAGCAAAGATATGGAACTAGCCTAAGTGTCCGTTGATGGGTGAATGGATAAAGAAAATGTAATAATATGTTATATACACATGGAGTGGAATATTATTCAAAAACATGAGCCATAAAAATGAAATATAAGCCACAAAATGGAATATTTGTCATTAAAAATGAAGGTAAGGCCATTATAGTCAAACTTGTGATTTTCCAGTAGTCATGTGTGAATGTGAGAGTTGGATCATAAAGAAAGCTGAGCACAAAACTGAGCTTTCAAACTGTGGTGCTGGAGAAGAGACCTAAGAGTCCCTTGGACTGCAAGGAGATCAAACAAGTCAATCCTAAAGGAAATCAACCTTGAATATTTGTTGGAAGGACTGATGCTGAAGCTGAAGTTCTAATCCTTTGGCCACCTGATACAAAGATCCAACTCCCTGGAAAAGATCCTGATGCTAGGAAAGATTGAGGGAAGGAGGAGAAGGGAGTGATGGTTGGATGTTTGGATGGCATCACTGACTCAGTGGACATGAGTTTGCACATACTCTAGGATATAGTAAAGGACAGAGAAGCTTGGCATGCTGTAGTTCATGGGGTAACAAAGATTTGGACACAACTTAGTGACTGAACAACAACAAAGGCCACCATTTGCAATAACATTGGTGAACTTAGAGGACATTGTGTTAAGTGAAATAAGCTAGACATAGAAAGACAAATACTGTATGATCTCTTTTATATGTGAAATCTAAAAAAGTCAAGTTCAGAGAGCCAGAGTAGATGAGTGGTTACCAGAAGTAAGTGAATGGAGAAACTGGGGAGATGTTGGTCAAGAATGGAAAATTTCAGTTATGAGTAAGTTCTGGGGATCTAATGTATAACATGGTGACTATACAGTTAGTGATATACAGTTATATACATATATATATATATAATCAGTTCAGTCACTCAGTCATGTCTGACTCTTTGCAACCCCATGAATTACAGCATGCCAGGACTCCCTGTCCATCACCAACTCCCAGAGTCCACCCAAACCCATGTCCATTGAGTTGGTGATGCCATCCAACCATCTAGTCCTCTGTTGTCCCCTTCTCTTCCTGTCCCCAATCCTTCCCAGCATTAGGGTCTTTTCCAATGAGTCAACTCTTCACATGAGGTGGCCAAAGTACTGGAGTTTCAGCTTCAACATCAGTCCTTCCAATGAACACTCAGGACTGATCTCCTTTAGGATGGACTGGTTGGATCTTCTTGCAGTCCAAGGGACTTTCAAGAGTCTTCTCCAACACCACAGTCAAAAAGCATCAATTCTTCCCCACTCAGCTTTCTTCACTGTCCAACACTCACATCCATACTACTGGAAAAACCATAGCCTTGACTAGACGGACCTTTGTCGGCAAAGTAATGTCTCTGCTTTTAAATATGCTATCCAGGTTGGTCATAACTTTCCTTCTAAGGAGTAAGTGTCTTTTAATTTCATGGCTGCAATCACCATCTGCAGTGATTTTGGAGCCCAAAAAAACAAAGTCTGACACTGTTTCCACTGTTTCCCATTCTATTTCCCATGAAGTGATGGGACTGGATGCCATGATCTTAGTTTTCTGAATGTTGAGCTTTAAGCCAACTTTTTCACTCCTTCATTTTCATCAAGAGGCTTTTTAGTTCCTCTTCACTTTCTGCCATAAGGGTGGTATCGTCTGTATATCTGAGGTTATTGATATTTCTCCTGGCAATCTTGATTCCAGCTTGTGCTTCCTCCAGCCCAGCATTTCTCATGATGTACTCTGCATATAAGTTAAATAAGCAGGGTGACAATATACAGCCTTGATGTACTCCTTTTCCCATTTCGAACCAGTCTGTTGTTCCATGTCCAGTTCTAACTGTTGCTTCCTGACCTGCATACAGGTTTCTCAAGAGACAGGTCTGATGGTCTGGTATTCCCATCTCTTTAAGAATTTTTCGTAGTTTATTATGATCCACACAGTCAAAGGCTTTGGCATAGCCAATAAAGCAGAAATAGATGTTTTTCTGGAACTCTCTTGCTTTTTCTGTGATCCAGAAGATGTTGGCAATTTGATCTCTCGTTCCTCTGTCTTTTCTAAAACCAGCTTGAACATCTGGAAGTTCAAGGTTCACATATTGTTGAAGCCTGGTTTGAAGAATTTTGAGCATTACTTCACTAGTGTGTGAGATGAGTTCAATTGTGCCATAGAATGAGCATTCTTTGGCATTGCCTTTCTTTGGGATTAGAATGAAAACTGACCTTTTCCAATCTTGTGGCCACTGCTGAGTTTTCCAAATTTGCTGGCATATTGAGTGCAGCACCTTCACAGCATCATCTTTCAGGATTTGAAATATCTCAACTGGAATTCCATCACCTCCACTAGCTTTGTTTGTAGTGATGCTTTCTAAGGCCCGCTTGACTTCACATTCCAGGATGTCTGGCTCTAGTTGAGTGATAATCACAATCGTGATTATCTGGGTCATGAAGATCTTTTTTGTACAGTTCTTCTGTGTATTCTTGCCACCTATTCTTAATATCTTCTGCTTCTGTTAGGTCCATACCATTTCTGCCCTTTATCGAACCCATCTTTGCATGAAATGTTCCGTTGGTATCTCTGATTTTCTGGAAGAGATCTCTAGTCTTTCCTGTACTGTTGTTTTCCTCTATTTCTTTGCATTGATCACTAAGGAAGGCTTTTTTTTTTTTTTAATCTCTGCTTGCTATTCTATGGAACTCTGCATTCAGATGGGAATATCTTTCCTTTTCTCCTTTGCTTTTCACTTCTCTTCTTTTCACAGCTATTTGAAAGGCGTCCTCAGACAGTCATTTTGCTTTTTTGCATTTCTTTTCCATGGGGATGGTCTTAATCCCTGTCTCCTCTACAATGTCACGAAACTCCGTCCATAGTTCATGAGGCACTCTATCAGATCTAGTTCCTTAAATCTATTTCTATTACTTCCACTGTATAATCATAAGGGATTTGATTTAGATCATACCTGAATGGTCTAGTGGTTTTCCCTACTTTCTTCAATTTAAGTCTGAATTTGGCAATAAGGACATAATGATAATAATCTATAGCTAATAATATGTGTTGTATACTTTAAATTTGCTGAGAGTTTCTTAAATGTTCTCAGAAAAAACAATAGAACTAACTATGTGAGGTAATGAATGTGTGAATTAACTTGACTGTGGTAATCATTTCACAAAGTATATGTATATCAAACTACCACATTGCACACCTTAAACATACACTATTTTGTTTGTCAATTATACCTCAAAAATTTTGGGGGAAAGAACATGCTTTTATTCTGGATCTTAAAATAGAAACAAATTTTTCCACAGATAGAAAGAAAACTAAAGGACATGTACTGTTTGTCTGCCTCCCAGGTCACAGTCAAATGATGCCAGCCCGAAAATAAATTACTTAGCACAGAACCTGCCTTCTGTCTCCCTTCCCCTTTCCATCTGACCACCCAGACCTCCTTTTGCCTTTCCTGGTAATGAGGAATTTTTAAAGATATTTTTCTGTGAGGCTTGAAAGGAGTTTTGAATAGATAAAGAACTGATATAATAAAACTCTTTAAAGTGCTATATAAGTTTTAATACCAAAGAATCCCAAAGGAAATCAGTCCTGAATATTCATTGGAAGGACTGATGCTGAAGCTGAAACTCCAATACTTTGGCCACCTGATGCAAAGAACTGACTCATTGGAAAAGACCCTGATGCTGGGAAAGATTGAGGGCAGGAAGAGAAGGGGACAACACAGCATGAGATGGTTGGATGGCCTCACCAACTCAAGGGACATGAGTTTGAGCAAGCTCTGGGAGTTGATGATGGACAGGGAAGCCTGGCATGCTGCAGTCCATGGGGTTGCAAAGAGTCGGATATGACTGAGTGACTGGACTGAATTGAAGTGTTAATACTCTTCAGTGGTAAGGAGCTGCATATTTTCATTCAATTATCAAATAGCTTATTGAGCTCTCAATTTTAAAAAAAATCCCTAGGCTCTGCACTTTGAAGAGTTGCCCAGAATTATTGGACTTTGGCTTTGCCTCCAATTTGATGACTATTTGCTATGTGTCTGGCACTGTGCTAAATACCTAAGCAGTTTATTCTTTCATCAGAAGCACTCCATATAAAAGTTATAGCTCGGATGGGAATGTGGATGCTCTAAGAAGTTATATACTTTGCCTAAGATCAAACAGTGAAAGTAGGATTCAACATCTAACAAGAAGCTCTCGCTCATAACCACCATTTTATACTGCTTCCTACACAGACTTATCATACAGCTCTGACGTCATGACACAAGCACACAGAATACAACAGCAGTACTAAGCTGAATGTGCTACATGTGGTATGCAAAACACCACCATCCTAAATTTCTGAATGAGAAAGCAGAGATGACCAGAGAATACCTCTAGGGAAAAGCAGGAATGAAACTGAGTTCTTGAAGAATGTAAGCAAGGGTCTGGCTTTCAGGGGGAGTGGAAGTGAATGAGAATCCACAAGAGGTAGTTTTAGAGACAAGGAGTAGAGAAGGTTCCCTGGAGCAGAAGGTTCTTGGTTTATAGAACCACACTCTGTACCGCAGATCTCGAGTAAAGCATCTGGCATACCACTACAAGAGTGCAACATGGAAATGTGCTATAGGTTGCTGAGTTGTAGCAGATTTTATCATAGACTTTATCACTGTTATGATGTTGCCCAAATCCTAGAGAGTAAGAGAGAGAAGGAAGAATGGCATCTGACAAAGCCCATAAAATATAAAATTGAAATATGTTGAAACATTTTTATTCTACCTTAGTTATATAAGAAAAAGATTTATAGAGAGTATTCTGTAAATATTCTGTAAAAATTCTGTAAGAACATTCTGTAAATTTGCCAAGTATCAAGATATTCTGCAAAATAAGCCTTTAAATAGAATATATGTGGGGCGGTTAATGAGAGAGAACATGGGGTTTGCAAATAAATCTCTATAGTTTGAATAACAAAAGTATCTAAACATATTAGATGTGGACATTATACAAGGGCAAAGTTAATAAAAGTACTGAAAATGGGGTAAAAACTAGAACTATCTCAAGAGCATAAAAAACAATGACAACACCTCAATTTTTTAAGCTATAGTAATTTTTTAAGTTAGATATTATTGGTGTCCTACAGCCCATGGGATCACAAAGAGTTGGACATGACTTAGTGACTGAACAACAACAACAGATATGATTATTATCAGATCATACTGACAGACATTAATTCACAAAAGATTGATTTGTAGTGATTTGGTAGGTAAGTTTCACTAACAAGCTATGAAATAAAATTGTCTTGGATTTCATAATCACCTGTATGAACTATCATCATGGGAAAAAGTAGGCACTTAAGGCTGGTCTTTTTATTGATTGTTTTTTCTTCAACTCTTAAAACATTGAGGATATATTTAAGAAGCAATCTGAATTCTATTTGGTGGCTATAATAACATTTCAGCATTTATTTTGAATGAAGTCCAATTCCTGTTACTGCATCTTCGTAAATGACCTTGGTCAAACAACAGGACTCAAAATACCTCATCCCTACATATGTACAACTCAGTTATATGAGGGGAAATATTTATACAGGGAAAATATGTAGATATGTCTTCACTTTCCTTAAAGAAGGAATGGTGTTACTTTCAAAGATTCATTAGTCTTATGCACTAGACTCCCTTAGTCTCTGTCTTACTTGATGCTTACATTCCTCCCTTGGTATTCTGTGGTAGTGTTAGAATATTGTGTTGTGTTGTTGTTTAGTCCCCAGAACTATTATTGTGTTGCTGTTTATTCTAACTCATGTCTGACTCTGCAACCCCATGGACTACAGCCCATCATGCTCCTCTGTCTATAGGATTTACCAGGCAAGAATACTGGAGAGGGTTGTCATTTCCTTCTCCAGGGGCTGTTCCCGAACCAGGTATCAAACCCTGTCTCCTGCATTAGCAGATGGATTCTTTACAAACTGAGAAGCCCAGGAAGCCCCTGGTTGATGATACATCCCTTGAGTTATGGGCCAGTCCCTATCCAAGGTCCTGAAAACTTATTATTCTGCCTCCTGTGACATCTCAGACAAATAAGAAAATATCCCGTTTTTAAAAGAACCGTGGTGATGAAAATTGATTTCACAGCACCTTCAAGAAACCTACTTCCAATATCCAATAATCATTACTATCAGTAAAATTTTCTTTGTGATCTAATTCCTGTACAACAAGATCTAAATTTATATCTCCTTCACTCTCAGTGGAGACAGATATCAGCTTGTTTGAATTCTTTCTTTTCTTTTTTTTAAAAGTCTTTCTGGAAGCCACAATTCAGCTTTCTCTCCTCGCAAAGAAACAACCCCTATTCTTTTAACTTTTCCTGGCAACCTTTTATTTGGTTCTCCCACTTAACACGTAGAAAGTGTTATATTTTCCTGCTCCATTCACACACCTGCAGTCAGCATTATGGGTCTGGTCAGTCAGAAGTGAATGAGTCATCACCTGCGTTAGAAGTACACAGGGAATTTATATGCTCGGTCAGTGAAGGATGTGCCTGAGACAAGGCAGTCAGAGCAAACAGAAGAAAATCATTTTTATCAGCAATTTCACAATACCACCTCTAATTATCCCAGTTTGGACAGGTAGAGTTATAGCATCCAAACTGAAGAAGAAGATTAACCAGAAGTGACTTCCATCTCTATGCAATAGGATTGGTCCATCTTTGTCCTTTTGCCCCATCCTGTTTTCAGGTATGACTTACAGCTGAGTAAATGATAAGATGAGTCTTGGAGATGGACCAACCTGGTTTGAATCCTGGATCCTGGATGAAGAGATAGCCTGAAGTATCTTCTTTGGACTTTTCTTTCCTCCTGTGCAAAATGGGGGTCATACCATGCATCTCAAAGGATTGTTGTGATTATTGAACTATATGTGTTAATGAATGCAAAGTTCCTGGAACATAGAAAAATCCAAGGAAGGGTGCCTAGTGTGACTCTCTATGTTTCTCTAAAGTTGTAGAATCTAAAATTGGACATAGGCTTTCTCATTGACTCAAGAGCTTTAGATTCCTTTATTCTGTGTTCCTATTTATAAAACTCAAGCTCATGACTGTTTCTTTAACAGCAGTTTTTTGCTATCCATTCATGGTCACCTTGTTCCCAAGTTGTACCTAGATCATTTTTTCTGTCATTGGTACAAAAAAAGCAGTTCCTTTTCCATTTTATTTTTGGACTATTGGTGTTTACACAACACATTCAAAAGTCTGTGTTTGTCTATATTGAGTCTCTCTGTTACTGAATCTTCTTTAAGTTTCAGTCACTTAACCTATTTTAGAGTTTTATGTAATACCCCAGTTTGTTGTTTCTCTAACTCAAATTCTTCATGATATGGAGAAAGAAGCTAAGGTAAGGGAAGATGTAAGTGGTATAAAAATATAAAGGACATCATCATTCTTGTAGAAAAGCAGCATTTTATCATCTCAGTTGTCACATGGAAGAAACCGGTTCACAGAAGCAATTCCTATCTTACCCATCCACTGTCCTTGCCTGTGTGATACTGAATATACCATCACAATTTGGGAAAACTATATCTAGTAAAAAGTTCAGAAGAAGTACCCCACACCACACCACAAACACACACACATACACTCACTGTAGTATACTTTTAACGATAATATGTGGTATTGGCAAGAATTCATGGAAATGAGCACTCATATACTGCTAATGGTTGTATAAACTGTTCTGATTTTTTTGGTTGAAAATCTGTAGCAGCAATACTTCAAATTACATTCATATTTTTCAACTCAGAAATTTAAGTTTCAGAAAATAATTCCATTGTCCATTTAGTTTCAGCTACAGAGATCTCCATCATAGCACATAACTGGAAAATATAACAGAAAGAAATGAAAAAAATCCCAAAACAGGCAAGAAAAAATACTGTTTTCTACAGGAAGTGATGGTTAAATAATTATTATATACTGATATAAAGTATACATGCAGCTGTTTTCTACAGTTGTATGAAGTTGTATTCCATGTAAAAGGAATATCATATTAAGTATTAAAATGTTAAAAAATAGTATGCAAACTATAAAGCGAATTTTTAATGTATATGTATGTATATAAAATTTGAAGAATATGCAGAAGATAGAATTAAATATAATTATATTTTTATATTTCTATTATCATTGTTTTTAAATTTACCTAAATAATCATGTATTACTTTGTCAATAAAAATGTTTGAAATAAAAATACATTAGGGTACAGTTTTCATCTGAATATCATGCCTATATCTAATATAGGGTATTCAGAAAACTTTCAGAATGGAAATGAACCTCTCATAAAAACAATGTGATGATTTTTCTTCCTCAACAAAGTAAGAAATACCAATGGCATAGTCACTGTTCTAAAGCTGACCATAAGCTGTGTGCCATTTCCTTGATACATACCTACTTACATTGAGAGGGTCTGTTTAATATATACATACTTCTTGTTTGAAATCCTGAAATCTGATATGAATCTCCTTAATTTATTAACTTAAAGAAGCTGTTAATCTCGTCTTTTTTTTTTCCTAAGATTCAATGAAATTTAGTCTGGGCGATGTAAATTTCATTATCCGCTAAGGTTTTGCCCAAAGAAAAGATAGAAAATGCTCACAACATTCCCTATGCTGTAAATTCCCTACAAAGTCTGGGCAGCAGGTCTGGTCATCTCTTTTCCGTTATAAGGAAACACTTCAAATTGAAGCCAGGATGGTTGGCCCACTGAAGTCCCTCTCCTTTGAGTAAAGGGTTAAAAACAGTGTCAAAGATGTCTAAGTATCATTTGGTTATATTTTTAATAGAGAATAAAGATGAACAAAATCTGTTTAGCCAGCTACTGTGCCTTTGTGTCCTGGGTATTCTGTGTCATTGAAGGTAAAGAAAATCAAAGTATAACTTGGTCCAGGCAGGATAAGCAATGCTCATGTTACAGATCCTAAAGCAGTGGTACAAAGTGAACATTATAGGGACTTTATTGTTTCACAATTATCTTCATCTAACTTCAGGTCAACCTTGTTGCCTAATTTTGCCATAATTTCTCCATTTATAAAGAAAATATAGGCCTGAGAAAGTGAAGTGTTTTGCCCCAAAAGTGTCAGAGCCAGAATTTGAATTCAGATATGTCTGACCCGGAAAACTATAGTCTTTAATTACTTACCTACAGCATCTTTCATGTTACATACTCTAGTAGTTTTCTATTCATTATCCATTCCCCTATCCTTTCTTACTAAAAAATACCTTTTTGTTTGGGGTGACTGTGCATAGTCAAAGGTATCTACTTTCCCAGACTTTTACAACTAGAAATGCAAAAGTGACCCAATTCCAGACAGTGAGATTTAAGCAGAAGTTGCCAGGTGAGGCTTCTGGGGAAATTTTGAAAAGGTCAGATGAAACAAGTATGCTTCTTAGGCCTTTTGTCCTTTCTTTCTTTACACCAGTGTATGGACCCAGCCTTAGATGTGCAGCATCCGTGTTGTCATAATGAGAGGTGAACTATGAGAATGAAGCCTTCACACAAAGTCTGGGGGAGTGGAAAACATAATAGCCCAGGTACCCAGTAGCATGATTACACTTCATTCTAGCCCTGCACTAGCTACCCTTGGATGTCTTCTTGAATGAGAAAGGTGAGACCCAATGTGCAAAACCATCATTAAGATGGTTTTCTGTTATTTGCAGATGAACACATTCTTTATCTTCTATATGACGTTTCAATATAAAAATTCCAGAATGAGAGCCAAAAATCTTGACTCTAATTTGCTGTGACCTTGAATTGTTTACCATTATCTTCTCCTCAAGTTCAAAGTATGGGGTTCATACCAGGAGATCTTTAAGGTCCCTTTCAATATGAGCATTTGGTGATTCTAGAACAATATGAATCAGCACTCTTTCATAATCCCAAGCTTCGTGTCAAAACATATTTCATATTCTCAGAACCCAGAGTAAGCATCTGCTTAGCAAAATTTTTTTCGACAGCTTTTTTCATTCCCAATCTGATTCTTTTACAAGTACACGACTGTAGGGGAGGATAAAGCATTTGTTGTGTAACCATTTAAAGTGTATCTTGCCTGCAGGTTTATTTTTACCAATACTCACTTTTAGGTGTGCAGTCACTAAAAATCAGGGAACAAGACACAGCCCTGCAGAAACAAGCATCATATTGGAAAACAAGCTTGCTTACAGAACAAGCTCATTAGGTGAACCTGAAGTCATAAACAGACACACTGTCCAGCATCATTGGAAGGACATTCAGCAGGAGCCAGCTGTTCCCTCACCCTCGCCGTTCAGCTACTTTTAGCCACCTTTTGCTCAGTGGGATTAACCCAACCCCACTACTAAGCCCTTCGTCTCCTTCTACTTAACCCCACTTTTTGTATCTTTACATCATCAGTAAAACTTGCCATTCAACAAAGTCACAATAGATTTTACCTTGTATCAAAAGGAAATTAGCCTTTGAAGGCAATGTTGTCATTATTTCAAAGGACATGAGAGCCTCGTGCAGGAAATGTAGTGAATTAAAAGGCCCTTGGACTTGTGCATATAAAACCTAATCAGTCCTGCTTTAGTCTAAATATTGTTGCTATTATTTGGTCGTTGAGTCTTGTCTGACTCTTTTCGACCCCATGGACTGCAGCACACCAGGCTTCCCTGTCCTTCACTATCTCATGGGAGTTTGCTCAAACTAACTATGGCCATGTGCAAGTACCTGTACTGCCCTGGGTTCCAGTTTTTTTATCCATAAAATAAAGGGGTTGCACTGGATAATATCTGAGACCTCATTAGGAGGCTGTAAGGCCAGCCTTGGTTTTCTACCAAGGTGGGTTTTCTATCAGGGTGGGAAAGACTCATTCCACACCATTTTGTGGACTTCCCTATGGTTCAGATGGTACAGAATCTGCCTGCAATGCAGGAAACCCAGGTTTGATCCCTAGGTTGGGAAGATCTCCTGAAGAAGGGAATGGCAACCCACTCCCATATTCTTGCCTGGAGGATTCCATGGACAGACAGAGGAGCCTGACAGGTCCATGGAGTCACCAACAGTTGAACATGACCACGTGACTAACACACACACACACACACACACACACACACACCATTTTTTATCATAGCACCTTAGTCTGACCTGTGCCTCACATGGATTGATTGAGGCTAAATAGAAGACTTTTCTGATGATTTTGCCAATGATCTTGAAGTAATACAATTTGCTTATAGGAAAGATAACATTGCAGAATGGTGAAAAGCAGGTACTCTGAAACCACAGAGTCCTGGGCTCAAATTCTGACTCACCCACTATTTAGTTGTGGGACTTCTGTTGTCATGACCTCTCTGCTTTGAGGTTCATCTGTACAAAGAAACTAACAGTATTATCAAAACCACATCTTAGACTTTCTGTAAGGATTAAATGATGTAATAAATGTAAATATTAGCACATGAGAGTTTGTTAGTATTTATTTAGCTAACATTTCTTCAGCTGTAGGTGCTAGGCACTAGGTGAAGCCATTTACTTTCATTATGTCCTTTTGTTCTCAGAAGCCCACAACACATTTCTCACATGATAAAACTGAGGCTTCAAGGTCGCTTCTGTCCCCACACAGCATAAATGAGGGAGAAGGGAACTCAAGCCTGGCCATCAGAGTCCTATTTGACAGGTTGTAGGGGTACCAGATGTGTGAGCATGTGTAGGGATGAGTCAGCTGGGCCAGGGAAACTGCAAGGAAGGGTGACAGGCTGCCTCTATGCGTGATGATGAGCAAGGCAGAGTCACTGAAGGGCCAACTAAGAATACAACCAAGTAAATGTCACTGGGCATTTTATCTGCTCTTCAGGCCAGGGTGTTTGGAATAAGGCTTACATACACTGCTAACAAAAGTGGTAGCAAAGGACTTGGGTCCCTGTAGCTCAAGATGCCTCCTACCCTGATACCTGAAATTCTACCATAGGTAAGACATAACTCCTCTTTCTCCTAAAAAGATAAATCATCCTGGGAAAGATAATCCTTTAAAGCTCTGACATCCTAATCTGATTTGGTTTAGCAGATCTTTCTGAAAGTAGTGGACCACTGGAGGGATCATGATGCCATGGGTACAAGGGGTTGTGAAGCAAAAGAGCACATGGAAGGCAGCGTGTGTCAATTCCACAACACATAAGTCCCAGGTTCTTTCACATCAATATCTGTGGAGCATTTACAAACACCCCCTGATGGTGACTATTACTCAAAAGTTACACAGTACATTTAACAAGAGAACTACCAAGAAAGAACCTCATAAACATGGAAGATAAGAACATTTAATGACAATGTTAGAGTTAAATATTATATATAGATAAAATACAAAGGAAGAGTTCATGAAGACCCTAAGTGAGAATATCATCCACTGTAATTTCCCTTCACCTATATACATTTCCTTATCCTTATGTATTAATAAAGTATATGATTAATACAGTATATACAGTATATCCCTTCTCCAGCGGATCTTCCCAACCCAGGAATTGAACCTGGGTCTCCTGCATTGCAGGCAGATTTTTTTACCAGCTGAGCTACCAGGGAAGCCTTTGACTGTGTGGATCACAACGAACTGTGGAAAATTCTTAAAGAGATGGGAATAGCAGACCACCTTACCTGCCTCCTGAGAAACCTCTATTCAGGTCAAAAAGCAACAGTTAGAACTGCACATGGAATAACAGACTGGTTCCAAACCGGGAAAGGAGTACTTCCAAGCTATATATTGTCACCCTGCTTGTTTAACTTATATGCAGAGTACATCATGCAAAATGCCAGGCTGGATGAAGCACAAGCTGAAATCAAGATTGCTAGGAGAAATATCAACAATCTCAGATATGCAGATGATACCACCCTTCTAGCAGAAAGTGAAGACAAACTAATGAGTGTCTTGATGAAAGTGAAAGAGGAAAGTGAAAAGGCTGGCTTAAAACTCAACATTCAGAAAACTAAGATCATGGCATCCAGCCCCATCACTTTATGGCAAATAGATGAGGAAACGATGGAAACAGTGACAGGCTTTATTTTCTTGGGCTCCAAAATCACTGCAGATGGTGACTTCAGCCATGAAATTAAAAGTCACTTGCTCCTTGGAAGAAAAGTTATGACAAACTGAGATAGCATACTGAAAAGCAGAGACATTACTTCGCTGACAAAGGTCCACCTAATCAAAGTTATGGTTTTTCCAGTAGTCACGTGTCAGTGTGAGAGATGCACCATAAAGAAAACTGAGCACTGAAGAATTGATGCTTTTGAGCCGTGTGTTGGAGAAGACTCTTGAGAGTCCCTTGGACTGCAAGGAGATCAAACCAGTCAACTGTAAAGGAAATCAATCCTGAATATTCATTGGAAGCACTGATGTTGAAGCTGAAGCTCCAATCCTTTCACCACAGCCACCTGATGCAAAGAACTAACTCATTAGAAAAGACACTGATGCTGGGAAATATTGAATGCAGGAGGAGAAGGGGATGACAGAGGATGAGATGGTTGGATGTCATCACCAACTCGATGAAAATGTTTGAGCAAGCTCCGGGAGTTGATGATGGACAGGGAAGTCTGGCGTGCTGCAGTCCATGCAGTCGCAAAGAGTCGGACACAACTGAGCGAATGAACTGAAATGAACTGAAAGTGGAAACAGTGACAGGTTTTATATTCCTGCTCTCTAAAATCACTGCTGATGATGACTGCAGCCACAAAATTAAAAGACAGTTGCTTCTTGGAAGAAAAGCTATAACAAACCTAGATAGTGTATTAAAAAGCAGAGACATCACTTTACCAACAAAGGTCCATATTGTCAAAGCTGTGGTTATTCCATTAGTCATGTACAAATGTGAGAGTTGGACCATAAAGAAGGCTGAGCACCAAAGAATAGATGCTTTCAAATTTGGGGGCTGAAGAAGGCTCTTGAGAGTCCCTTGGACAGCAATGAGATGAAACTAATCAATCCAAAGGAGATTAACCCTGAATATTCATTAGAAGGACTAATGCTGAAGCTCCAATCCTTTGGCCATATGATGTGAAGAGCCAACTCATCAGAAAAGAACAAATTTAGGGCAGGAAGAGAAGGAGTTGAGAAAGGATGAGATGGTTGGATGGCATCACCAACTCAATGGACATGAGTTTGAGCAAACTCCTGGAGATAGTGAAGGATAGGAAACCCTGGTGTGCTACAGCTCATGGGGTCACAAAGAGCAGAACACAACTTAGTGAGTGAACAACAACAGATATTGTTGACTCAGCTCTTCCAATGACACTCTGCAAGTTTTATGGGTACCAAATCACAGTCCTCCAATATCTCTGACTCATTACAGAAAAGTGAGGACAGAAATGTAGAAATTCAAATATGAAGCTGTCTAATCTCCTGTTTTTACAATATCACCATGGGACATTAAAAAAAAAAACAAGTATTATATCCCAGGAATGGAAAAATAAATTAATGGAAGAGAGTCCATGCACTAGATAAACTCAGGCTTCTGGAAGAGTTGGACATGCTTCATATTTGAAATATATCTAAGTGCAGGACAGAGGAGAAAGCATCTACAGGACAAGAAATTAAGGGCATTAAAACGATATCTTATTCATATGTCTGTTCCCTGGACCCATTCTAATACAGGAGTAACTATAGGTCTCTAAATTTAAAAAAAACCAAAAGGAAGAAAATAATAAAATGTATGACAATTCCAAATACACACATGTACATAAGCAGACAGACACATGCAGATATATCTGTCTGTGTATGATATAGTAAAAAGCTATCTTTAATGGAAATTAATTTAGATATATTTCATGTGTCCATTAAAATGAAACCATTTTATTTCCTTACTCTTGTTCATTCATAATTTACCAGTACTCTAATGTATGTTGAATTTCTCCATTACCATAATTTCAATCCAAGGCTTCACTATCTCTTTCTCCTTATCATCTTTATGGCCTACCCACATCCGCTCTTATTTTTCCTCAATCCACTCTCAACCTGGATATCATAGCTATTTTAAATACAACTGGATCAATTTATTTGCTTTTTCATATATCTTTAGTGGTTTCCCTCTATGACTTGGGATATAATCCAAAAGTCTCTCATGGCCTGAAAGTTCCCATGGGACGCCCAGCCTCCTTGCCTCCCTTGCTTCTTGCCACTTTGCCAGTTCACTTTTACAGCCACATTGGACTCTTTTAATTTTCCAGTTTGTAAAGTTCTTTCCTTTCTCGGAGCCTCTTGTCATTTGCCTCCCTCTGCCTTTGCCAGTCTTACTTCTATTCATCATTCAGGTTTCAGTCTCTCAGTTCTGACTCCTACTCATAGAAGTTTTCCCCAACCTTGAAGTAGAAAGTGGCCCCACCTAAGCTCCATCACAATGACAATTTCCTCTATAGCACTTACGACGAGATATGGATGGATGTGTAGTCATGTAGTTATCAGTGTGATTATTTGCTTAATGTCTGCATACTTCCTTAGTGTGCATACCTGGTGAAGGCAAGGACTGTGTCTATATCACCTTTGTCCAGCACAGCGCCTATTTCAACTCAGTAACTCTTGTTGGATGACTCATGAGTAACTGTTGACCAACTGAAGCAGTGAAACATGACAAGTCTGCCTGATAAAATCTTTGTCCCACTAGAATGTGATAACACTGTATTTAAAGTCCTAGAGTAATTTGGGAGGCATGTTTTACTGCCTTTTTACAGCCTGTCCTCTTTAAATGACAGTGTGTACTTTCTGCGTTTCATTTAAAAAAACATATGTAATTTAATGAAATATTTAAATATTATATATTTATCATATTATATATTATACAAAACATTATAATTATTATATACAACACTATATACATGTATATATGTGTATAAAATATATTGTAACTTGGGGAACTTTAGAGGTTATCCAGTCTATGAATGCGGCTTCCCCAGTGGTTCAGTGGGTAATTGGGAAGATCCCCTGGAGTAGGAAATGGCACCCCACTCCAGTATTCTTGCCTGGAGAATCCCATGCCTGGGAGGCTACAGTCCATGTGGTCGCAGAGAGCCAGACATTACTTAGCACATGGTATATGGTCACATAGTCAAGTCTATGACCCTTGTTTAACAAGTGAAGTCCAAAAATTGAATAAGCCTACCCAAGGTCACAGAGAAAGCTAGTAGCAGTACCTTATCAAAACATATGTGAAACAGCTCGCCAGTCCAGGTTTGATGCATGAGACAAGTGCTCGGGGCTGGTGCACTGGGATGACCCAGAGGGATGGGAATGGGGAGGGAGGAGGGAGGGGGGTTCAGGATGGGGAACACAGGTACACCCATGGCAGATTCGTGTCAATGTATGGCAGAACCACTACAACATTGTAAAGTGATTGGCCTCCAATTAAAATAAATAAGTTTATATTAAAAAAACCCATGGCTTCTAATTTTGGAGACACCACCCCTCCTACCAAGATGCCACATAAAATAGAATTCTAGGTTATTACTGAGATATTATACACACACACACAAAAAAAAGAAAACATAGTAAGAGAAAGCCAGTCTTGAATCTACTTTAATATTATAACATTCTGGGACAGTGGAGACAAATTCATTCTCAGCCTTTGCTCAATGAAATAATGAGATGTGTGCCATCCTCTCAATTCCCAAATCTTGATAAATAGACACCTAGAGGAGTAGACAGTGTTTCAGTTCAGTTCAGTCGCTCAGTCATGTCCGATTCTTTGCGACCCCATGAATCGCAGCATGCCAGGGCTCCCTGTCCATCACCAGCTCCCGGAGTTTACTCAAACTTACGTCCATCGAGTCGGTAATGCCATCCAGCCATCTCATCCTCTGTCATCCCCTTCTCCTGCCCCCAATCCCTCCCAGCATCAGGGTGTTTTCCAATGAGTCAACTCTTCGCATGAGGTAGCCAAAGTACAGTATTTAACTTTTTTAATTTCAGCAGCATATGTAAGGTCCTAGTAGAATTATTATGGAGCTAACTTTTTTCCAAAGAGAAACAATAGGCCTTGGGAGAAATAGAGCCCACTAGGCTCTTTCAATTTACTATCATGAGGTTGGCTAGAAAAGTGGCAAGAACTTTCATCTAAGGTCATCAGTCATGCTAAGAGTGCTAAGTCCACTATAAGAAGAATGATTTAACAAAAGAAGATGAAGATGTGTGACGGTAGATAGCTTTCTGTGCAGGCATTTATTTCCCTCTGGTAATTGAAAAGAACTTCAGAGAGGATCAGCTCTACAAATGCATCACTCTGCACAACAGCATTACAGCTTGAGCTTGGGCTTCCTAATATTGAAACTGTCAGAAATCAGTTGCCTCCTTTCTTAGGGTATTGTTGTTGCAATAATGATGATTCAATATAGAAGCTAAGATACTCTGGAGTTCTGGCTTCTGGAAACACAAAAGAAACTTAATAATAATAAAATATAGTAAAAGGTGAGTTCATTAATGGAAGAAATAGCTCATCATAAAATTTTCTTTAAGTTTTGACATGGCATTAGGTTCTTTCTACATGAAACTTTAAAGAACAATATTAAAACTTAAAAAACATAAAGCCAAACTGCTTAACTAGTTCTCAGTTATTCAACATTTACTTTCCCTTGGCTATCTGACATCCTCAACCTGTTATTTGTAAGAACTTGTATTATTTAGCTTCATCATTATTTATTTACATTTAATACATAAATGTTATAACTCATAAGTGCATTGACTGATACAATGCCTTATAAAATTGTTTCCTTTTTTCTCAGGAATGAGGGAAAGAGAGAGAGGAAATGGGAGGAAAAATTAAACGCTAGAGCCTCAGGAAACAACACTAAGAATAAAATTAAACATTTTAATATATTCTCAAAATCTTGAGCCACAACAGTATGATTTGAAACTATACTGTGGTAAAGTTCTCCATGATTTCTAATTACACTAACAGTCTTATTTATATACCAAAGCAACATCAGGTTGAGTATTGACTACTGACATATCTCTTCCTATACTTACCTTGCTAAACTCAATATATCTGACATAGTCTGACCAATAGAAATGTGTAGAATGCCAAATGAATGCCTGTGACCTGCGTAATTATTTTGTTCTCAATAGGAAAAAAAAAAAAAAAAAGTGTTCCTGACAACTTTGACTCTAGCCTTAGGGATTTGGGCTCTGGCCAAGCCAGGATTTGAGCTGGTAACCCAAATACCCTGAGAAATTAGAAAGGCCACCCACACAGAAACCAAGCTGGGCTCTTTCTGTTACTGGAGAAGACTCTACAATACGGAGATCCTCATACCACCCACAGAGGACAGTCCTGAGTTAGAGTTTGTGACCTGTAACAACATGAAATGGCCTTCGAAACATGACTTTCTGTCTCAAACAAGCATGAAGTGGCCTAGCTGAGCTATGAACTGAGTTTGAGAATCATCCCAAGGTGAACTAGAGACCACACATCCTTGCAACCTTCCCAAGTTGCTTTGTGCGCAGTGGACACAGAAATGCCTCCAAGGGAGGTCCTGGCTTTGTCCTGTCCATAAGCTATTCCTGATAGGCTTCATGTAGGACAAATGTTGAGTAGTGCTTCATAGAATAATTGAAATTGATTTCCTGCCACAAGCACACTCACACACACAATGGGTAATCTTTGTCTTATTGAATGAAACAACTACTCTTTAAGAAGACAGGCATATATCTTGTATATTTAACATCTCCACTAACTTAAATCTCTGCTAGCTTGAAATTGGTCACTATTTCTGGAGGCTGCTTCTTATGCAATGCAAGCTCTAGGAATGGGGAATGTTATTTTCTGTTTTTCTTCCTGTACTACCCACATATTGCCATTTTGGTAAATATTAATAGGTGTCAAAATAATCTAATAAAAATACCCAAATACTTAACCTCCAAAATAAAATAAGAAGTCTTTCACTCCAAGTCTATCATTCTTTAGGATTGTATAAATTGAAAAAAAAAGAAGTTACATTTTTGAGAGCATAAGAGGAAAAATACCCCACATGAGTGGAGTATTCTCAAAAGTATGAGTGGAGTATGAGTGGAAAACTCTCAAAAGTCATTAAGTTTCTGAAAGCTACAAGTAAAGACTTTATCAATACACTAGGGAGTTGAGCCATATAATATGTAAGACTTCTCATAGCTTTAAGATCCTCTGATTCCACAATGGAAATACAAGGTATGGGAAAGATTCTGTGTGAGGGAATGAAGTTATCAGAAATTTAAAAGAAAAGAAGACTCTCAGAAGCTTGTTTTTGTTGCTTAATCTCTAAGTCATGTCTGACTCTTTGCAATCCCATGGACAGTAGCCCACCAGGTTCCTCTGTCCATTAAATTTCCCAGGCAAGAATACCGGAGTAGGTTGCCATTTCTTTTTCCAGGGGATCTTCCCAACGCAGGGATTGAATGCATCTCCTGTGTCTCCTGAATAGTGAGATGGATTCTTTACCACTGAGCCACTAGGAAAGCCCATTTCAGAAACTTTACTTCCTGGAAACATCATACAACTCCATTATTAGTTGTTTTTATTAAAGCAATTTTGTAGCCTATGTAGATACACATTCAAAATACTAAATCTGAAAAATAAGAATATTTCTTAAAATTTTCTGAAGCTTTTCCTCAAAAAACCTAAGTTTGCATAGCAAATTCGTAATTCACAAAGCTCTTGTGTGATCTTGTTTAGTCCTGAAAATAATTCTGCTATTAGGAACATGTGTTACATATGGGTTCTAAGGCCCTGGGTCCCAATCTTGACTTGGCTTCTCATCAACTGAATTCTTGGTAATCCAAGACTCAACTATGCCTCACTCTGCTCATCTATAAAATAGAGACAATAATGATACCTACCTAAAAGTGTTATAGTGAGAAATTAAATGAGGTAATATACATTTGTCAATCACTTAGCACTTGGGGCTTATTCTCAATTTTCAATTTAGCATGCTTTCAATATTCTAAATTTTTAACATGGAAAGAGTCAGAATGGCTTCCCTATTATTTAAAACACTGAAGCATGTAGCACACGTTTGCACTCACTCAGTCATATCCCGCTCTTTGTGACCCCACAGACTGTAGCCCAACAGGCTCCTCTGTCAATGGGATTCTCTAGGCAATCTTTCTGACCCAGGGATCAAACCCACACCTCTTGCATCTCCTGCATTGGCAGGTGGATTCTTTACCCCTGAGCCATCTGAGAAGCTTATTAATTATTCAATAAATGTGTGATATTATTATCCTTATGGCGGATTATATTTTCCAAAGACATGATGCCAATATATACCATCCATGTGTTGCTTTTACAATGTGACATTGTCACTTCTGCATTAAGAAAGGGAGTCTGTGTTCCCTCCTCTTGAAGTCACCCTGTATGACTTCTGAAGCTAAGTTATACAGGTGATACAACTTTGCCCAGCCATCTAGAGATGTCTGCCATTGGAAACCAGTTACCACAAGATGAAGGAGCCAAGCAGCCCCTCATCGTGGAGAGAGTGTGTGTAGGTACTCCAGCCACAGAACAAGGTCCCAGAACACAGCCAGCCTCAACCGACAGAGGTGAGTGAGTGAGGTTACAGGTCACTCCAGTTCCCAGAGTTTGGGCCACTCCAGCTGATGCCAAGTGGAGCAGAGAGTTGTCCCCACTGAGTCCCATCCAATTGCAGATTCATGAAAAAAGGTAATTTTGTTATTTTAAGTTGCTAAATTTTAGGAAATTGAAATTTGCCTAAGATTACACAGATATTATGAGGTAGCAAGTGAACTTGGAGGCAGATTTTCCAATTTGAATCATGTTTTCTTCTCACAATTTCAAACTCAGACAGTTACCTTAAGCAAGAATGTCTTGAGTATATGCCTGGCTCATTGTCACATTGTAGGTTGATCTTACCCTATCTCTCATCATTTGAATTCAAGAAGCCTTCCACCCTGGTGGCTCAGATGGTAAGAACCTGCCTGTAAAGCAAGAGACTCGGGTTCGATCCCTGGTTTGGGAAGATCCCTAGAGAAAAGAATGGCCACCCACTCCAGTATTCTTACCTGGAGAATTTCCTGGACAGAGGATCCTGGCAGGCCATAGTTCATAGGGTTGCAGAGTTAGACATGGCTGAAGTGACTGAGCACACACACACATACACACATACACAGCCTCCCACAAACCACATCTCAGAAGCAAATACCATCCATGGGCAACAGCATGTACGTCTTGACTCCTGACAGGAATTTCTGTTTCTGCTCTGGTTGTCTCCTCATTCAGCTGCCAGCTTAGACTGCCTTCCTGACTTCTGATCCTGGACTAATCATGCAGCACCACTCATTAGGCCAACACCTGAAGTTTCAAGTACTTAGGAGCCTCTTTGTTAGAGAACCTTTAGATATCCCCTAATTCTCCCCACTATCTCTTTGCTTGGAGTTCAGTAAGCATAAATCCACACTTAGTAACATAATGTTGTGAAATGTTAACTATGCTTCTCAAATGAAAACTAATGTTAACTTCTGAGCCAAGAAAATTTTATTATGAAGCTAATGAAGCTGTAAGCTTTAGGGCTGCTAACTTAAATACATTTCTTCCAAGGCTGTGGAAGAAGCTGTAACAATATATTTACGGACATTTTTAAAATTAAATTTGCTAAGTGCAATGTACTTTTAACAACCTTGAATCTTCCCCCTATTCCTAAGAGAGGCTTAGTCAAAATGGAGCACACACCACAGCTATTAACTTCTTTTTCTTCAGCAGAGGTTTTTGAATTGACTTGAAATCTTAAAACTGTTTGAAAACAGAAAAGTTAAAACAACTTATTCATAGTCTAAAATTTTCAGTAAAGTTTATTGGAGCTTCTCAAATTAAGAAATAAAATCAGGATTTTAATAACCAAATACACAGGGGAATTTTTCCCTCTCCCCCAGTAGTTACAAGTTAACTGATACGTTACAACTAATTATATATTTAGAACATGCAAATATTTGAAAACTCTTCTATAATAGACCAGTACAAAATGAGATTATTATTTAGTTCAGAGATTATTTTGATGCCCTGCTTCAGTCATTTTAGAAAATGAGCTTGGCTATTTTAAACTGATAATATTGATAATTTTTAAAGGTTAAACTATACTATAATATGTTTTTTTAATTAATTTATTAATTTATTTTACTTTACAACATTGTATTGGTTTTGCCATACATTGACTTGAATCTGCCGTGGGTGTACATGTGTTCCCCATCCTGAACCCCCTCCCAACCCCTCCCCACCCCATCCCTCTAAATATATGTATATTTGTGTATAAACACCTACATGCCAAAAATGGACAGGAAAGCAATATATCCAAAAGTTAACAGTAAATATCTTTTGATGGTGAGATTATGGTTGATTTTTCTTTCCTTTATGTTTTCCTCTATTTTAGAAATATTTATCATAAATGTAGACTATCTTTATAATCAGAAACAAAGGATAAGCATTCACTGTCAATAATCCTTTTTTTCTTACATTGGTCCAAATAAAATCATATTTGCATGTAGTTCAGTCTTCATTAAGATTAACTCAGTTTGCACCACAATTTGAGCCAACTTTTAGGACCTCTGTTAAAAGGAACCTCCCTAAAATCTACACACACACACACAAATAACAAAGTAGAAGCTCTTTGAAACAGAAAATTAATTTTTCTCATTTATGGCTATAAGTAGCAGTATGTAGCAATACATCATTTCAGAATTTTTTAAAAAGTGATTATAAAACAATCTGAACTTGAAGAAGCTAAGACAAATACTCTCACCAGTTGAATTAAACCACAAATTCATTTTCACTTAATGTTTTGACGTCCCTATTGCTTTTAAGCTTTTTCAAAATAGACTGCTTTCTTCTAGAACCAGGTGATAAAATGAAGGAGTAATTCAACATTAATTAGGAGTCTGAAAAAGTGAATTGGAAAAAAAACTGGGAACATATGCAAGTATGATAAGCATCCACATAAATAGTAATTCAGAATAGAAAAGGAGAAAATTAAAAGAGCCTACTTGCTTAAAGGAGCTATTAGAGTTGATAAAGACGAAATTATTAACTAAGCCTCAGGTATACTTGGAATATTGACTTAAACTCCCAATTTGTAAGTTACACCTTTAGTCTAATAAAGTAGTTACAGCTAGAAAGAAAAAAAGAATAAAAATAATGAAAGGTGAGAAGAGGAAGAGGAAGGAAGGAAAGAGGGAAGGAAAGACAAAAGGAGTGAAAGAGGGCAGGAAGAAAGGAAAGAGGTCAGAGAGGAAAATCAGCTATACCATAACCAAGACTGCAAATGCCCAAAATAGCCAGACATAGAGCAAATATAGTCACAATTAATAACTGAACTAAGATATAAACATTTCTGTGCATATTTAATTGTCTTAATTAAAATAATATCAATTAAAAATAAAGTGAAATTAACTTTTCAGAGATGGGAATAGTAAATATAGTTTTACCTACTTCCAGACTCTGTATTGGCAAGTAATAAGCTAAAGATAAGCTAGAGAAGAACCATAGAAAGTAGTCTGGATCATTCTTAAGCTCAACCCTATCAAGATTTGGAGTCACTGAATCACACCAAGTGAAAATATTTTAAAGAATTATTTTTTTCCTGTATATGATGTCATTAGCATTAGGTAATTAAAATAAGTTTACTCGCATCACTAATAGACAGTTTTCTCTTTTTGTTTAAATGACTAACTGGAATTTTTTTTAAATTTCCTTATTTCAAGAATCCTAAGCAAATTTTTCTCTTCCCAGAACTCTGCAGCCATTAATGCAAACTGAAGAAATGCATTGGATTAGATTCCCTAAATTATAAATGATCAGAGATGATGTGTTTAAGAGATAAGCTGCTCTTTAAAATTATGGGGGAACCAAAATGCCTTCAGTTTCATTTCCATTCATGAATATTATCATTGAATTGTTGTTGATTTTTCAAAAGAAATGCTTATTATAGTATGGCTAATCCTTGTGTCACAGAAATAAATGTAGCTGATACTTAGATCATGAAAATTATTATTACCAACATATAATATAGATATAAATGTATATAAATATATATACACTTACTAATGTATTATAGTGATCACTGTCTACAAAGTGATAAGGAAAATTGTCAATAGAATAATATATTTGGAGAAATTAAATATTTAGTTGATTTAGAGACAATCTCTTCCAAAATCAATGCAAACATTTAATGTCTTCTTTGAAATCTACAATGAGCAAAATATTATGTTTATCAGTAGTCTTCAACCAAATTAAAAAGTCATAAAACTTAGTATTTTAAGTTATGCAGTGTTTAAGTCTCCAGTATTCTATATTTAAGTCAATTTATTCTTTTTTAAGGGATTTCCCGGTGGCTCAGACAGTAAAGCATCTGCCCACAATGCGGGAGACCTGGGCTCAATCCCTGGGTTGGGAAGATCCCCTGGAAAAGGAAATGGCAACCCACTCCAGTACTCTTGCCTGGAAAATCCCATGGATGGAGGAACCTGGTGGGCTACGTCCATGGGGTTACAAAGAGTCAGACACGACTGAGCAACTTCACTTTCACTTTCATTCTTTTTAAAAGAAAATATGGCTTTGGAAGCATCATATTGATTAAAATCACTTGCTAGTTCAAATTCTTCAGGCATTTTTTTTTTTAATCTGTAAACTGCTGCTGCTGCTGCTAAGTCGCTTCAGTCGCGTCCGACTCTGCGTGACCCCACAGACAGCAGCCCACCAGGCTCCTCTGTCCGTGGGATTCTCCAGGCAAGAATCTGTAAACTAGGAAAATAATATTGAATTTCTATAAAGATATAGAAAATGTGTGCAAATCATGTGTTATAGTACCTGGCATTTAATATTTCTGAAACAGTCAAAGCTTAAATTGAAAGAAAAATTATGAGTTTTGTAAAATAAACTGTGCTGATTCCTCAGAAGAAATTGTTTTGCTAATGTTAAAAACTGTTTTTCTGCTTTATGATGGATATCTGAGCATCTGTATTAATCTTTCTTACTTCTCGTAGAGCCATTCGATTCACAGAAGCGATTTAAAAATAAGAATGAATCCATGGTAGCGCTAGAAACCTGGGAAGGGTGCCAGCAGCAGACAAGAATAGTGGAGAATTTCTAGAAGATACAGGCAGATGGGATCAGATTGATAGTAAAATCTGATAGAGCTGTACCTGTAGCACGGAAAATGCATAAGAGAACAGTACTAAAGAAGTGTGTTCTTTCTTTTCAGAACCAGGAAAACACCAAGATCAAAGACAGCAGGGACTGGAAGCACAGTGGAACGGAAAGTCAAACTGCTCATTGTATCATGACCCTCACTAAATCCTCAAGAAAATTTCTCTAATTAAAATTAAGGATCAGCCATAAGAAACTTACAGATGTTATTGAAACAAAAGAAGAGTATCTCAGTGGTACCCCCAGGTAACTTCTGGTTCCCTTAATAGATAGATGTATGGCAGCCCATACAACTACTAAGCAAACTTTCTGGGTAATCTAGAAGAAATATCTTTCTGGTCACCATCATGTTCCCTCTCTCTACACAAAACTCCTCCATAAATAGAATCTAAATTCACTCATGGAAGGAATTATTTTATTCACTTTCTCAGGGGGAAGCATCTCTAACTATCATTACTCACCAACCTCAATGCTCAATTATAAATACAAATGCCACAGAAAAGTCAACAGTGCCAAAACAGGTGTTAGAACAACCAGAGAATTCGTATCTGAGGAAACAAACCTCATATAAGAAACAGAAGATACCCTAAAGATAAATAGAATTCTTAGAGATTTGAAAAGATGTCATACAAAAAATAATGAATCTACTAAATCAAAGAGGCAATTTGATATGTTTATGACTCTGATTGTGGTGATGGATTCACAGGTTAACGCTGTTGTTCAGTCATTCAGCCATGACCTTCTTTTTGTGACCCCATGGACTGCAGCACACCAGGCTTACCTATCCCTCACCATCTCCTGGCGCTTGCTCAAACTTGTGTCCGTTGAATCAGTGATGCCATCCAACCATCTCTTCCTCTGCTGTCCTTGTCTCCTCCTGCCTTCAATCTTTCTCAGCATCAAGGTCTTTTCTTATGACTTGGCTCTTCACATCAGGTGGCCAAAGTATTAGAGCTTCAAATTCAGCATCAGTCCTTCCAATGAATATTCAGGACTAATATCCTTTAGGATTGACTGGTTTGCTCTCCTGGCAGTCCAGGGACTCTCAAGAGTCTTTCCCAACACCACAGTTCAAAAGCATCAATTCTTTGGTGCTCAGCCTTCTGTATGGTCCAACTCTCACATCCATACATCGATTCAGTTCAGTTCAGTTGCTCAGTCATATCTGACTCTTTGCAGCCCCATGGACTGCAGCACACCAGGCCTCCCTGTCCATCACCAAGTCCCAGAGCTTACTCAAACTCATGTCCATTGAGTCAGCGACACAATCCAACAATCTCATCCTCTGTCATCCCCTTCTCCTCCCACCTTCAATCTTTCCCAGGTCCGGGTCTTTTCCAATGAGTCAGCTCTTCACATCAGGTAGCCAAAGTATTGGAGTTTCAGCTTCAACATCAGTCCCTCCAATGAATATTCAAGACTGATTTCCTTTATGATGGACTGGCTGGATCTCCTTGCAATCCAAGGGACTCTCAAGAGCCTTCTCCAATGCCACAGTTCAAAACCATCAATTCTTCAGTGCTCAGCTTTCTTTATAGTCCAACTCTCACATCCATACATGACTATTGGAAAAATCAGAGCTTTGACTAGACAGACCTTTGTTGGCAAAGTAATGCCTCTGATTTTTAATACATTGTCTAGATTGGTCATAGCTTTTCTTTCAAAGAGCAATCATCTTTTAATTTCATGGCTGAAATCACCATCTGCAGTGATTTTGGAGCCAAAAAAACTAAAGTCTGTCACTGTTTCCATTGTTTTCCCATCTATTTTCCATGAAGTGATGGGACTAGATGCCATGATCTTTGCTTTTTTGAATGCTGAGTTTTAAGCCAGCTTTTTCGCTCTCCTCTTTCACTTTCATCAAGAGGTTCTTTAGTTCCTCTTCGCTTTCTGCTATAAGAGTGCTGTCACCTGGTGCCATGAGGGTGGTGTCATCATATATACAATGTATACATTTATATTTTAAGTTTGCTTTAAAAAAGACAACCAAGAACATAAATTCTTGATTTTTAAAAAAGAATCCTGAAGTGGGGGAAGAAAAAGGAAAACTGAATGTTCTCAGTCTCTTTGAGAGGGACAGAAGTGAGAATATGGAAGCTATAGATTTTTTTTTTTTTAAGTCTAGTTGATTTTCAATATTGTGTTATTTTCAGGTACACAGCAAAATGATTCCTTTTTTAAATTATTTTCATTTATAGGTTATTATAAGATATTGAATTAGTTCCCTGTCACACAGTAAATCCTATTACTTGTTTCGTATATAGTAATTTGTATCTGTTAATTTTATGCTCCTGTTTCATCAATCCTCCTCTTCCTTTCCCATTTGGTAATCATAAGTTTGTTTTCTATGTCTGTGAGTCTATTCCTGCTTTGCATAAAAATTCATTTGTATTATTTTTAGATTCCATATATAAGTGATATCACATAATATTTGTCTTTGTCTGACTTACTTCACTTAGTATGATATTCCCTAGGTCCATTCATGTTTCTGCAAATGATAATATTTCATTTTTTTCCATGGCTGGTAATATCCCATTATGTTTCTTGGCTGAGTAATGTCTCACCCAACCATCTGTTGATAGGTACTTGAGCTGTTTCCATGTCTTGGTTATTATAAAAAATGCTGCTATGAACCCTAGATGGCATATATCCTTTTGAATTAAAGTTTTTAATTCTTTTCAAATATATGACCGGGAGTGAGATTGCTGGATCACAGATTAACTCTATTTTTAGGGTTTTTAATTTTTTTTTTCTTTTTGGTTTCACTGTGTATCTTGTGGGATCTCAGTTCTCCAATCAGGAGTCAAACCCGTTCCCCCTGCAGTGGAAGCATGGAGTCTTAATCACTGGACCCCCAGGAAATTCCTGGAATTCTTTATTTTTAATTATTTTTCAGGAACCTCCATACAGTTTTCCATAGTGGCTGCACCAATATACATTCCCACCAACAGTGTAAGAGTGTTCCCTTTTCTCCACATCCTCTCTAGTATTTATTATTTGTAGATTTTTGATGATAGCTATTCTGAAAAGTGTGAGATGATACTTCATTGTGGTTTTGATTTGTACTTCTCTAATAACCAGCAATTTTCGAGTATCTTGTTATGTGCCTGTTGGCCATCTGTATATCTTCTTTGAAGAAATGTCTATTTAGATCTTCTGATGATTTTTTTATTAGATTGGAAGCTATAGATATTGATTGCTTTGAAATTGACAGGAAAACATACAATAAATATGCTTACATAAATATATTCATTAGTAGAACTAAAATAGAAGAATATCAGGATAGTTTTGGATGAAAGAATAAATTCAATGTAACCAATCTGATGAAAAACATTAAAGAATAAAATAAATAAGAAAATAATCAATTATAAAATGGGAGAAGGACTATATAATGTAAAAGCAATTGCGATAAAATATATAGATTTTCTTAAAACAGAAACTTTCAGATTGGACCAACAAATATCCACCTATATCCAAGTTACAAAAATAAATAAATAAAATATCACAAAAAGGTGACAAATGAAGAGCTAGATATAACCACTAGGCATATATATCAACAACATTTTTTAAAGAAACAATAATAATATATTAATAGTAAAATAGGCTTACAGAAAAAAATAATTATATGACTGTAAAAGAGGATATAATAAACATAATTGTTTATCCAAACCATATGTTCTCAAAATATTAGAAAAGCATTCACTTCAAAAATCTAGAAAAAATAAACCAAAATGAAATGAAGGAAAATTGAAAAACAACAGATATTAATAAAATAGAAAACATAGCAAAATAAACACAACAAAAATAAAATGAATATCAGACTTTAAAAAAAATAGACGAATGGACCAATCTCTTCCAGATTTGATCAAGGGAAAAAGCAAAAAAAGAAAGAAAAGCACAAGTGAACTACACTGAGAATTAAAGTGAGGGGTGGAGATATAGTGATAGATAAACAGAAGATATTTTTAATGAGATACAGCCTTATGCTAAAACTTTAAAATCTATATGGAATGGGAAATAATATAAATTTCCATGTTGCTTTAACAAGAATTGAAAAAAAATTTAATAAACCAATAACCACAGAAGGAACTAAAATAATTACATATTTGTCTCCCCACAAAATATACTAAGCTCAGATACCTTTCCAGGTAAATTTTATCAAGCCCACAAACTAAACAATAGAAAGAAGTGGAAGTTAGAAAAGTTTTTGTTTGAGTCTAAGAAAGCATTCAAAATTGATTATGAAACTGAAAAAATGTAATACACATCTGCATACACACATATAATATACTATGAATTCTGATCTCTCATGAAAATTAGATGAAAAGTTCCTAAATACAATATAAAGAGAATAAAATACAGAAGGATGTTAAAAGATTATATTCAATTATCAGCCTGGATTGAGTCGAGAAATAAAAGACTCAGTCAACATTAAAAATGTGTTAGAGTCAATGTGTTAACTAATTACATGATCACCCTGATATGAAGAAAAAGTCATCAATAAAATTCAAGACTTATTCCTGAGTTCTAAAAATTAAACTGAGTTAAAGATGGGCAATGGGCTTCTCAGGTTGTTCAGTGGTAAAGAATCCACCTACCAATGCAGGAGATATGGATTCAGTCTCTGGGTCAGGAAGATCCCCTGGAGGAGGAAATGACAACCCACTCCAGTATTCTTGCTTGAGAAATCCCATGGACAGAGGAGTCTGAGAGGCCACAGTCCATGGGTCTGCAAAGAGTTGGACACAGCTGAGCAACTGAGTACATATACACACCAAGATGGGTGAAATACCTCTCAAGTTGATGAATGGTACCTACCAAATACAAATTTTAAAAAGTTAAGAGTAAAATCAGAAAAGATCTTAAAAACAATGAAATACCTTTCTTTCTTCATAGAAATGTAGTTACATACCGTAACTACAGTGTAATTTATATGGCATTGTTTACAGCCAATGTAAATGACAAGGAAAAAAAAATTATTCATAGCCAATGCCATAAGGCAAGAAAAGAGATGAGTCATTAACTATTAGTTGGAAAGTAACAAAAGTTATTTTATAGACTATGTTTGTGTGCTAGTTAATACCAGAGATAAACTAGAAAACTAGTTAAAACCGAAACAAAAGTACATAATGTTGATCAGATACAAGATCATCCAACCAAAATCAACAACTTTACTATAACCAATTAAGAAATATTGTGGAAAACATTCTAATTAACAAATGAAGTAGTAAATCTAAAATTACTAGGAATAAACTGAATAAGAAATGTGCTAGACTATATGAATGGGAGAACACTATTATAAAATTATAGCTTAATTCTCAATGCTTTTTTTTCTTACTGAAATTTAACATTCAGTGCTGAAATTAATTTAAAGAATAGAAGATAATATAATTAAGCAATATGGAGAAAGAATAAGTAATGAGAATATAAAGCTACAACTAGATCAACAGGACTCTGGTAGTGGTTGCCACATATTGAGGACTCACTATGAACCTAGCACTGCTCTAAACATGATGTACCCCCCCACACACATATACTCATTTAATCCTCAAAACAACTATATGATTATTATCATCATTTTAAGATGAAGAAATAAACCACAGAAAAATTAACTAAACATATCTAAAGTCACACAGGTAGCACTTTAAAAACCTATAGGATTGAGGGAAGTTGCTCAATTTTCCTTCATAAATAACAATTGCATCAATCAGGATTTTACTAACACTATAATAGCACCTGAAGTGTAGATTTTCTGGGTTATTCAAAGAATCATCATGTGGTCTAGTCCTTCATCATGCAACTGATTAAATGAATAAGTTTTTAAGGAAAAACAAAGACCCTACCATATCTTCAGTACCCAAAGTACTGGAATAATGTCTAGACAACAGACTTAAACACTAAAATTCTTGTCTAAAGCATCTTATTTTGTGTGCATTTTCCACATTTTTAAAATGGGTAGCAAAGCATTATTTCAGGGATTACATAAGAATATATGTGATTTACATAGTCTATTTGTTGAGTGAATAAATAAATAATCCTATCAGCCAAATATAACTAAATATTGTAATTTTAATACATGCTCTCTAATCAGTAAACACTACTATTATTTATTACTATATAATAAGCATTTTTTATCATGCTTATGTTGCCATTTAGCCATGATTTTGAAAGCCATATAGTATTTCACAAAGTGGAGGTGTCCTAATTTACATAAGCATTCCACAACTGTTGGTCCTTTAATTTGAGGTGTGGTGTTTTTCTTTGCTTTTGTAATTATGCATAATACTTCAGTGAATTTGTTCATGTATATAATTTTCTTTATATTTCCCATTATTTCTATAAAAAACAGAATTTATCAGAAAACATTATAAATATTTTAATTTTAAATGCATATGCTAGATTGCTTTCCAGTGTGTGGAAGAGCAATCTACCATCAAAGTAGAAGGATATGTATTTCAAAGTGCAGCTTTCAGAATTCATTATTCACCAAAGTAGGATACCCATGTCAAACTCTTTGCAACTTTCAGTATTCATTACCTGATAGGCTTTTCTCAATTTAATAGGCTCCGAAAATCATCGTTATACTGAAATCTTAAAACAGTGTTCTTAATAACAGAGCTGTTTTTAATAAATGAGATCTTTCTTTACAAAACACTTGAGGTAGTAAAACTAAGCAGCAGAGTTCACAGTTCCAAGTGTGAATACACATCCTCTGTATTTCTTCTTTCAGTTTCAACACGTTATTACAAACAAACTTAATAATGATTTGAGGAATTCAACACATAGATTCAAAATTTTACTAAGGGTAGTTAAGATTTAGGAGGAGTCAATAGCTTAATTTTTGAGACTTACGGCAAGAAACCATGTCCATACAAAGCATTTCTCAGTCCAGAGAAAGGATTCAGGACTAACAACTCAAACCACCTGCCCAGACTCACTCTCTTACATATGAAATAGCTACAAGCTAATGATCTGCTGTCAAATCTTTCATAATATACCTAAGAGAATTGTATCATATATTTTTATTTTCATAAGACCTTACTCTAAAAAGTATCATTTGTTTTACCATTATTCATAAGCTTCATGGCAAAAAAAAAAGCTTAGAGAGAAAAACTGTCAATGTTCTAGACATCAAAACATCATCTCACCATTGACTTTATTTAAAAGCTTCAAAGAACACAGTTCTGCTCTTTGGAAATTTAAGAGAGAAAGAAATTTAGATAATCTCTTTCGAAATCTTCCATTTAAAAAGATATATATGCTTATGTGGAGAGCTGAATTAACAACACAAATGCAGCAATGTAGTTAGCACTAGTAAGGCCCTGTTAGTACTCTATATCTTCTTGGACTGTCAAGTTCAAGAGCTCAGAAGTTAAATGTAGTTTAATTACTGTCACAAGTGGGATGATGTAAGGGTTTAAGCTGCCAGAGGGAGTCATCAAACAACAATACAATTCTAGTGGCTCAAAGGATTCTATACAATTTACTACGTGTGTGTTTAGTTTCTTGACAAGACCTCGGCACTACGAAAAAGACAAGACTACAGGGCATGATCTGTGCCTTCAAGAAGTTCCAACTTGGGCTGGGAAATAGAAGTTAAATCTCACTTTAAACAATTAAAGTCTAGATAAATCAAAGGAATAAATGTGCTTTTGATTTCATGGCTTTCCTTCCGTCTTACTAGTGGATTTTACTTGATGTTTCTGTCAAAAAAAGTATGGAGCTTGAAGACTGAAGGAGATGAAAAGAAAATTTCATCAAATAATGGTTTGTCTTCAACCTATTAAAGTTTTATTCTCTCTATTGATTATTTCTGCAGCTAAATAGATAGTTAAAAATCAAACAGATTTTTTATATGTATGTTGAAGTTAAAGCCAGCACACCTATTTGTCATCTGAAGGTGACCTTCTGAAGAAAATGAGGGAAAACAACAAAAAGGGCCACCAATTCAGGGGAGAGCTAAATTGGCTCAGTCTTGGAGTTGCATGAAACCCAAGAGGCATCTCTAATTCCAAACAGCAATTTAAAAATCAGTGCATGTCTCTGAGTGAGTGATCTGAATGTGAATATACAAAGGGAAAAAGTAAGAGTTTTCCCACTTCTTATGCATAGAAACAGTGACAAATGGCTCTTGGGAAGTTGTCCTTCAGAAAGAAACCTTTACCAGGGAAGCCCAGATAGAGGGGTTTCTATCTTGATCTCTCTTCTGTCAGAAAGAAAAAAATACATGCTCTGAAGCAAAGAAAAAAATCATACACTTTGGCATTTCCAAAAAGAAATAAACTTTCAAGGTCTAAGTAACAGTATGTATCTCAATAAAGAACCCACTGGTACTGCTTATCTGAAAAGCAGATAGCAGATGGTACAGCAAATCAAAAGAAAGAAAAATTCTTCTGGAGATATTGCTTTTTTAAAATGCTAAATGGAGTCTTCATCCCTTATATTTATGTGGTTCTTTCACTCTCTCTTTTTGGATAACTATATAGAAGTCAATGATTTTTTTCCAGAATGGCAATTAAATATAGATTGATGTGAGAATTATGCATCCTTATCATACCCCACTACACACAAGTTGCTATTACAGAACTTATTGGTGACCTAATGTGTATGAGGTGATGTTGAACAGGCAGAATCAGGCAGTTTGCTTCAATTACTGAGAACAGCAGAAGTCTCTACCTTAGAAGGCTATTGATGATCAGTACACTAGGCTGACACTCATATGTAATGAACACTATCAGATTTTCTGTGTCACAGTGCACCACATTGTAGAGGGTAAAACAGCAAATATTCCTTGCATTTAAAGAGTTTACAATGTAGTTACAATAAAATGTACATTGGGTTGGCCAAAACGTTTGTCCAGGTTCTTCAGTAAGATGTTGTGGAGAAATCTGCATGAACATTTTGGCCAATCCAATATATGAAGGTGGAATAAAAATGCATGCATAGTGCTAACTGCTTTTCTTTGTCAACCCATTCAGCACCTTCAACTATATGGGGGTTTTGTTGTTCTCTCCACTGATTTCCTATGACAATTAGAATAAAACCCAAACTCCTTACCAACACTAAAGTCCTCACATGATTTGATTCCTCCTCTCCTCAGCAACCTCGACCCTACCGGTATGATCACAGTCCTTGCTCACTATACTCCAGCCAGACTGGCCTTTCCTCTGCTCCTCTGAGAAGTTAACCTATATCAAACCTCAAGGACTTAGCCCTTCCAAGTCTCCCTGCCTGGAGAACTCATCATGTCTTTGCAAGGCTGATTTTGCATACCGATCAGGTCTCAGGCAAAGCATAAACTTATTTAGGGCAAACTTCCTGGCCATTTCTAATGTAAACCCCATAGTCACTACTTCATCATTTAGTTTTATTTTTAAAAATCATTTAACACTTGCTTACATTCTATTATTTATTAGTCTATCTCCCTCATACTCTTTGTTGTATTTTGTTCACCACTTTGTTTACAAAGTACATAGTAGGCATTGAACAGATATATTGAAATGAATTAATAAATCCTCACTTCACTTATGAATCAACAGAGGTGTAAGATCAAAAAACTGGTAAGTGGCATAAAGACTTGAACTCAAGTTCAGGTGACTTCAAGGTCTATTTTTTACCTTATCTGTAAATCTTCAAGGTCTGTTTTTTACCTTATCTGTAAATATCTAATTTAGCATAGTCAAATAATGACACAAAGAACTTAGGAGTAAATAGAAAAGGCATAAATAATAAGCATTTGTTATTATGTAGAAAAATAACTCCAGACTGGCTTGTCAGAGATTGCTTTCAAGAAGGACGTGACCTTGAACTAAGCCTGGGAAAATGGGTCATCTTGTGATTGGCAGAGAGAAGGAACTGGGTGAATACAGACAGAAGGGAGGCACATGTCATCTCTGGGATGGTAGGGAGCACATTCTGATAGAAGAAGATGATTGAAGTACACTGAGTTTTGAATTAGTGCACCCACATTTCAGTATGAACATTGTCATCTATCAGCTAGCTGGCTTGGCAGTCACATTTGATTCTCAATTTCCACACTAGAAAATTTGCTCTAGCTATTTCAAAGTGTTAATGTGACTAATGGAAATATGAATATGAATAATATATATTTCTCATGTATAATATAATACAGTGAATGTAATATAATACATAATAAAGTTATAATATATAGCATATATATTCATATATAAATACATATAAATGTGTCCTTGAAAGCACTTGAAAAATGTACAGCTGTCTGAAAACAAAAGACAGATGCAGCATAAAATGAAGAAAGCAAATTAAATATTAGCAGAAAGATTCCCTGTAGTTCACTCGGAAAAGAATCTGCCTGCAGTACAGGAGACCAGGGTTCAATCCCTGGTTCAGGAAGATCCCCCGAAAACAGAAATGGCAAACCACTCCAGTATCCTTGCCTGGAAAATCCCATTGACAGAGAAGCACCTGCAGTGGGCGCAGAAGTACCTGCAGAGAAGTGGATTGCAGTCGATGGACTTGCAGAGAGTCTGGAACACTGAGCAACTAAGACTTCCACTTTCACTTTCTTTGCCATCTGAGCCATCAGGGAAGCCCTACTGCCAGACCATATAGTAAATCGATATAAGTAAACAATTACATAAATGAGAAACATTTATGATTATGACTCAATAATTAGAAAAGACCTAATAGAAGCAGAAGAGATCCAAAAGAAATGGAAAGAAGACACAGAAGAACTGTACAAAAAAGATCTTAATGACCCAGATAACCAAGACGGTATAGTCTTTCATCCAGGGCTAGACATTCTGGAGTGTGAAGCAAGTGGGCCTTAAGAAGCACTGCTGCCAATAAATCTATTGGAGGTACTGGAATGCCAACAGAGCTATTTAAAACCCTAAAAGATGATGCTATTTAAGTGCTGCACTCAATATGTCAGCAAATTTGAAAAGTCCAGCAGTGGCCACAGGACTGGAAAAGGCCAATCCTTATCCCAATTCCCAAGAAGGACAATACTAAAGACTGTGCAAGCCACCAGACAATTGCACTTGTCTCCCATGCTAGTAAGGTTGTGCTCAAAATCCTCCAAGCTAGGCCTCAGCAGTATATGAACCGAGAACTTCCAGATGTTCAAGTGGGGTTTAGAAGAGGCAGAGTTGTATCTACAGAGTGACCATAAACAGGATTGAGAAAGGAGAACAACAAGGCTGTTTATTGTCACCCTGTTTACTTACATGCAGAGCACATCATGCAAAATACTGGGCTGGATGTGTTACAAGCTGAAATCAAGATTTCCAGGAGAAATATCAACAACCACAGATATGCATATGATACAAATCTACTGACAGAAAGCAAAGAGGAAATAAAGAGCCTCTTGATTAGAGTAAAGGAGGAGAGTGGAAAAAAGCTGGCTTAAAACTAAATATTAAAAATACCAAGATCACGGCATCAGGTCCCATCACTTCATGGCAAATAGAAAGGGAAAATGTAGAATCAGTGACATATTTCCTCTTCTTGGGCTCTAAAATCATGGTGGATGGTGACTGCAGCCATGGAATTAGACGATTGCTTCTTGGCAGGAAAATTATAACAAACCTAGACAGTGTGTTAAAAAGCAAAGACATCACTTTGCTGACAATGGTTTATATAGTCAAGGCTATGGTCTTTCCAGTAGTCATGTATGGATGTGAGAGCTGGGCTATAAAGAAATCTGAGTGCGGAAGAATTGATGCTTTTGAACTGTGGTTCTGGAGAAATTCCTTGGAAAGTGAGGAGATCAAACTAGTCAGTCGTAATGGAAATCAACCCTGAATACTTGTTGGAAGGACTGATGCTGAAGCTGAAGCTTCAGTACTTTGGCCACCTGATGTGAACAGGATACTCGCTGGAAAAGACCCTGATGCTGGGAAAGACTGAAAGCAGAAGAAGGGGGTGACAGAGGATGAGATGGTTGGATGGCATCACAGATTCAATGGCCACGAACTTGGGCAAACTCCAGGAGATGGTGAGGGACAGGGAAGCCTGGCATGCCACAGTCCATGGGGTCGCAAAGACTTGGATATGACTTGGCAGCTAAACAACAACAGCAATTAGAAAATCAGAGAGACCTATAAGGAGAGAAACACACCCCTCTGTATGAGTAAAAAAACCACGTCCTGAATTTGGAAACTGGGTTCTCAGGTAAGAAAGACAGGAAGCATGCCTCCTGGATTCCATGGATATATTTTAAGTATCCATTTTCCCAATACTTTCCTGTCAAATGTACAAATAGCTACTGTTTAGTGAGATAAATGTAACTGAGTGGTGATTAAAGGAAACACAATCAACAACCATTGAAAAGGATTTAGTGCTTTCCCGGGAGTGCTCAAAATTTCTGGGACAATCTCAATCCCACTTCAGACTTGAAGGATGAAGGCTCCAGCAAGAACACTCATCTCAGGTCCATAGGAGACAAGGCTCTAATTGCCTATAGGAAGTCTGTAAGGAATCTCAGCCTAGCCATGCTCTGGGGCTCTTTTTCAGTGCTTGGAAGCACTGTAGGTAAGTGAATGAATATTAAAACCAGAGAAAAATTATGCAAAAACTGACAATAGCAAAGTTGCTGCTTAAGCTAGTATACTACTATCTTTTGCATGGGTGTCTCTATTTTACATATTGCTCCTTTAGTGAATTTCTGTATTTTATCTCATATAGGAGAACAATACTATTTAAAATAGAGGTATATCAAGAAAATCTCAAGAGCATGCTAAATGCTTTTAATCCCAGATAAGGGAAAATAAAAGGGGTCAAAGAAGGTCCTTCTCCTGGTTACAGGGCAATACACTGCAGGAATGATGTCAAGGGAAACCCTGCAAACTCAACTCACTGTAGTAAAGGCACATTAGAGGGACACTGAGGCTAGAGGAGGAGAAAGCACTTACAGTCATATTGTCACAGGCTGCCTCAAGGTTAAAAAGCAGGTTAACTACCCTTGATAGCACTGAATCAATAAAGTGATAAGGCTAGAAAGCATTCATCTTTGCTTAACTAATTATGACTGAGAACTTACTCTGCACATATCACCATTCTAGGTGCATTGGTGTGCAGAAAAATATCCAGCCTCAGAATCTGCCTTCAAGGTATTTACAGTCTAGCAGAGGAATCAGCTCTGATACTTAAGGAGTACTGCCAGAAAGTTGACTAGATTTAAGTGAGTTGAGAGTTACAGATGATGCAACTGACTTACTAAGGTGATAAATTAGAAGATTCCATTAATAGTTACAAACTGCTTTGTGGCTCAGATGGTAAAGAGTTTGCCTGCAATGCAGGGGACCCAGGTTCATCCCTGGGTCTGGAAGATCCCCTGGAGGAGGGCATGACAATCCTCTCCAGAATTCTTGCCTGGAGAATCTCATGGACAGAGGAGCCTGGTGGGCTACAGTCCACGGGGTTGCATAGAGTCTGACATGACTTAGCAGCTCACACACACACATTAACATTTACTGAACTAGTCAAAGGCTACAAAGATGTACAATCTGCCTGTATAGAAAGTTCTCCTCAGTTTGGAAGACATAATGATGACAGAGCAATGGTAGAAAAAAATAAAGAAGTAAATATCCTAATGAGAAATAAATTTAAAAAATTTCTCCTACAACGTATGGCGTATCACAAAGGACACTACTATTCAAGGAGGGTAATTTTCCTATAGGTTTCCCTGATGGCTCAGTTGGTAAAGAATCGGCCTGCAGTGCAGGAGATCCCGGTTCGATTCCTGGGTCAAGAAGATCTGCTGGAGAAGGGATAGGCTACCCACTCCAGTATTCTTAGGCTTCCCTTGTGGCCCAATAAAAATAAGGAAAACCACTGCTTAATCAGCCAGGATTTCTTTCTCCCTCTATGAGGAGAACAGAAGCACAGCTCCTTCTCAAAAGACATCTGAG
Source organism: Cervus canadensis (assembly GCF_019320065.1). Classification (NCBI taxonomy): domain Eukaryota; kingdom Metazoa; phylum Chordata; class Mammalia; order Artiodactyla; family Cervidae; genus Cervus; species Cervus canadensis. The sequence goes on along the minus strand of NC_057418.1, from coordinate 18,428,129 downwards.
GTTCTTCAATGCAACAACATAACTGTGCTCATATTGTAATGGAAGCTGACATGACTATGCAGCTGACCTTCTGTCTCAGAACCTAGACTTGCATTAGAAGTTGCATTATTAATCAAGTCATTTTTCCAATCACATTCTGCATAGGAGATGAGTTCTCCCTAAATAAATGATACCATCCCAAGACCAAATGCAAACATCACTTAACTATATATTAAATCTTTAAAAGCTATGACTTGAGAAAAAACAATTGCCAAATACAGAACATTCTGTTACTGGTGACAGTTAAATTCATTGTAACAAAACCCTAGGGACTGTTTAGAGTCTTTTGTTGCACAAAGATCTGATCTGTGAGCTATGGCTAAGACTCTGGACTAGAAGAAGAGAGACCTGGACTTTAACTAAGTTCCAATCACTGTGTGATCTGGGTACTAACCTTCAGCCTCCAAAGCATCAGAGTCCCAGTCTGTCCAGCAAGAAAATTGAATGAGTTATCCTCCAGTTCAGTTCATTTCAGTCTCTCAGTCATGTCCGACTCTTTGAGACCCCATGGACTGCAGCATGCCAGGCTTCCCTATCCATCACCAACTCCCAGAGTTTAATCAAATTCATGTCCATCAAGTTGGTGATACAATCCAACAATCTCATCCTCTATCATCCCCTTCTCCTCCTGCCTTCAATCTCTCCCTGCATCAGGGTCTTTTCAAATGAGTCAGTTCTTCCCATCAGGTGGACAAAGTATTGGACTTTCAGCTTCAGCATCAGTCCTTCCAATGAATATTCAGGACTGATTTCCTTTAGGATGGACTGGTCAGATCTCCTTGCAATCCAAGGGGCTCTCAAGAGCCTTCTCCAACACCACAGTTCAAAGCCATCAATTCTTCAGTGCTCAGTTTTCTTTATACTCTAACTCTCACATCCACATGTGACTACTGGAAAAACCATAGCTTTGACCAGACAGACCTTTGTTGGCAAAGTAATGTCTCTGCTTTTTAATATGCTATCTAGGTTGGTCATAACTTTCCTTCCAAGGAGTAAGCATCTTTTAAATTTCATGGCTGAAGTCACCATCTGCAATGATTTTGGAGCCCAAAAAATAAAGTCCGTCACTGTTTCCATTGTTTCCCCATTGTTTGCCATGAAGTGATGGGACTGGATGCCACGATCTTAGTTTTCTGAATGTTGAGTTTTAAGCCAACTTTTTCACTCTCCTCTTTCACTTTCATCAAGAAGCTCTTTAGTTCCTCTTCACTCTCTGCCATAAGAGTGGTGTCATCTGCATATCTGAGGTTATTGATATTTCTCCTGGCAATCTTGATTCCAGCTTGTGCTTCATCCAGCCCAGCACTTCGCATGATGTACTCTGCATATAAGTTAAGCAGAGTGAAATATACAACCTTGACATACTCCTTTCCCGACTTGGACCCAGTCTGTTGTTCCATGTCCAGTTCTAACTGTTGCTTCTTGACCTGCAAAGAAGTTTCTCAGGAGGCAGGTCAGGTGTTCTGGTATTCCCATCTCTTTAAGAATTTTCCACATTTTCTTATGATCCACTCAGTCAAAGGCTATGGTGTAGTCAATAAAGTAGAAGTAGATGTTTTTCTGGAACTCTCTTGCTTTTTCGATGATCCAACAGATGTTGGCAATTTGATCTCTTGTTCCTCTGTCTTTTCTAAAGCCAGTGTGGACATCTGGAAGTTCATGATTCATGTACTGTTGAAGCCTGGCTTGGAGAATTTTGAGCATTATTTTGCTAGTGTGTGAGATGAGTGCAATTGTGTGGTAGTTTGAGCATTCTTTGGCATTGCCTTTCTTTGGGATTGGAATGAAAACTGACCTTTTCCAGTCCTATGGCCACTGCTGAATTTTCCAAATTTGCTGGCATATTGAGTGTGGCACTTTCACAGCATTATCTTTTAGATTTTGAAATAGCTCAACTAGAATTCCATCACCTCCACTAGCTTTGTCTGTAGTGATGCTTCCTAAGGCTCACTTGACTTCACATTCCAGGATGTCTGGCTCTAGGTGAGTGATCACCATCATGATTATCTGGGTCATGAAGATCTTTTTTGTACAGTTCTTCTGTGTATTCTTGCCACCTCTTCTTAATATCTTCTGCTTCTGTTAGGTCCATACCATTTCTGTCATTTATTGTGCCCATCTTTGCATGAAATTTTCCCTTGGTATGTATAATTTTCTTGAAGAGATCTCTAGTCTTTCCTATTCTATTGTTTTCCTCAATTTCTTTGCACTGGTCACTGAGGAAGGTTTTTTTATCTCTCCTTGCTATTCTTTGGAACTTTGCATTCAAATGGGTACATTTTTCCTTTTTTCCTTTGCCTCTAGCTTCTCTTCTTTTCTCAGCTATTCATAAGGCCTCCTCAGACAACCATTTTGCCTTTTTGCATTTCTTTTTCCTTGGGAATATTCTTGATCACTGCCTCCTGTACAATGTCACAAACCTCTATCCATAGTTCATCAGGCACTCTGTCTATCAGATCTAGTCTCTTAAATCTATTTCTTACTTCCACTGTATAATCATAAGGGATTTGATTTAGGTCATACCTGAATGGTCTAGTGGTTTTCCCTACTTTCTTCAATTTAAGTCTGAATTTGGCAATAAGGAGTTCATGATTTGAGCCACAGTCAGCTCCTGGTCTTGTTTTTGCTGATTGTATAGAGCTTCTCCATCTTTGGCTGCAAAGAATATAATCAATCTGATTTCAGTATTGACCATCTGGTGATGTCCATGTGTAGAGTCTTCTCTTGTGTTTTTGGAAGAGGGTGTTTTCTATGAACAGTGCTTTCTCTTAGCAAAACTCTGTTAGCCTTTGACCTGCTCATTTTGTGCTCCAAGGCCAAATTTGTTACTCCAGGTACCTCTTAACTTCTTACTTTTGCACTCCAGTCCCTTATAATGAAAAGGAAACTTCTGGTTTTGTTAAGTCAAATATTGTAATTTGTTGTATCAAAAATATTATGAAATACAAATACTGTTCTAAAACTCAAAATGCTGCTATATCAAAATTCTAGTCTCTTACAGGCAAAGTATTAAAGACATAAGTTTGTGAGTTGCTTGTCGTTTTAAATAGTTTACTTGTCTTTTTTTCAAGTAGTCCCTTTTATAATTCCAAGTTTCTAAGAAACATTTGCTAGATTCACATTAAATAGCAGTTATAAACAAGGCTCTCAAAAACCTGATTAAAAAAAAAAAAAAGGTTGTTTGCTTATCACCATCATTTCAACCACTGATTACAATGTTTTGTTCAGTTATTTATAACTTATTCCTCTCTACTTATATGTGTTATGCATTTTAAGTACAGGCATTTGGCTTAGGAATATTACTAATTTAAAGGTTACTTGCTCTATTAATAAAATGGCAGATTGCCTCTTTCTATTTCCCACCAGTATATGAAAAAGATCATCTTCATTTCCAGATTTGTTCTTTTAGTTCCTCAACCCAGCACAATCAGATCCTTACCACCCACCATTCTCCTGAAACTAGTCACCAAAGCCACCATGACCCTGAAATTAATCATCCCAATTGCTTATTTTTCAGCCCTATCTATTGCAAAATATAGATGACAATACAGCGAAGTTCATAAAATATAAATATGTAGTTCAAAGATTTCTCCCATGAGAAATACCCATTAAGATACAGATGCAGATTAAGATTAAGATGCAGATCAAGAAAGAGATTCTAGCCTCCTCCCCTCTTGCCTAGTCCGGGTCCTTATCCATCTTTCAGGTAATCACTATCCTAATTTAAAGTATTTATTCTTCTAGTTTTGTTTTTTATTTTTAACATCCTTACCAACTAGACAAGTATTTCTAAAAGCAGTATAGGTTTATTTAAACCTGCCACCATAGTCTTATCTGACTTTAAATGCCCCAAATCACATTTGTAACACATTGTTTTTTCTTACATGAATTCCATTTATGAATATACTTCCATTTGTTTGTTCATTCCACTGTGGGTTCAATGGCTTGTTTTGAAGTCCTCATCCCAGGGAATATCTCTGGGACATGTAACAGTGTTGACTATCGCCTCTTTGCAATTCTCTTCTCTCCCACGCTTTACGGCAACACTCTCCTGCACCTGTGCTTAGTCATTCAGTCGTGTCCAACTCTTTGTGACCCCATGGACTGTAGCCAGCCAGGCTCCTCTGTCCATGGGATTCTCCAAGCAAGAATCCTGGAGTGGGTTGCCATTCCCTTCTTCAGGGTGTCTTTCTGACCCAGGGTTTGATTCTTTACCATCTGAGACACCAGGAAAGCCCAACACTCTCCTAAGTTTCCTTGTGTTATTTTGATGGCTCTTCAGTGTTTGTCACTAATGGCTCGTCTTCAGTGCTCCCCATTTAAAACACTGATCTTTAAGTAACTCTCTTTATCTCCTCTTTGTACATATTAACACTAGGCAATTACTCCTTCCTTATCTCTGGATCCCAACTACTAAGATGATTTTTCATGACTTCCTGCCTTTCTTCACCTTCATCTCTGTTTAGCTTCTCTCTCCCCCAGACATGTTGCTGCTCCTGCTGCTGCTGCTAAGTCACTTCAGTCGTGTCTGACTCTGTGCGACCCCAGAGATGGCAGCTCACCAGGCTCCACCATCCCTGGGATTCTCCAGGCATGAACACTGGAGTGGGTTGCCATTTCCTTCTCCAATGCATGAAAGTGAAAAGTGAAAGTGATGTCGCTCAGTCGAGTTAGACTCTTCGCGACCCCATAGACTGCAGCCTACCAGGCTCCTCTGCCCATGGGATTTTCCAGGCAAGGGTACTGGAATGGGGTGCCATTGCCTTCTCCACGCAGCCATGGTACAGAGCTACTGTAAAAAACTAAACATGCCATTCCCTGCTTTCTTTTGTGTCTTTCTATATGCTACTCCTCCAGTCAGGAATTCCCTTCCCTCTCTTCATCCTCTAATTTCCAGATGAAACAATTTCTCCTGTGAAATCTTCGGGACCCTCTGGCAGTTTTAATTGCTCCCTCATCTATATTCCATGAGCTCATTGTGCAATCCCTTGTTACAGAACTTACTATACTCTATTGTGAACATCTGCGTGTCTCTCTCCCTCACCAGAGGACAAGGAATCCTATCTTATTCATGTCTATCCTGGAATGTGAGGTCAAGTGGGCCTTAGAAAGCATCACTATGAACAAAGCTAGTGTATGTGATGGAATTCCAGTTGAGCTATTTCAAATCCTGAAAGATGATGCTATGAAAGTGCTGCACTCTGTATGCCTGCAAATTTGGAAAACTCAGCAGTGGCCACAGGACTGGAAAATGACAGCTATCATTCCCATCCCAAAGAAAGGCAATGCCAAAGAATGCTCAAACTACCGCATGATCACACTCATCTCACATGCCAGCAAAGTAAAGCTCAAAATTCTCCAAGCCAGGCTTCAACAGTACATGAACTGTGAACTTCCAGATGTTCAAGCTGGTTTTAGAAAAGGCAGAACCAGGGATCAAATTGCCAATATCCACTGGATCATCAAAAAAGCAAGAGAGTTCCAGAAAAACATCTATTTCCGCTTTATTGACTACGCCAAACCCTTTGACTGTGTGGATCACAATAAACTGTGGAAAATTCTGAAAGAGATGGGAATACCAGACCACCTGACCTGCCTCTTGAGAAACCTGTATGCAGGTCAGGAAGCAACAGTTAGAACTGGACATGGAACAACAGACTGGTTCCAAATAGGAAAAGGAGTACATCAAGGCTGTATATTGTCACCCTGCTTATTTAACTTCTATGCAGAGTACATCATGTGAAGTGCTGGGCTGGAAGAAGCACAAGCTGGAATCAAGATTGCCAGGAGAAATATCAATAACCTCAGATATGCAGATGACACCACCCTTATGGCAGAGAGTGAAGAAGAACTAAAAAGCCTCTTGATGAAAGTGAAAGAGGAGAGTGAAAAAAGTTGGCTTAAAGCTCAACATTCAGAAAACTAAGATCATGGCATCTGGTCCCATGACCTCATGGGAAATAGATGGGGAGACAGTGGAAACAGTGACTGAATTTATTTTTTGGGGGGCTCCAAAATCACTGCAGATGGTGATTGCAGTCATGAAATGAAAAGATGCTTTCTCCTTGGAAGGAAAGTTATGACCAACCTAGATAGCATATTAAAAAGCAGAGACATTACTTTGCCAACAAAGGTCTGTCTGGTCAAGGCTATGGTTTTTCCAGTGGTTATGTATGGATGTGAGAGTTGGACTGTGAAGAAAGCTGAGTGCCAAAAAATTGATGCTTTTGAACTGTGGTGTTGGGAAAGACTCTTGAGAGTCCCTTGGACTGCAAGGAGATCCAACCAGTCCATCCTAAAGGAGATCAGTCCTGGGTGTTCATTGGAAGGACTGATGCTGAAGCTGAAACTCCAGTACTTTGGCCACCTCATGAGAAGAGCTGACTCATTGGAAAAGACCCTGATGCTGGGAGGGATTAGGGGCAGAAGGAGAAGCGGGCAACAGAGGATGAGATGGCTGGATGGCATCACCAACTCAATGGGCATGAGTTTGAGTAAATACCAGGAGTTGGTGATGGACAGAGAGGCCTGGCATGCTGCAATTCACGGGGTCGCAAAGAGTCAGACATGACTGAGTGACTGAACTGAACTGAACTGATATCCCTGGGGGTGCTCAATGTGCAAATGCTGCCAGAATTAAGGAGTCTGTTTACTTGGTAACCTTTATGTCTTTCCTATGCAAGGGAAGGCTTATAGCATTCACATTTGTGCTGTGCTTGTCTAACAGAGATTCATCAAACTTTTATGTGGCAGGGGTATGTTGCAGACTGTGTTTCCTCAGAAGCAAACTCTGAGATGAAAATTAACGTGTAGGATGTTTGTTACAGAAAGCTCTTGAGATCAACACTTGTGGAAAGAAATGAAAAGAATGAGAAAAAAAGCACAATTGGGCAGAGGAAGATGTCAAGCTATCATGCTGTTGCAATGGGAGCCTTAGCTGGTACTGTAGGGAATTCTGAAGCTGGCATGTCCCAAAGAGGTGAGCTTCCATATTCCCTCATCTGTATCAGAGGCGGACATGACCTCTTTAGCTTGGCCAATCTGGAGGGCTCTGACAGCTAAAAGAGATGCTGCCAGCTGGTCCTTGCATCATAGTGCCCATTGCAGTTTGAAATTCTGCCTAAAAGAATTTCATAAATCAGCCTCTTGAATTACATATAAAGTCTATTAGGTAGGATTTCCAGTGTCTCAAGATGTACCTATATCATTATGAAAAAATGGTAAATGTCAATTTTACTGTGTTTGGTATAAAAGTTTCTGTTCTGACTTTACAAACTATTTTGCTTTCTCTAGACTTGTGCCAGCATTCCTAATGGACAACAGCCACAGAGACCCTCCCACAAGAAGGACATCCCAGAAATTATACACAGGGACTCTTGCAGTGAGATTTTAACATGACTCCATTTGGGAAGACTTCAGTTCAGTTCAGTTCTTAAGTGATAGAAAATGAGATACTTGGTTGTTCACCAGTTAACTTTAATGAAGTGTACAGTTCAGTATTCTCCACAATTCTGTGAATATTAGAAACGAAAATTTTTTAAATATTATGTGACGAAGTGTCTGAATATCCAACTTACAGCTGAATATTTCAGTTTCTTCACAAATTTTTCCTTCCATTATTTTATATACCTAAAGTTTTTTTTTTTTTTTTAAAGAAGAAAGCAAGGAATATACTGTTATATGACTCCCTCTTGGGCAATATCAAAATACATGCTGTCAAACTAGAAGGATATATTTTCTTCACATGGAAAAGTAGTAATTCTATCTATTCTAGAAAGAGTAAAATTTGTAGTTATTGTATTTCTCCTAGAAGAATCCACCAAATCATCAATCTATGAAGCATGCAGGTGATCTAAAAATAATAGCACTAGGATATAGGGTACTAAAGACCAGAATGCAGGAAATCTACACTGACAGATTTTGATTGCTGAGTTTGAGGGTGGCATGAGAAAAAGAGTCCTGTGACTGCCAGGTTTCATGAATGAGCAAATAGATGAAGAGTAGTGCTTTTAACCAGGGAAAATGTTTAGGAGGATCAGGCTGGGGAGGAAAAGATTATGAGCTCAGTTTTGTAAATATTGAGCTCAGATACCTGGACACCATCCAGTAAAGATACAAGATAGTTTTAGATCTATCAGCCTGTTCAGGGCTGAGCTAGGAATATGAACTTGGCAGGCATACATTTATAGATTCGTTCATTTACTTATTCATTCATTTATTCACTTATTCAATTAGCTATGAGTTAGGTTCCAAGCTAGGGCCTAGATATAAAGAAACCAGTGTGGTTAATGATAGCTAATACTGTGGGAAGGGAAGAATTACATAGGAAGGAATAGGAAGAGTGAGATGAGGACAAATGACAAAACCATGGTGAGGAGCTCAGACTGTGGATATGGGCAGTGGAAGAAAAACATGAGAAAAAGACTAAGAAAAGGAGACTGAGTGAGCAAAAGGAGAACCAGAGGAGAGGAAGAACCCTGAATTTAAGGGAGAAAGAAGTATTGGAGCATTTCATCTATGAAAACAATATCTGGTTTTGCAAAAACAATAGAGTTCTGCCAAATGAACTAACTCAATGATAAATTTTACCACTAATATTATTATTACTGTTTTCTAATTATTATGGTTATAACTAATAGTTTGATCTTTATTAATAATGTTCAATAATCTAAAAATGTCAACATAAGGACTTTGAAAAACGTGGCCCCTGTCTTTAATCTTCAGGAGATCCTTGGCGAGAGCGGATGCCATGTGGTGGGGTGGTGGTGGTGGTGATGGTAGCGAGTCAGATCACAACAGGCTGGGAAGTGACTGTCTGAGAGGGAAGAAGGAAGACATATGAGTGCAGACTATCACGTCCAAGTTGTTGGCCATAAAAGGAAAGAAAGAGGAGAGTAGACAGGGTGCTTCTAGAGGATTTTTTTGAATGGGTAGAAAGTGCATGCGTGCTAAGTTGCCTCAGTTGTGTCTGACTCCTTGCAACCCTTGGTGGCTCAGTTGGTAAAGAATCCGGCTGCAATGCAGACCTAGGTTCTATCACTGGGTTGGGAAGATCCCCTGGAGAAGGAAAAGGCTACCCACTCCAGTATTCTGGCCTGGAGAATTCCATGGACTGTATAATCCACGGGGTCACAAAGAGTCAGACACAACTAAGCTACTTTCACCTTCACTGTCACTTTCCTTGCAAACATATGGACTGTATCCCACCAGGCTCCTCTGTCCTTGGTATTTTTCTGACAAGAATACCAGAGTGAATTGCCATTTCCTACTCCAGGGGATCTTCCTGAGCCAGGGATCGAACCCATGTCTCCTATGTCTCCTGCATTGCCAGACGAGTTATTTACCACTAGCACCACCTGGGAAGCCCAGGTAGATAGTATGTTCATATAATAAAGCAACTAGCTTAGTACGGCTTTCCTGATAGCCTCAGTTGGTAAAGAGTCCACCTGCAATGCAGGAAACCCTGGTTCAATTCCTAAGTTGAGAAGATCTGCTGGAGAAGGGATAGGCTACCCACTCAGGTATACTAGGGCTTACCTTGTGGCTCAGCTGTTAAGAATCCACCTGCAATGAGGGAGACCTGGGTTCAATCCCTGGGTTGGGAAGATCCCCTGGAGAAAGGAAAGGATACCCACTCCAGTATTCTGACCTGGAGAATTCCATGGACTGTATAGTCTGTGGGGTCACAAAGAGTGGGACACGACTGAATGACTTTCACTTTCACTTTCAGCTTAGTAGAGGAAGAAATAGTGAGGATATGAGTAACAAGAAATAATGAGCAAGGTCTTGGAAGGTTCAGATGGACTAAGATCAAGAACAAAGTTGGATTTATAACAGTATCCAAAGATACCAAGTGCCTCAGAAAAAAGCCCAACAAAAGATATGTAGAGGATCATTGAATCATACTAAAGAAGACTTCAAAAACTGGAATAATTTCATTTCACAATATACACATATATTAAATTATCACTTTGTATATTAAAAAACTACATTGCACAATCTTATTTGTCAATCATATACCACAAAACGGGGAAAGAAAAGAAAAAAATGTATCTGGAAAGGTACAAAAATACTTTTTCAAAATACTGAAATATATATCAAATACACAGATTGGCAGCCTCACTAGCATAAATATTTCTCCTGAAATTAATTTATAGATTCAATGAATCCCTTATCATGAGGGCATTTCAGTGTGTGGGGGATACTTAACAAGCATATTTTACAGGTGCATTAAAAAGGTCAAGAATAACCAAGACATTTTGAAGAAGAAAATTAATATAGGAAGGACTTGCCTGACACAAAGCTGTAGTAATCAAGATGGTGAACTTTTATTGCAAAGGTAAATATTTACACCAATGGAATACAACAGAACTCCAGAAGTAACTCTACACACTAAAGAACACTTGATTGGTAACAAGCTAGCACTCCAGAGCAGTGAAGAAAGGACAGAGTTTTCAACCCAGTGGAATGATAATAATGGGTATCCATATATACCAATCACTTACAGGTGAATTAAAAGTCCAAGTGGAAAAGGCAAAATTTTTAAATTTTTAGAAGAGAATATAGGTGGATATCTTCATAAACTTGAGCGAGGGACTTTTAATAAGAGAAAAAGTACTCAATGTAAAGGAAATATAGATAATTTTGACTACATTAAAATTAAGAACTTCTGTTTACTATAGGACTTCATGAAAAGGTAAAGAGATAAACCACGGAGTAAAAGATGATATTTGTAAACTGATAATAGTAGATCTCAATACGCAGTCAATTCAATGAGAAGTACAGATAAATGAAAAAAAAAAAAAAACCCACAATCCATTTTTTAAAATAGGTGAAGAATTTACAGTTTCACAGAAGTGAAAATGCAAATCACCAATAAGATTATTGATATTTTTAAAAGGTACTCAACATCAGGGGCAGTTAGAGTGAATGAAAATTAAAACAATGAATTAACACTGCTGCTGCTTCTGCTGCTGCTGCTAAGTCGCTTCAGTTGTGTCTGACTCTGTGTGACCCCATAGACGGCAGCCCACCAGGCTCCGCCGTCCCTGGGATTCTCCAGGCAAGAACACTAAACTTTCCTAAAGATTGGAAAAACATAAAAGTCTAATAACAAGTGTTGGCCAGGATTTGGAGCATTAGGAACTGTACAATGCTGGTGGGAATATAAACTCATACACTCTGGAAACAGAGCAGTATTATCCAGCATAGTTAAAGCACACACACCTTTAGCCCAGCAATCCCACTATTAGGTACATACCTTAAAGAAATGTGGAGGGAGGAGCCAAGATGGCGGAGGAGTAGGAAGGGGAGACCACTTTCTCTCCTACAAATTCATCAAAAGAATACCTGAAGGCAGAGCAAACTTCACAAAACAACTTCTGATCGCTAGCTGAGGTCATCAGGCACCCAGAAAAGCAGCCCATTGTCTTCGAAAGTAGGTAGGACAAAATATAAAAGATAAAAAGTGAGACAAAAGAGCTAAGGACGGAGATCCGTCCAGGGAAGGGAGTCTTAATAGAGGACGTTTCCTGACACCGGGAAACCCTCGCACTGGCGGGCCTGGGGGAAGTGTTTGAATCCTGGAGGGCAACCTGACTGGGAGGGAAACAACAAATAAAACCCACAGATTATGAGCCTAAAAGCAACTCCCAGCAGAAAAGTACCCCAGACACCCGCATCCGCCACCAGCAAGTGGGGGAGGAACGGAGAGGAGCGGGCGGCATTGCTTGGGGTAGGGTCCGGGCCTGAGTGCCCTGAGGACAATCAGAGGGAGCTTTTGTGAGTTACCAACTTAAACTGTGGGAGAACAAAAGAGAGAGAGAAAATTAACCTGCCCGAACACACTGCCTGCCGTTCACAGAACAACGGGACCGAGCAAGTCCAGAGAAGAGCTCGCAGGCTGCGGACCGGCCCAGCCCCGCCAGAGGCAGGAGGCAGGGGGGAAGGGAAAGTGGCAGGCTCGGCCCCAAGGACCGCATCCCCTGCCGCACTGCAAACAGGCCTCCAGTTTCTAATCAAAGACCTGCTGAGATTCTGGATGGTCGACATCCGCCGGGAGGGTCGCGGCGAGACACAGGGCGCAGGCACGCGACCAGCGCGGGCGGGGACTGGGGCTGGGGACGCGGAGGGCAGAAGGTGCACGCACCCGACTGGCGCCGGCGGAAACTGAGACTAGGACCGCGGAAGGGAGTGGGTGCGCCGCACCCGGGGAGAGTGCGCCCGTCAAGCCCCTGGCTGCCTGGACCGCTCTGACAGGGAAGGCACAGAGAGCAGGCGCAGCTTTTTGTTCAGCGCTTTTGTGGAACACCCGAGGGCTGGAACCACGCGCAGCGCGGGGCGCGCTCCATATAGAGCAGCCGGGAGCCTGAGCAGCGCAAGAGGGAGAAAGCAGCACCAGCCCCTCCCCGCAGCGCCAGCCCCTCCCCGCCCTGTGAGGGAACTAGCTACCTGAATAAGAGACCACCTCCGCCCGCCTGTGTCAGGGCTGAAATTAGGCGTGGAAGAGACCGGCAAACAGAAGCCAAATAAAGGGAACCGCTTCAGAAGGGACTGGTGCAACAGATCAAAATCCCTGTAGAAAACACCGACTACACCAGAAGGGGCCTGTAGATATCGAGAAGTGTAAGCGGGAACGAGGAGCTATCTGAAACTGAGCCGAACCCACACTGACCTCAACAGCTCCAGAGAAATTCCTAGATATATTTTTACTTTTTTTTTTTTTAAGTAAGAAAAAAAAATTTTTTTTTAATTTTTTCTTTTTTATTTTTTCTCTTTTATTTTCCTTTAAAATTCCCTATTACTCCCCCATTACTGCTTGACTTTCATTTTCATAGATTTTTACAAGTTTTTAATTAGGGAAAATTTTTTCTTTCTTTCTTTCTTTCTTTTTTCTTCTTTTTTTTCCTTTTTCTCTTCTATTTTCTATTTTTCTTTTTCTCTTATTTCTTTTAAAGTCCTCTAGTACTCCTCTACTACTCCTTAATTTTCATTTTCAATACACTATAACCTTACAAAAAAAAAGAGAAGCCCTATTTTTAAACCGAACTTCATATATATTTCTAAAATTTTTTTTGTGTTTTGGTTTTTGTTTTTAATATAGTATTTTTAAGAGTCTAACCTCTACTCTAGATTTTCAATTTTTGTTTTTCAGTATATGATATAAATTGTGAACATTTAAGAATCCAATATTCAGTTCCCATTTTTATTCAGGTGTGTGTTGATTATTCTCTCCCAATCTTGACTCTCTGTTTTCTACCTCAGAACACCTCTATTTCCTCCTTTCCCCTTCTCTTCCCAATCCAATTCTGTGAATCTTTGTGGGTGTCTCGGCTACGGAGAACACTCTGGGAACAGACAACTGCGTAGATCTGTCTCTCTCCTCTTGAGTCCCCCTTTTTCTCCTCCTGCTCATCTCTACTCCCTCCTCCCTCTCCTCTTCTTCATGTAACTCTGTGAACCTCTCTGGGTGTCCCTCATGGGGGAGAATCTTTTCGCCATTAACCTAGAAGTTTTATTATCAGTGCTGTATAGTTGGAGAAGTCTTGAGACTACAGGAAGAATAAAACTGAAATCCAGAGGCAGGAGACAAAAGCCCAAAACCTGAGAACACCAGAAAACTCCTGACTACATGGAACTTTAAAGTAATAAGTGACCGTCCAAAAGCCTCCATACCTACACTGGAACCAACCACCACCCAAGAGCCAATAAGTTTTAGAGCAAGACATACCACGCAAATTCTCCAGCAACGCAGGAACATAGCCCTGAACGTCAACATACAGGCTGCCCAAGGTCACACCTAACACATAGACCCATCTCAAAACTCATTACTGGGCACTCCATTGCACTCCAGAGAGAAGAAATCAAGTTCCATGCACCAGAACACCGACGCAAGCTTCCCTAACCAGGAAACCTTGACAAGCCAATCGTCCAACACCACCCACTGGGTAAAACCTCCACAATAAAAAGGAACCACAGACCTCCAGAATACAGAAAGCCCACTCCAGACACAGCAATCTAAACAAGATGAAAAGGCAAAGAAATACCCAACAGGTAAAGGAACATGAAAAATGCCCACCAAGTCAAACAAAAAGAGGAGGAGATAGGGAATCTACCTGAAAAAGAATTTAGAATAATGATAATAAAAATGATCCAAAATCTTGAAAACAAAATGGAGTTACAGATAAATAGCCTGGAGACAAAGATTGAAAAGATGCAAGAAATGTTTAATAAAGACCTAGAAGAAATAAAAAAGAGTCAAATAAAAATGAATAATGCAATGAATGAGATCAAAAACACTCTGGAGGGAACCAAGAGTAGAATAACGGAGACAGAAGATAGGATAAGTGAGGTAGAAGATAAAATGGTGGAAATAAATGAAGCAGAAAGGAAAAAAGAAAAAAGGATCAAAAGAAATGAGGACAACCTCAGGGACCTCTGGGACAATGTGAAATGCCCCAACATTCGAATCATAGGAGTCCCAGAAGAAGAAGACAAAAAGAAAGGCCATGAGAAAATACTCGAGGAGATAATAGCTGAAAACTTCCCTAAAATGGGGAAGGAAATAGCCACCCAAGTCCAAGAAACCCAGAGAGTCCCAAACAGGATAAACCCAAGGCGAAACACTCCAAGACACATATTAATCAAATTAACAAAGATCAAACACAAAGAACAAATATAAAAGCAGCAAGGGAGAAACAACAAATAACACACAAAGGGATTCCCATAAGGATAACAGCTGATCTATCAATAGAAACCCTCCAGGCCAGAAGGGAATGGCAGGACATACTTAAAGTAATGAAAGAGAATAATCTACAACCTAGATTACTGTACCCAGCAAGGATCTCATTCAGATATGAAGGAGAATTCAAAAGCTTTACAGATAAGCAAAAGCTGAGAGAATTCAGCACCACCAAACCAGCTCTTCAACAAATGCTAAAGGATCTTCTCTAGACAGGAAATGCAGAAAGGTTGTATAAACGTGAACCCAAAACAACAAAGTAAATGGCAATGGGACCACACCTATCAATAATTACCTTAAATGTAAATGGGTTGAATGCCCCAACCAAAAGACAAAGATTGGCTGAATGGATACAAAAACAAGACCCCCTATATATGCTGTCTACAAGAGACCCACCTCAAAACAAGAGACACATACAGACTAAAAGTGAAGGGCTGGAAAAAAATATTTCACGCAAACGGAGACCAAAAGAAAGCAGGAGTCGCAATACTCATATCAGATAAAATAGACTTTCAAATAAAGGATGTGAAAAGAGACAAAGAAGGACACTATATAATGATCAAAGGATCAATCCAAGAAGAAGATATAACAATTATAAATATATATGCACCCAACATAGGAGCACCGCAATATGTACGGCAAACACTAACGAGTATGAAAGAGGAAATTAATAGTAACACAATAATAGTGGGAGACTTTAATACCCCACTCACAACTATGGATAGATCAACTAAACAGAAAATTAACAAGGAAACACAAACCTTAAATGACACAATGGACTAGCTAGACCTAATTGATATCTATAGGACATTTCACCCCAAAACAATCAACTTCACCTTTTTCTCAAGTGCACACGGAACCTTCTCCAGAATAGATCACATCCTGGGCCATAAATCTGGTCTTGGAAAATTCAAAAAAATTGAAATCATTCCAGTCATCTTTTCTGACCACAGTGCAGTAAGATTAGATCTCAATTACAGGAAAAAAATTGTTAAAAATTCAAACATATGGAGGCTAAATAACACGCTTCTGAATAACCAACAAATCATAGAAGAAATCAAAAAAGAAATCAAAATATGTATAGAAATGAATGAAAATGAAAACACAACAACCCAAAACCTATGGGACACTGTAAAAGCAGTGCTAAGGGGAAGGTTCATAGCATTACAGGCTTACATCAAGAAACAAGAAAAAAGCCAAATAAATAACCTAACTCTACACCTAAAGCAATTAGAGAAGGAAGAAATGAAGAACCCCAGGGTTAGCAGAAGGAAAAAAATCTTAAAAATTAGGGCAGAAATAAATGCAAAAGAAACTAAAGAGACCACAGCAAAAATCAACAAAGCTAAAAGCTGGCTTTTTGAAAAAATAAACAAAATTGACAAACCATTAGCAAGACTCACTAAGAAACAAAGAGAGAAGAACCAAATTAACAAAATTAGAAATGAAAATGGAGAGATCACAACAGACAACACTGAAATACAAAGGATCATAAGAGACTACTACTAGCAGCTCTATGCCAATAAAATGGACAACTTGGATGAAATGGACAAATTCTTAGAAAAGTATAACTTTCCAAAACTGAACCAGGAAGAAATAGAAGATCTTAACAGACCCATCACAAGCAAGGAAATCGAAACTGTAATCAGAAATCTTCCAGCAAACAAAAGCCCAGGACCAGATGGCTTCACAGCTGAATTCTACGAAAAATTTAGAGAAGAGCTAACACCTATCTTACTCAAACTCTTCCAGAAAATTGCAGATGAAGGTAAGCTTCCAAACTCATTCTATGAGGCCACCATCACCCTAATTCCAAAACCAGACAAAGATGCCACAAAAAAAGAAAACTACAGGCCAATATCACTGATGAACATAGATGCAAAAATCCTTAACAAAATTCTAGCAAACAGAATCCAACAACATATTAAAAAAATCATACACCATGACCAAGTGGGCTTTATCCCAGGAATGCAAGGATTCTTTAATATCCGCAAATCAATCAATGTAATACACCACATTAACAAATTGAAAGATAAAAACCATACGATTATCTCAATAGATGCAGAGAAAGCCTTTGACAAAATTCAACATCCATTTATGATTAAAACTCTCCAGAAAGCAGGAATAGAAGGAACATACCTCAACATAATAAAAGCTATATATGACAAACCCACAGCAAGCATTACCCTCAATGGTGAAAAATTGAAAGCATTTCCCCTGAAATCAGGAACAAGACAAGGGTGCCCACTCTCACCACTACTATTCAACATAGTGTTGGAAGTTTTGGCCACAGCAATCAGAGCAGAAAAAGAAGTAAAAGGAATCCAGATAGGAAAAGAAGAAGTGAAACTCTCACTGTTTGCAGATGACATGATCCTCTACATAGAAAACCCTAAAGACTCTACCAGAAAATTACTAGAGCTAATCAATGAATATAGTAAAGTTGCAGGATATAAAATTACACACAGAAATCCCTTGCATTCCTATATACTAACAATGAAAAAACAGAAAGAGAAATTAAGGAAACAATACCATTCACCATTGCAACAAAAAGAATAAAATACTTAGGAGTATATCTACCTAAAGAAACAAAAGACCTATACATAGAAAACTATAAAACACTGATGAAGAAATCAAAGAGGACACAAACAGATGGAGAAACATACCGTGTTCATGGATTGGAAGAATCAATATTGTCAAAATGGCTATTCTACCCAAAGCAATCTATAGATTCAATGCAATCCCTATCAAGCTACCAACGGTATTTTTCACAGAACTAGACAAATAATTTCACAATTTGTATGGAAATACAAAAAACCTCGAATAGCCAAAGTAATCTTGAGAAAGAAGAATGGAACTGGAGGAATCAACCTGCCTGATTTCAGACTCTACTACAAAGCCACAGTCATCAAGACAGTATGGTACTGGCACAAAGACAGAAATATAGGTCAATGGAACAGAATAGAAAGCCCAGAGATAAATCCACGAACCTATGGACACCTTATCTTTGACAAAGGAGGCAAGGATATACAATGTAAAAAAGACAACCTCTTTAACAAGTGGTGCTGGGAAAACTGGTCAACCACTTGTAAAAGAATGAAACTAGAACACTTTCTAACACCATACACAAAAATAAACTCAAAACGGATTAAAGATCTAAATGTAAGACCAGAAACTATAAAACTTCTAGAGGAGAACATAGGCAAAACACTCTCCGACATAAATCACAGCAAGATCCTCTATGATCCACCTCCCAGAATATTGGAAATAAAAGCAAAAATAAACAAGTGGGACCCAATGAAACTTAAAAGCTTTTTCACTACAAAGGAAACTATAAGTAAGGTGAAAAGACAGCCCTCAGATTGGGAGAAAATAATAGCAAATGAAGAAACAGACAAAGGATTAATCTCAAAAATATACAAGCAACTCCTGCAGCTCAATTCCAGAAAAATAAATGACCCAATCAAAAAATGGGCCAAAGAACTAAACAGACATTTCTCCAAAGAAGACATACAGATGGCTAACAAACACATGAAAAGATGCTCAACATCACTCATTATCAGAGAAATGCAAATCAAAACCACAATGAGGTACCATTACACGCCAGTCAGGATGGCTGCTATCCAAAAGTCTACAAGCAATAAATGCTGGAGAGGGTGTGGAGAAAAGGGAACCCTCTTACACTGTTGGTGGGAATGCAAACTAGTACAGCCACTATGGAGAACAGTGTGGAGATTCCTTAAAAAACTGGAAATAGAACTGCCATATGACCCAGCAATCCCACTCCTGGGCATACACACTGAGGAAACCAGATCTGAAAGAGACACGTGCACCCCAATGTTCATCGCAGCACTGTTTATAATAGCCAGGACATGGAAGCAACCTAGATGCCTATCAGCAGATGAATGGATAAGGAAGCTGTGGTACATATACACCATGGAATATTACTCAGCCATTAAAAAGAATTCATTTGAATCAGTTCTAATGAGATGGATGAAACTGGAGCCCATTATACAGAGTGAAGTAAGCCAGAAAGATAAAGAACATTACAGCATACTAACACATATATATGGAATTTAGAAAGATGGTAACGATAACCCTATATGCAAAACAGAAAAAGAGACACAGAAATACAGAACAGACTTTTGAACTCTGTGGGAGAAGGTGAGGGTGGGATGTTTCAAAAGAACAGCATGTATACTATCTATGGTGAAACAGATCACCAGCCCAGGTTGGATGCATGAGATAAGTGCTCGGGCCTGGTGCACTGGGAAGACCCAGAGGAATCGGGTGGAGAGGGAGGTGGGAGCGGGGATCGGGATGGGGAGTACGTGTAACTCTATGGCTGATTCATATCAATGTATGACAAAACCCACTGAAATGTTGTGAAGTAATTAGCCTCCAACTAATAAAAAAATAATAATAATAAAGGCAGAAAAAAAAAAAAAAGGAAAAAAGAAATGTGTGCACCAAGAGTCATTGTTCATAGCCCCAAACTAGGAATATCCCAAATTGACATTATCAGTAGAATAGATAATTAACTGGTGTGTTCATTTAATGGAAACTATGAAATATTAAAAATGAATAGACAAAGTCACATGCAATAACATGAATAAATCTTTCCAATGTAAATTTAAGCAAAAACAAGACACAAAATAATACTTACAATAGGATTCCATCTATACATGATTCAAAAATAGAAAAAATTAACCATTTTTTTAGGGTTGCATATATGGTTGGCAAAAGCATACAGATAAGCAAAGTCAGTATTACTATAAAAAACAAGAAAGTATGAACACAAGGAGAAAGGAATGAGTTTGCAACTGGTATGAGTTTGCCTGGCTGGTTTCTGCTCTCTCGGCCTTCAGTAGCTATTCCAAATCTCCTATATAAAATGTTCTATTTCTTGGTCTGGAGGGTGTTTACACAGGTATTTGCTTTATAGTTATTTATAAAACTGTCCATATGGATCTTATGCACTTATCAGTGTGCAGGTTACATTTCTCAATGAAAAGTTCTGGGGGAAATATATAGGTGGTGAGACAGGAAATATGACATTTACTTTGTAATTTATTGTGAGAATTAAACATAATCCATATAACATGCTTAGCTATATACCTAAGATGAAACACATGCTCAAGTATTATCATTATAATTTAAAGTACCTGTGAAGAAGAGCCAATATGAAAAAAGAAAAATGCTGTTAAAAGCTGGATTTATTCTTTCAATTAAGAAATACTTCAAGATATACCTTAACTCTTTAGGACTACTTGTGGTTACCAGTAATCCCAGACCTTTTTGTGTAGATGTCCTCACAGCAGAGCAATTAATTTCCTTTTCTAATAGATAAGCAATGTATATCAGCATGTGGTTATATGTTATCCTATTGAAATAAGTGGCTTGATCTATACATTCCAGAGGTTAGCATACTAATATTTTTAAATGATCATGTCTTAGATATTTCATTTTCTTCCCCTGTTCCTTAATATTCAATTTTAGAGATTGAACTGGTACTATGTTACTCAGATCAACTGAGTTAACCACTCCAATTCATCTGAAAACTGCTTATTGTTAAGACTTAGAAGCAAAATTTTATTCTTTTAAGTGGTATCATTTCCACAAATACCTGTGAAGCTTGTGTGTACCATGAAAGGCATTGTAACAACTATGGAAATGAAGAGCAAAAGTGTTAGCCACACAATCATGTCCAACTCTTTGCAACCCCATGGACTGTAGCCCACCAGGTTCCTCTGTCCATGGAATTCTCCAGGAAAGAATACTGGAGTGGGTAGCCATTCCCTTCTCCAGAGAGTCTTCCTGACCAACAGATCAAACCTGGGACTCACTGCATGAAGATTCTTTACCACCTGATCCACCAAGGAAGTATGAGTGTAAGGGGAACTAAAAGGAGATTCACGCACGGCCAATAAGAAAGTCACAAAAATTGAGTTCAATAGATAAATATGAAATAAAATAATCATAAAATGAAGTTGATACAAATGCTTAATGAAGTTTTAATACATTGTAGGAATAGTTCATTCAGGCTGGGTAAGTCATTTGAAGAAGACTGACAGATAATCCAAATTTGGCCCTTACCATGTGCGTGACTCCAAACAAGTCCCTCAGCACTCCAGAATGAGGAAACTGCAGAAGCGAAGGACAGAAGTACTAGATGCACTCAAAGATTATGAAAGAGATAGATAAAGGTGGAACATTCACTTCATAGAGAGATATAAAGGAAGAATCTACTGTATAGGCAATGTGGAACCCGCCCTTGAGTATACAGAAGTGGCTTTAGCTTTTACAGAGTAAGTGGGTTAAACTGATCCTAACAAAAGACAGAAAAATGTAGCTCATCACATAGCTTTGCAAATATGTTCCAGAATTATAAACCTTGATGAAATTTTTTTAATAAAATTTACTCGCTCACATTTACTTTTTACTTGAGGTACTTCCTATCCTGTAGTGGCAAATACCTGTTCCTGTATCTTTTCTTTTTTTTTTTTTTTCATTTATTTTTATTAGTTGGAGGCTAATTACTTTACAATATTGTAGTGGTTTTTGTCATACATTGACATGAATCAGCCATGGATTTACATGTATTCCCCATCCCAATCCCCCCTCCCACTTCCCTCTCTACCCGATCCCTCTGGGTCTTCCCAGTGCACCAGGCCCGAGCATTTGTCTCATGCATCCATCCTGGGCTGGTGATCTGTTTCATCCTAGATAATATACATGTTTCAATGCTGCTCTCTCGAAACATCCCACCCTGTCCTGTATCTTTATACGGTTGTTCTACTGAAAAATTGAAATGATCAAAAATCAACTAATACAGTCAGAACATGAATTTAAAATAAAACATTACACAAAGATATAAAGAGTTTTTCTGAAGCAACAGGCCAGAGAGATGAAAAGAGTAAAATCAGAATTCACTCTGGAACCTGAAATTAGGCAAACATCTCCCTAAAATTTAGCAGATTGTCCCATATATTGTCTATATTTTAGTTCCAGAACAAAGTTAAATCATGTACAACATTAACTTTTTTGAGTATGTTCCCCATAAACAGGACCACCTGTCCACTCAAACCACCTATTCCCCCAACTCACTATTGTCAGTTACATAATCTAATATAACTGTCATTCCCTGGCAGAGGAGAACATGAAAATTTTTAAAAGTAAGCAACAATCTGTGAAAAAAAGTAAATTCACAGAGTGTTTTCAGACCAAATATCATCTGTTTCCTGTGCTAAATCCAAATGCATTTCAGTGGATAACATTAAATGCTTTTCAACTCTGAGAATCAGAACTGTCTCATAGCTAAAATTTATATCATCAAATTACTCAAGCATGTTCCTATGGTGAATTTCTGATTCTCTCTTCTTCATAAGAATTACACCCACCCAACATCATTCCTCAATCAGTTGACAGAAGACAAACAGTTGTCTGCCTGGTCATATGTGATATGCCAGCAAGTAAACAAGGGGTTGAAGGAAGGAGACAGTTTTGGGTTGGCTTTTTTTTTATGTTTATAATTAAGTTCATGCCATTAATATTGTATTTCAAAAGTGAAAAGCGTCTGTTATGACATATGGTATTACTGCCTATCTGAAATATGTGGGAATAAATAGCTACTGGCTCCTTTAAGCAGGCCAGCAGCTGAGACTATTCTCTCACTCCCTTGTGGCTGATGACTGCAACTAAGGCCACTGACTCTCTGTGACCTTCAGCAAGTTCTGTTCTCTCTAGAGGTTCAATTTGATCCTCGGAAAATTAGGAAGGATGAACCAGCTATTCTCTAGATTTCTTCCAGCCCTCTGATTCTGTTAAAGGAATAACAATTAAAAGGAAGTTTTAAAAAAGGGAAGTAGCAGCTGAAAATTCCAGCAAAGTCAGGTATAATGTGGACAGCTCTAGGCTTCAGACTGATTAAAACAAGAGAATAGTTTTAGCTTAGTTAAGTTAAAATAGCTTCAGCTGGGCTGATAATAAATCTAAGTCTTGAAGTCAGAATACTCATAGGAAACAGAGGAAGAGAGTCATACTTGGAGATGTCTGAAATGGAATGGACTGTCTTGAGAAGAAGTGAGTTCACCATCATGGGAGGTTTCAAGGAGAGGATGAGAGCTCACTTGCAGGGATGTTGAGGAACTTATAAATTGAGCCCCAAGATCTTCTCCAAACAGGATACAAAATGTTACTGATAAGTTGCTATGCTGGAATTGAGTGGTGTTAGCTCTCAAGGATCCCACAGCAGAACTGCATCTCATCATTCAGCCAACACATTTCTTGAGCCCTACCCTGGACCATGCCTGTATGCTCAGTAGCTTTAGTCATGTCTGACTCTTTGCAACCCTATGGACTATAGCCATTCAGTTTCCTCTGTCCTTAGGATATTCCAGGCAAGAACACTGAAGTGGGTTGCCATTTCCTCCTCCAGGGGATCTCCCCAACCCAGGGATCGAACCCACATCTCTTATGCCCCCTGCCTTGGCAGGTGGGATTTTACTACTAGCTCTACCCTACCATGCAAATCCTATACGGCATGCAATGGTGATTCAGAGAATACACTGTACTTCTGAAGAATAAGACAGAAATGTGATAGCTACAGGTAATAATGAATGCATGGAATAAGCACAAAAATCATGAAAGATCAGAGGTAGGGAGAGATTACTTCCAATTTTGCAGAGCAAAGATGGAGCACTAATGACGAGTTTATGAAAGAGATGAAGGTGGAGCAGACACCTGAAGAAAGGCCATGGATGCAGACGGGAAAAAAATGATTTCTAAGATTCTTCCATTCTTGAGATTGAATGTGCTTCACAAATATCTGAGAATGACATGAAAATAAGCACAAGTACATTAGTTCCCCTATCTCAAAGTACCAATTCTGCCACCTCCTTGATCCATTAGGCTAATCAGGCAAGGACCAATGGGATACACCCTGCTATTGGGAGAAGTCAGACCAGAGCAGGGGTTCATACTGAATATGAAATCAGGATAACATTATGGGCTACGCAAACAAAGTCAAGGCATCACATGCAATTGTGATGGTAAGACCAAGTTTTAAAAAGACATTCTAGGATTACACAATATGTTCACTCTATGGACACTGACTAAATTTTGATTCTAATGATAAATACATATGCAATATAATGCTGACCTTATATGCAGTTCTATCCCCTTGGTCAGACAGATCATTTAGTTGGACAATATACTACTATATGAACACTGGAATTCAGTAGTATAATAGCTTTTGCATTAATTTTGATTGTTAATGAAACCACATTTGGCATTCTGGAGGAATCATCTAATGGCAGCTTATACGAAATGCCAGCCTTGCCTTTTATCACATAACCACTGCCCTGAATCCCTTTTTAAAACTAGTACATGATTCTTAGAGCATCATCTCAGATTTGAGAGTTCAGTCATGACCCTATAGTAGATCCTCAATGACCTATCTCAATGAGATTGATTGTTATCCTATTCGAGTGCAAGTAATTATGGTTTAAAATGAGTGTTCAAGTCTTTGCTGAGTTTGAGTACATGCCATTTAAGATAACTTTTTAAAAAATTAATTAATTTATTTTAATTGGAGGCTAATTACTTTACAATATTTTGGCGGTTTTTGCCATACATTGACATGAATCGGCCATGGATGTACCCATTGATGTGTCCCCCATTGTGAACCCCCTTCCTACATCCCTCCCCATCCCATCCCTCAGGGTTGTTCCAGTGCACCGGCTTTGAGTGCCCTATTTCATGCATCGAACTTGGACTGGTCATCTATTTCACATATGGTAATATACATGTTTCAATGCTGTTCTCTCAAATCATCCCACCCTCGCCTTCTCCCACAGAGTCCAAAAGTCTGTTCTTTATATCTGTGGCTCTTTTGCTGTCTCACATATAGGGTCATCATTACCATCTTTCTAAATCCCATATATATGTGTTAATATACAGTATGGGTGTTTTTCTTTCTCACTTACTTCTCTCTGTGTAATAGGCTCCAGTTTCATCCACATCTTTAGAACTGATTCAAATGCATTCTTTTTAAAAGATGAGTAATATTCCATGGTGTATATGTACCACAGCTTTCTTATCCATTCATCTGCTGATGAACATCTAGGTTGTTTCCATGTCCTAGCTATTGTAAACAGTGCTATGATGAACATTGGGGTACATGTGTCTCTTTCAATTCTGGTTTCCTTGGTGTGTATTCCAGCAGTGGGATTGCTGGGTTGTATGGGAGTTCTATTTCCAGTTTTTTAAGGAATCTCCACACTGTTCTCCATAGTGGCTGTACTAGTTTGCATTCCCACCAACAGTGTAAGAGGGTTCCCTTTTCTCTGCACCCTCTCCAGCATTTATTGTTTGTAGACTTTTGGATAGCAGCCATTCTGATCAGTGTGAGATGGTACGTCATTGTGGTTTTTGATTTGCATTTCTCTGATAATGAGTGACGTTGAGCATCTTTTCATGTGTTTGTTAGCCAAGTGTATGTCTTCTTTAGAGAAATGTCTGTTTAGTTCTTGGCCCATTTTTTGATTGGGTCATTTATTTTTCTGGTATTGAGCTGCAGGAGCTGCTTGTATACTTTTTGTTTGTTTTGTCTTTGATTTATACACTTTGGGGTTTTTTTTTTTTCATTTATTTTTATTAGTTGGAGGCTAATTACTTTACAATATTGTAGTGGGTTTTGCCATACATTGACATGAATCAGCCATGGATTTACATGTATTCCCCATCCAGATTGACCCCCCATCCCTTCCCTCTGGGTCTTCCCAGTGCACCAGCCCTGAGCACTTGTCTCATGCATCCAACCTGGGCTGGTGATCTGTTTCACCCTTGACAGTATACTTGTTTCAATGCTATTCTCTCAGAACATCCCACCCTCATCTTCTCCCACAGAATCCCAAAGTCTGTTCTGCGCATCTGTGTCTCTTTTTCTGTTTTGTATATAGGGTTATCGTTACCATCTTTCTAAATTCCATATATATGCAGTAGTATACTATATTGGTCTTTATCTCTCTGGCTTACTTCACTCTGTATAATGGGCTCCAGTTTCATCCATCTCATTAGAACTGATTCAAATGTATTCTTTTTAATGGCTGAGTAATATTCCATTGTGTATATGTACCACAGCTTCCTTATCCATTCATCTGCTGATGGACATCTAGGTTGCTTCCATGTCCTGGCTATTATAAACAGTGCTACGATGAACATTGGGGTGCACGTGTCTCTTTCAGATCTGGTTTCCTCAGTGTGTATGCCCAGGAGTGGGATTGCTGGGTCATATGGCAGTTCTATTTCCAGTTCTTTTAAGGAATCTCCACACTGTTCTCCATAGTGGCTGTACTAGTTTGCATTCCCACCAACAGTGTAAGAGGGTTCCCTTTTCTCTGCACCCTCTCCAGCATTTATTGTTTGTAGACTTTTGGATAGCAGCCATTCTGATCAGTGTGAGATGGTACGTCATTGTGGTTTTTGATTTGCATTTCTCTGATAATGAGTGACATTGAGCATCTTTTCATGTGTTTGTTAGCCAAGTGTATGTCTTCTTTAGAGAAATGTCTGTTTAGTTCTTGGCCCATTTTTTGATTGGGTCATTTATTTTTCTGGTATTGAGCTGCAGGAGCTGCTTGTATATTTTTGAGATTAATTCTTTGTCTGTTGCTTCATTTGTTATTATTTTCTCCCATTCTGAAGGCTGTCTTTTCACCTTACTTATAGTTTCCTTTGTTGTGCAAAAGCTTTTAAGTTTCATTAGGTCCCATTTGTTTATTTTTGCTTTTATTTCCCTTGCTCTAGGAGGTGGGTCATAGAGGATCCTGCTGTGATTTATGTCAGAGAGTGTTTTGCCTACGTTTTTCTCTAGGAGTTTTATAGTTTCTGGTCTTACATTTAGATCTTTAATCCATTTTGAGTTTATCTTTGCATATGGTGTTAGAAAGTGTTCTAGTTTCATTCTTTTACAGGTGGTTGACTAGTTTTCCCAGCACCACTTGTTAAAGAGGTTGTCTTTTCTCCATTGTACATTCTTGCCTCATTTGTCAAAGATAAGGTGTCCATAGGTGCGTGGATTTATCTCTGAGCTTTCTATTTTGTTCCATTGATCTGTCTTTGTGCCAGTATCATACTGTCTTGATGACTGTAGCTTTGTAGTATAGTGTGAAGTCAGGCAAATTGACTCCACCAGTTCCATTCTTATTTCTCAAGATTACTTTGGCTATTCGAGGTTTTTTGTATTTCCATACAAATTGTGAAATTATTTGTTCTAGTTCTGTGAAAATTACCATTGGTAGCTTGATAGGGATTGCATTGAATCTATAGATTGCTTTGGGTAGTATACTCATGTTCACTATATAATTCTCTCAATCCATGAACATGGTCTATTTCTCCATCTATTTGTGTCCTCTGATTTCTTTCATCTGTGGTTTATAGTTTTCTATATATAGATCTTTTGTTTCTCTAGGTAGATCTATTCCTAAGTATTTTACTCTTTTCATCGCAATGGTGAATGAAATTGTTTCCTTAATTTCTCTTTATGCTTTCTCATTGTTAGTGTATAAGAATACAAGGCATTTCTATGCATTAATTTTATATCCTTCAACTTTACTATATTTATTGATTAGCTCTAGTAATTTTCTGGTGGTGTCTTTAGGGTTTTCTATGTAGAGGATCATGTCATCTGCAAACAGTGTGAGTTTTACTTTTTTCCCAATCTGGATTCCTTTTATTTCTGTTTCTGTGGTGTATCACATTGATTTGTGAATATTGAAAAGTCCTTGCAGCCCTGCGGTAAAGCCCACTTGGTCATGATGTATGATCTTTTTAATATGTTATTGGATTCTGTTTGCTAGAATTTTGTTGAGGATTTTTGCATCTATGTTCATCCATGATATTGACCTGTAGTTTTCTTTTTTTGTGGCATCTTTGTCTGGTTTTGGTATTAGGGTGATGGTGGCCTCATAGAATGAGTTTGGGAGTTTACCTTCCTCTGAAATTTTCTGGAAGAGTTTGAGTAGGACAGGTGTTGGCTCTTCTCTAAAATTCTGGTAGAATTCACCTGTGAAGCCATCTGGTCCTAAGCTTTTGTTTGTTGGAAGACTTTTTATTACAGTTTGATTTCTGTGCTTGTGATGGGTCTGTTAAGATTTTATATTTCTTTCTGGTTCAGTATTGGAAGGTTATATTTTTCTAAGATTTCTCCCTTTCTTCCAAGTTATCCATTTTATTGTCATATAGTTGCTGATAGTAGTCTTTTATGATCATTTGTATTTTTGTGTTGTCTGTAGTAATTTCTCCATTTTCATTTCTAATTTTGTTGATTTGATCCTTCTCCCTTTTTGTCTTCATGAGTCTGGCTAATGGTTTGTCCATTTTATTATCTTCTCAAAGAACCAGCTTTTGGTTTTGTTGATTTTTGCTGTTAGTTTCTTTTGTTTCTTTTTTATTTATTTCTGCCCTAATTTTTGTGATTTCTTTCCTTCTACTAACCCTGGGGTTATTCATTTCATTTTTTTTTTTCTATTTGCTTTAGGTGTAAAGCTAGGTAATTTATTTAATTTTTCTCTTGTTTCTTGAGGTAAGCTTGTATTGCTACGAACCTTCCTCTTAGCACAGCTTTTACTAAATCCCATAGGCTTTAGGTTGTCATATTTTCATTTTCATTTGTCTGTATGCATATTTTGATTTCTTCTGTGATTTGTTGGTTATTCAGAAGCATGTTGTTTAGCCTCCATATGTTTGTATTTTTAACAGTTTTTTCCCCTGTAGTTGGCATCTAATCTTACCACATTGTGATCAGAAAAGATGCTTGAAATGATTTCAATTTTTTTTTTATTTACCAAGGCTAGATTTATGGCCCAGGATGTGATTTATCCTGGAGAATGTTATGTGTGCACTTGAGAAAAAGGTGAAATTCATTTCTTTGGGGTGAAATATACTATAGATATCAATTAGGTCCATTGTATCATTTAAAGTTTGTGTTTTCTTGCTCCCTTTCTGTTTGGTTGATCTATCCATAGGTGTGGGTGGGGTATTAAAGTCTCCCACTATTATTGTGTTACTGTTAATTTCCCCTTTCATACTTATTAGCATTTGCCTTATGTATTACGGTGCTCCTATATTGGGTGTTTACATATTTATAAGTATTATATCTTCTTGGATTGTTCCTTTGATCATTATGTAGTGTCCTTCTTTGTCTCTTTTCACAGCCTTTATTTTAAAGTCTATTTTATCTGATATGAGTATTGCTACTCCTGCTTTCTTTTAGTCTTTATTTGCATGAAATATCTTTTTCCAGCCCTTCACTTTCAGTCTGTATGTGTCCCTTGGTTTGAAGTCTCTTATAGACAGCATATATAGAGGTCTTATTTTTTTTATCCATTCAGCCTGTCTTTGTCTTTTGGTTGGGGCATTCAACCCATTTACATTTAAGGTAATTATTGATAAGTATGATCCCGTTGCCATTTACTTTGTTGTTTTGTGTTTGAGTTTGTAAACCTTTTCTGTTTCCTGTCTAGAGAAGATCCTTTAGCATTTGTTGGAGAGCTGGTTTGGTGGTGCTGAATTCTCTCAGTTTTTGCTTGTCTATAAAGCTTTTGGTTTCTCCTTCATATTTGAATGAGATCCTTGCTGAGTATAGTAATTTGGGTTGTAGGTTTTTCTCTTTCATCACTTTAAGTATGTCCTGCCATTCCCTCTGCCCTGAAGAGTTTCTATTGAAAGATCAGCTGTTATCCTCATGGGGATCCCCTTGTGTGTTATTTGTTGCTTTTCCCTTGGTGTTTTTAATATTTGCTCTTTGTGTTTGATCTTCGTTAATTTGATCAATATTTGCCTTGGGGTGCTTTGCCTGGGGTTTATCCTGTTTGGGACTCTTGGACTTGGGTAGCTATTTCCTTCCCCATTTTAGGGAAGTTTCCAACTACTATCTACACAAGCATTTTCTCATGCCCTTTCTTTTTGTCTTCTTCTTCTGGGACTCCTATGATTTGAGTGTTGGGGTATTTAACATTGTCCCAGAGGTCTCTGAGATTGTCCTCATATCTTTCAATTATTTTTTTCTTTTTTCCTCTCTGCTTCATTTATTTCCACCATTCTATCTTCCTCCTCACTTATCCTATCTTCTGCCTCAGTTATTCTACTGTTGGTTCCCTCCAGAGTGCTTTTGATCTCAGTTATTGCATTATTCATTATTCATTGACTTTTTTTATTTCTTCTAGGTCCTTGTTAAACATTTATTGCATCTTCTCAATCCTTGTCTCTAGTCTATTTATCTGTAACTCCATTTTGTTTTCAAGGTTTTGGATCATCTTTACTATCATTATTCTGAATTCTTTTTTAGGTAGAATCCCTATCTCTTCCTCTTTTTTATGGTTTGGTGGGCATTTATCATGTTCCTTTACCTGATGAGTATTTTTCTGCCTTTTCATTTTGTTTAGATTGCTGTGTTTGGGGTGGCCTTTCTGTAGGCTGGAAGTTTGTGGTTTCTCTATATTGTGGAGTTTGCTCCCTGTGGGTGGGGTTGGACTTGTGGCTTGTCAAGGTTTCCTGGTTAGGGGATCTTGTATCTGTGTTCTGGTGGGTGGAGCTGAATCTCTTCTCTCTGGAGTGCAATGATATGTCCAGTAGTGAGTTTTGGGGTGACTATGGATTTGGCATGGCTTTATAGGATAACTTCTTTTCACTATCTGACATCATTCCATTAACAATGAAATGATTAATTATGGTTACATAGGGTAATTTAAGTAACTTGTTTGAAATGCAGATTTCTTGGTATTACCAAACTTATGAAATCATTGATAGAGTATAAAAATATAGTAATATGTCCCGTATCAGTCACATGAAGATGTTAACATTGTAATTGATTCCAGAAACTTATGTTGAATAGAATAGAAATGCTGATGACATAAGTATGAAAAAAAAAAAGAATTATAAGGCCTCATGTTTAAATGTAATAACTACCAGAAAGAGTTATGCCCTTGACCAGGACTACTGACTGTTAGCTACCTCGACAAAGCAGGTTCCTTCATAACTACCCCTTCTCCATCTCCTTTTCCCAAACATACACAACCAAATCCACTAAGATGTTCAACATAGGACTTCCAAACATCCATGATCCATTAAGTCTATGATCTATTTTGAGTTAATATTTTTATGTTAAAAGTTACACAAATGATACTTTAAAATTTCATTTTACAATTGTTCAGTACTAGTATATACCTATATAATATATAATATAATATATGTATATTTATTATATATGCCAGGGAATAAGGTCTAGTTAAGGAAAGGAAAAGGGATATATTTGGGGTATCCCTCTCACTCTTTCCTGTTTGTAGAGACCTGGAATTCATTAGGTTTAATCCCAATTTAATAAAGTTTACAATTGACTTTTCCATTGGACTTCTTTGTACCTGGTTGTCTTTATGTGTCCAAAATATATCTGAAATATACAAGATATACAAGAAAATCACATGATCAATCAATATTGGAAACTGTTGGGAGGGGGGTTGTTTTGGTTTCTTATAAGCACTATTAGCAGAGGCAAATATTTAAGCTTTGGGTCCTGAATTAAAATTCTGCAAAGTCTTACTTATTCTCATACTCATTTTTATTCTATATTTTAGAAGGCCTAATATGATATGGGCACTGAGATTTCTTAATACAGTTTTAATATGCATTTTCTATTATTAAAGTAGGAGTAAACTAACAGATATAAAAGGATATTATCCTAAGTCTAACAGAAAAAAAAGTTGTTTTTAATATTTATATCCAAAATCACTCCTAAGGGAGGAGACCTTATTCCCTGGCATATATAATAAATATACATATATTATATTATATAGGTATATACTAGTACTGAACAATTGTAAAATGAAATTTTAAAGTATCATTTGTATAACTTTTAACATAAAAATATTAACTCAAAATAGATCATAGACTTAATGGATCATGGATGTTTGGAAGTCCTGTGTTGAGCATCTTAGTGGATTTGGTTGTGTATGTTTGGGAAAAGGAGCTGGAGAAGGTTAGATTAGCAAGGTAGAGACTGAATCATTTAGAATTTCTAGGGAAGTATGGGAAGGTATATATAGGAAACAAAAAAAGGGGGCGGAAAAGAGGCTCAGAGAGAATATAAAACATAATGCCTGGGCCTACGACTAAGACAGGAAATCTCTGAAGAGTAAGCATAAAGGATTTTAGAGAACAGGAATGCATAATGTGGGTATACATGTTTTTGACTAAGTTATGCCTCAAGGGACCCCTCTCTTCAACTCTCAGCTCACCAGTCAAACCTAGTAAACTCATAGATGCTTTGAGTCTGTGTAAACTAACAAATATTCTAAGGACCACTTCTGAATTAAATGTATACACTGCTAAACAGCACATCTAGAAGCAGGAGACCAGCATTCAGGCAAGACCATGAAAATACAAAGCCCTGAAAATTGACAGAAATCTTGCAACGGCACAGAATTATAGAGTTCAAGCCAATGCTAACTAGATCTTGAAGAGCAGTGAGACTTTCCCACATGACACCCCATTTTACATGTTTACAACAAAATCTAAATATATCTATTCAGAACATTCTTTGATGTGAGAAGAAACTGAAGTAATATGCATGGGCTCTGGTCTCTGAGAGATTTCAAACTAGAAACAGAGGAACACATTCTAAAACATTAGAAAATAATACATAAGATGAATAATGTAGTATAAGATTCTGCTCCTGCCTCCCCTACATTCATTCACAAAGTTTAGAAACTTTTATTCCAATCTCTGGGAAGGGGAAGGTTGCTGCTACTAGAAACATTTCCAACTCTATTCTATAAGCTGTTCCTCCTCTTGGAAAGAGAAATCAACTTGGTGAAATTGGCAAGCGCCTAACTTTCTGCCAGTGGGAGTCGTTTGGTTCAAAAACTAGAAGGAAGGTGTATTTTCTTCCTCTGTCTTTCCTCTAAGTCAGATACATTAGGCATTGGGCTTCCAGCTTTCAGGCAGTAAGTTCCCTCAGATGCATGTCAGAGCATCTCACCTGTGACAAGATGGATAAATTCAATCTGCAAGAGAATCAGAAGGCCTGTATATGTCCTTCATCCATACACACATTGAAATAAAGCCAATACTTCATGCCTATATGGCTCTGTGTAAACTCTCAACCAGATCCATGCAAGTGAGACAAGATCATATCATAAATTTAATCCCTAAAGATAATACAGAACCAAAACTCTGTGAAGATGTTAAGATCATCCAATGATTAGTGCAGGCCAAATTCACCCAGGTATAATAAGGTAACAAGGCCTTGAAAAAGTATAGATAGTTGGGAATGGAAAAGTGAATCATGGGCTTTGGAATTACTTCAAAGAAATTCATAGCTTGGGTGACTGATACGGAGTAAATGAAAGGTGGCAACATGCATAGTCAACAATTCAAAGGTGCCACCATGTTTGAATCTCTTTTAGCCTGTCCTTTCTCTGAGTTTGCAACACTCCTCCATATGGTATTTTCAACTCTCTAAATTAATCTGAGTGCTAGCTTCTTAATTCTATTAAAGCAGCAGGCATAGAATTGTTCACAATTCTTAATTACAACCATGTTTCTCTGCTGAACTCCGTATCTGCATTTCAAAGCTGTCCCTATATTACTGTAACTACTCATGGAATTATCCTTCAAAAATATAAACACCAAAATCATTTTTCTACTTAAAACCTTAGATGAGTAACTATGTGATAAACTCCAAAGTTTTTAGTATGAAATGAAGAGCTTGGAAACCTAGTTTCAGCATAACTTTCCACCCTTGTTTCTAGCTGTATTCTCCAGTGTTCTAGCAGCACTGGACTATCACAGCTCCCTAAACATAACCTTCAATCGTATGGCTCTCCTCCTCATTTATCCTGATCCTTTCTTTAAAAGGAACCTTTCCAGCTACCAAAAATCTAGCACATTTCTATTTCTTTGAACAGCTTCCATATCATACTCCTGTGTCTCAACCCAAATCTTAATCAGAGCTAAGTACTTCATCAGCTATAAAGAGCTTGATATGCATGCTATCATAAAGTATATATATAGATGCACACTAGCACAAATAGTCAACTCATTGGAAAAGACCCTGATACTGGGAAACATTGAAAGCAAAAGGAGAAGAGGGTGGCAGGGGATGAGATGGTTGGATAGCATCGCCAATTCAATGGACATGAACTTGGGTAACTCCAGGAGATGGTCAGGGACAGGGAGGCCTGGTGTGCTGCAGTCCATGGGGTCACAAAGAGTTGGACACAACCTGGCAACTGAACAACAATTGTAAAAGTTAGGAGGGGAACTTACCTGCCTACTGGCTTTACATTTCAGAAGTGGAGAGAGAGTGCTGCTTCTCAGGAGGGCTTTCTCTGCTTCACATTCACCAGGGAGGGAGGAAAGACTTCTCTGATCTTGACAAGGGGAAGAAGGAACTGAGATAAACAGTTCAACTCCTTTCTCTGTTTCAGAATACAAAATCTTTAGGACACACATTTTTTCCTCCTTATCCATTAGTCACTTTACCAGGAAGGTTCTTTCTTACAAGGTCTGAGTTTATGAGGCCTCGTGCTTGCTTATTTGCTCAGTCATGTTTGACTCTTTGAGACACTTTGGGCTGTAGCCCGCCAGACTCTTCTGTTCATGGGACTTTTCAGGCAAGAACACTGGAGTGGGTTGCCATTTCCTTCTCCAGGGGATCTTCCTGACCCAGAGATTGAACCCATGTCTCCTGCATTCCCTGCATTGCAGGCGGTTCAATTCACAGGTTGAGTTGAGGGAGCATATGAGAGGGTAGAGTATAGCTGTAGGTCAAGCCACATTCTCTAATTCACATCAGAATAAAAGCAGATATTTTTCCCATCACCTTTTTTTTTAATTCCTGAGTATACTTTTGGGTGTTTTTCCAAGCTCAGGAAAAGAGGAATACTATTGATTTGCCTTTTCTAGCCCTAACTTAATGGTTCATGGGCTGAAAACACAGAGCAATAAACCCTTGGCCAAAATGTGGGCAGTGTGTAGAAAGATAGGAGTGAAATTTGAAGCTTTAGGAAATCTAAGCCACTATTTTTGGTGGGGGGGGGGGGGGGGCACTGTTTTTGTTTTTGTTTCACTGCAGTGGTTTACCATGGCTTTTATTGTCACTATGTGGCTGGACTTTTAATTGTTGAGGGAATGTGGGGCTTAGTAATTATGGTCTGTGTGTTTCTTTGTGGCTTAACTTGACCTGACTTATACAGCACAGCTAAGGCTTAAAAAAGGCCAATGGGACAGAGATTACATTGAGGTAAAAGAGTCTGTTCTGTTCCAATAAAGGCTAACTTTAAAGTAAGCAGAGTTTTCACACAAAGGCTTTTAGGCACTTGAGGGTAAATTGCATTTAATTTGTTTTATTGTATTTCTCAGTCAAATACATAAGAATACATAAGGTGAGTCTCTAAAGTATAGAAGCAGCTAAGTAACTCCCAGTCCAAAGTTCTGCTAAAGCAGATCTCAAATAAGGCACAGGTAAATAGTTCTACATTTGCTGCCCCAAACTGCACTTTTCTATGTCTTGACATACAAGAGTTAAAAAGAAAACTATGGAGAAACTAATCTATTGGCTTCATATAGCTTTTTCACAAGTCTTTTAGAATTATCCTCCAAACTGATGGCCTCACAGAGGCTGTAGCTTGATATTGAAAATACTAGGATATCAGTTTTGCATTTCAGAGATTTACTATGACCTATCACTTCATGGGAGATAGATGGGGAGACAGTGGAAACAGTGTCAGACTTTATTTTTGGGGGCTCCAAAATCACTGCAGATGGTGATTGCAGCCATGAAATTAAAAGACGCTTACTCCTTGGAAGGAAAGTTATGACCAACCTAGATAGCATATTAAAAAGCAGAGACATTACTTTGCCAACAAAGGTCCATCTGGTCAAGGCTATGGTTTTTCCAGTGGTCATGTATGGATGTGAGAGTTGGACTAGGAAGAAAGCTGAGAGCCGAAAAACTGATGCTTTTGAACTATGATGTTGGAGAAGACTCTTGAGAGTCCCTTGGACTGCAAGGAGATCCAACCAGTCCATCCTAAAGGAGATCAGTCCTGGGTGTTCATTGGAAGGACTGATGCTGAAGCTGAAACTCCAATACTCTGGCCACCTCATGCGAAGAGTTGCCTCACTGGGAAAGACCCTGATGCTGGGAGGGATTGGGGGCAGGAGGAGAAGGGGACAACAGAGGATGAGATGGTTGGATGGCATCACCGACTCGATGGACATGGGTTTGATTAAACTCTGGGAGTTGGTGATGGACAGGGAGGCCTGGCATGCTGTGATTCATGGGGTCACAAAGAGTCGGACATGACTGAGCAACTGAACTGAACACACAGAAATGACATGGATGTTATTTACAATAGCTAGGACATGGAAGCAACCTAGATACCCATTGACAGATGAATGGATAAAGAAGTTGCTGTATATATAAAAGGAATATTACTCAGCCATAGAAAGGAATGCATTTAAGTTAGTTTTAATGAGGTGGATGAACCTAGAGCCTATTATACAGAGTGAAATGTCAGAAAGAGAAACACAAATTCCATGTATTAACCCATATACATGGAATCCAGAAAGACAGCACTGATCAACCTATTTGCAGAGCAGCAATGGAGACACAGGCGTGGAGAACAGACGTGGACCCAGTGGTGGAAGGAGAGGGAAGGACAGATTCAAAGAGTAGCCCTGAAACATATACATCATCATATTTAAAATAGATAGCCAGTGGGAATTTTTTGTATGACAAGGGAGCTCAAACCCATTGCTCTGTAACAACCTAGAGGAATGGGATGGGGTGGGAGGTTCAAGAGTGTTAGGACACACATATACCTATGGGTGATTCATGTTGATGTATGGCAGAAACCAACACAATACTATAAAACAATTATCCTCCAGTTAAAAAACAACAACAACTAAAAAGGAACAAGTGTGTTTAATGCAGGAAGAAAAATAAACCAAAAATAAAATAGCTGTAAACTCAAGAGACTAAGAAGAACTTAAAATGCCTGGGCCTTGAACATATTGTTGTTAAGAATCATGCTTACTGAGGAAGCCAAGGAGGGAATGCGTTGGCTAGTTATACTTCAGCCTGAGTGCGAAAACAGAAGCAATGAGACAGTGAACAAGAATGATACTGAATAAGCTGGAGGAAAAGAGTTTTCCTTAGACAGAATGATGAGATCTTAGTGTATAAGTGAGACAATTGCCAAAGAAAAAACTGAGATCTTGAAGACCAGGCTAGAATACCTGCTTTAAAAAAAATGAACCTGTGTGTAATAGCTCATAAAGAGGGAGCTTGAAGATGAATAAGTATTTTAGCCATTCACTAGATAAGACAGCATAAAAACCCAGTGAAATCGAATAGACAAGAGAAGCAAGATCTCAGAGAGCAATTTGGAAGGCTTCCCCAGAAGGAAGTATGACCCAGGAAACTACTAAGAAGTACATTTGTGAAGTTGTCTGTAGAGAATCCACACTAAAACCAAGTGGACTCTCAAAGACCTGAACAATCTCAGGTGATTACAGGAAATCATTTAGATGAGGCCTAAGGAAACGCAGCTATTCTAATAGGAATGCAGCTATTGTTTATGCCCTAAAGGCACATGACCAAGAACTGTATGAAATTTGGACAACTGACAGTGACTAGAGAAGATGCACCATAGTCAAGGGAAGGTAGGCAGGGTGATAACTGGCATTCGGATATGGTTCTCCTGGGAGAATACATCCTGATCTTATAAACAGAAATTCAAGCAAAGGTGCAATGGCACAATATGCCATAAACAAAAATATCTGGATGTAAAAACGAATACAGAGTAAAAGAATAAAGTCATTCACATCTAGACATTTTTTATGAATACGAATTCAAACTTTGCCAACTTGCACACTATCTGAGAAAAACTTTTCAATCAAATAACAGACAAGAGATCTTAGGGTAGAAGAAGATGAAAAAAAAGTAGTAATCACCAATCTTTGATCTCTTTCTATATCTACAGTCAGAGCACTAAATAAGAACCTCTTTCTGCACAGATATGAGACAAAAATAAAATTAAAAAATAAAGGCACAAAGGAGTTGAATATTCATCCATTCAATAGAAATAGAGAATGTATAATTTTTGTGTGTCCCTGCAACATTTATAAAATTAAAATATATAATTGTACACAAATGTACAATTGTACAAATCTGAAGCTATTTTAAAAAGGACTCAGTCTAATAATAAAATAAGCATGTTACATAAAAATATTTTATGTACTTAGAAGTTAAAAATCATAATTCTGGATTACATTTAGATAAAAGAGGAAAAACAAAAGAAAAGGAAAAAGAAAATTTTGACCTAAAGAGCACAGAAAAAGCTATACACAAAGGAAAGAACAGAATTATGTGCCTTCATTATGCCAAAAGAAAGAAAACATCATTTATTTTGCAATTAGACAAAAATTAAACCAAAAGGAAATAGAACTAGTTTAGCTAAAAGCTGAAATTAATGAGAGAACACAGTGGCAGAATCAAAAATGACGGCTCTTTTTAAAAGATCATTAAAATTGATAAACCGATTATAAGCATATTTAAGGGGAAATAAAAATAAACAAAAGTAGTCAAAGTGTGGATGAAGAAAGGAAACATAAGAGGGAGGCAAGAGCAGTAGAATATAAAGTGAACACTGCATGGAACTCTATGACAACAACTTTAAAAACTTAGAGCTTTCCAAATCTTCTACCACTAGCGATGATTTAAATCAGTGCCTCTCAAACACGAATGTATGTATATATCACGTAGAATATTGCTAAAATGCAAGTTCTGATTCACTAAGTCAAAGTGGTAGCTGAGACTTCACATTAATTCATAATGAATCCCTAGATGATGTTAATGTTGCTGGTCCTAGGACCATATTTTGACAATCAAAGTTTTAAGTCACATTGGGATTATATATTATTTACAGGCAGTTAAAATGTAGCTATAAATCCACTGGGGCTTTTCAAAAGTATATTTTTTAATTTTTCCAACCCCAAAGAAAGGCAATGCCCAAGAATGCTCAAACTACTGTACAATTGCACTCTTTTCACATGCTAGTAAAGTGATCCTTAAAATTCTCCAAGTCAGGCTTCAGCAATACGTGAACCGTGAACTTCCAGATGTTCCAGCTGGTTTTAGAAAAGGCAGAGAAATCAGAGATGAAATTGCCAACATCTGCTGGATCATCAAAAAAGCAAAAGAGTTCCAGAAAAACATCTATTTCTGCTTTATTGACTATGCCAAAGCCTTTGACTGTGTGGATCACAATAAACTGTGGAAAATTCTGAAAGAGATGGGAATACCAGACCACCTGACCTGCCTCTTGAGAAACCTGTATGCAGGTCAGGAAGCAACAGTTAGAACTGGACATGGAACAACAGACTGGTTCCAAATAGGAAAGGAGTATGTCAAGGCTGTATATTATCATCCTGCTTATTTAACTTATATGCAGAGTACATCATGAGAAACGCTGGGCTGGAAGAAGCACAAACTGAAATCAAGATTGCCGGGAGAAATATCAATAACCTCAGATATGCAGATGACACCACCCTTGTGGTAGAAAGTGAAGAGGAACTAAAGAGCCTCTTGATGAAAGTGAAAGAGGAGAGTGAAAAAGTTGGCTTAAAGCTTAACATTCAGAAAACTAAGATCATGGCAACTGGTCCCATCACTTCATGGCAAATAGATGGGGCAACAGTGGAAACAGTGACTGAATTTATTTTTCTGGGCTCCAAAATCACTGCAGATGGTGATTGCAGCCATGAAATTAAAAGATGCTTGCTCCTTGGAAGAAAAGCTATGACCAACCTAGACAGCATATTAAAAAGCAGAGACATTACTTTGCCAACAAAGGTCCGTCTAGTCAAGGCTATGGTTTTTCCAGTGGTCATGTATGGATGCGAGAGTTGGACTATAAAGAAAGCTGAGCGGGGAAGAATTGATGCTTTTGAACAGTGGTGTTAGAGAAGACTCTTGAGAGTCCCTTGGACTGCAAGGAGATCCAACCAGTCCAGCCTAAAGAAGATCAGTCTTGGGTGTTCATTGAAAGAACTGATGTTGAAGCCGAAACTCATACTTTGGTCACCTGATGCAAAGAGCTGACTCATTGGAAAAGACCCTGATGCTGGGAAAGATTGAGGGCAGGAGGAGAAGGGGACAACAGAGGATGAGATGGTTGAACGGCATCACCGACTCAATGGACATGGGTTTGGGTGGACTCTGGAAGTTGGTGATGGACAGGGAGGCCTGGTGTGCTGTGGTTCATGGGGTCGCAGAGTCAGACACAACTGAGCAACTGAACTGAACTGAACTGAATGTCTTTTGTGATAGTTTATTCAAGTTTTCTAACTTTTCTTGAGTTAACTTGGCAATTTGTATTTTGCTAATACAACTGGCTACAGACCCTAAAGAAAATAAATCAACCTTTCTCCATCCATGGGATTTTTCAGGCAAGAGTACTGGAGTGGGTTGCATTTTCTTCTCCAGGGGA
The DNA here is from genome assembly GCF_019320065.1 of Cervus canadensis. Lineage (NCBI taxonomy): Eukaryota > Metazoa > Chordata > Mammalia > Artiodactyla > Cervidae > Cervus > Cervus canadensis. The sequence continues at coordinate 18,387,794 of NC_057418.1, read as the reverse complement.
TCTTCCCAACCCAGGGATCAAACCTGGGTCTCCTGCAGTGTAGGCAGACGCTTTACCGTCTGAGCCACCAGGGAAGTCATACAAAAAGAAAGTCTAGACAAAGTCCTAAAAGCATAAATATCCTATGGGCTGGGTGGGGGAAATAAGGGGATGGATCTCCTTAGACAAAATTGGACTCTCAGCAGTTATTAATAAAAGAAAAATATCTCTTTCAGCAAAAATTTTAAATTTTATCATGAAAATTATCTAATAAGCAAAGTCAATAGAGAACAGACTAGAGTTTTAAAAAATCTGCAATATACAAAAGTAAAGGTTAATATTAAAATACACAAAGACCTATTACAAAATAAAAAGGAGCCAAAAATATACCAAGAGGAGGAAATTGGCAAAGAATATGAAAGAGAAATTCACAGAAGAGCTAACCCTAATGATGAGGAAACATGAAAATATGTTCAAACTCACTAACTGGCACTGAAATGTAAATTAATGTAACCCTGAAAGATCTTTTTATACCTATCAAATGGGAAAGGATTTGAACCTATTACTAATAAGATTAAAGGAAAAAGTATGCTCTTTCACATTGCTGGCAAAGTGTGAATTGTTATACCTTCTTCAGAACAAAATCAGGCATCATATTTTTTAATTAAAAAATATAAATAGCAATCAAACTCCTGGACAAAATCTATCTTATAAAATAAAACCATAAATATATAGATATTTATTGATCATTATTTTCAGTAAGAAAGAAAGAAAGTCACAGGGGGAAAAGTTCTATGATTTTCCTATTACTAGGTAACAAACTAGCACAAATTTAATGACTCCAAACAACATGCATTTATGTATCGGAACTCAAGGTACAGCTTAACTGGGTCTCCCCTTAGGGTTTTATGAAGTTGTGATCGAGCTGTCATCTAGGCGGCATTCTCATGTGGTGGTTTGACTGGGGCAGAGTTTTATTTTCAGTCTCATTCATTTTTTTGGTGGAATTAATTTCCTTGTGATTGTAAGATTGAAGTCTCTGGCTTCTTCCTGGTTCTGGGCTAGACACTGCCCTCATCTCTCAAGGGTCACCTGTTTGTAGGAGGCCTTCAGTTCTGTACGAAATGGGCCTCTCCACCATAGTCACTTCACCAAGCCAGAAGAGTCTCCTGAGGGAAGGTGCTATTGAGACAGTCTTATATAATGTAACAGTCACCAGAGTGACATCCATCACCTTTGCCGTGCTCCACTGGTTAGATGCAAGTCATAGGTCCTCTACACATTCAAGGGGAGGAGATTATACAAAGGTTCGAACACCAAGAATGCCATCTCTGCTTCCACAGAAATCAGATCACATAGATTAAGGAAGAACATGTAAATTACCATATGTTTACACCAGCGAATATTATGCAGTCTTTGTAAAGAATAAATTTATATCACTTGATATGACAGATTTCCAAAGGTGGTGTTGAATGAGAAATGCAAATGCAAGCAACTTAAATAATTTAAATAATAAATTCATAAAACAATGAATCCACCCCTCTACATGGACCCCTTTAAGGCTCAGCTTTTAGAAGAAATAAATTTTCCTAAGGTGTCAGCTAAGAAAGAAACAGATGAGGGAATATGGGGAAATTTCTCCTAGGAAGTGGGTTTCATAGGCCTCTTTTATAGCTAGAAGCAGTGGCAACCACTGTAAAAGCAGACCTCCTCACATATAAGTGAATTTTTTTTTTATCTCTTTGGCCTGTGAATTCAATAAAAGGGGGAAACTCCACATTTGGATACATTTTTACACTACCATTGCAATATTATCAGAGCACCTTTTTGTTGCCATTTGCTATCCCTGAGCAACTTTCAGGGAATTACCTTGATTACAAGGCTAGACATAATTTGGGTTGGGGATTAGAAAAAGGAATTGCAGTCATAGACAGGAGCAAAGTCTTCGAAGTAATTCAACTGATGAGCAGTTCTGGTCCACTGCACATCTACACTGCCCACCAGTGGTCTCAGAGAGACAGCCTAGGAAGAGTGGTGGTGTTGTAAGTAGATGTTCCAGAAGGTAAGAGTAGGATAGATTTATGATCTCTGCCCGCTGAGGAGAACAGTCATACTCCTAAAGACCACAGGCTTGGGTATTAAGCTCAGCAGACTGAGAAAACAAAAAAGCTGGGGTAGAGTTAGAGGTAGTGCTTATCTGCTACTTTTTATATATGTATACAAGAGTTGGCTTAGAACTCAACATTCAAAAAACTATGATCATGGCATCTGATCCCATAACTTCATGGCAAATAAATGTTGGAAAAATAGAAACAGTGGCAGATTTTATTTTCTTGGGCTCCAAAATCACTGCAGACAGTGGCTGCAGCCATGAAATTAAAAGATGCTTGTACCTTGGAAGAAAAGCGATGACAAACCTAGGCAGCATATTAAAAAGCAGAGCCGTACTTTTGCCAACAAAGGTCCATCTAGTCAAAGCTGTGGTTTTTCCAGTAGTCATGTACAGATGTGAGAGTTGGACCAGAAAGTGGGCTGAGCGCCAAAGAATGGATGCTTTTGAATTGTGCTGGAAAAGACTCTTGAAAGTCCCTTGGACTGAAAGGAGATCACACCAGTCCATCCTAAAGGAAATCAGTCCTGAATATTCATTGTAAGGACTGATGCTGAAGCTGAAGCCCCAATTCTTTGGCCACCTGATGCGAAGAACCGACTCATTGGAAAAGACCATGATATTGGGAAAGATTGAAGGCAGGAAGAAAGGGGGCAACAGAGGATGAGTTGGCTGGATGGTATTACCGACTCGATGGACATGAGTTTGAGCAAACTCTGGGAGATGGTGAAAGACAGCGAAGTCTGGCGTGCTGCATTCCATGGGATCGCAAAGAGCCGGACACGACTTAGCAACTGAACAACAGTAACAAGAGAGAAAACTCTTACTCCTTGGGTGACAAAAATACCTGGCCCTTTCTCAGTCCTCTTTTCAAGGTAGGGCGATTACTCTCTGTTTAGCGGTTTGGGGAAGACTGAGCTTGTGTAGCTCTCAGCCCCCTTTTCCTACAAAATAGTCTGCCATAGGGGCACAGTTTTCCCCTGCTGTATTGTAAGCTAATTAAGACAAGTTTTGTCCTTCAGGGAGAAAGCTGTAGTTTTAGATGGATGGTTTCAATTCAGTGGGATACTGGGGGGAGGAATGGCAAATCAGAATTTCTGTAGCTCGTTATTGCCGTAGGTCGAGCCAAATACTCTAACTTATCCTTAACAGAAGGAAAAGTGAAGATTTGATTACTATCTCTTGGATTCCTTCTTAATATTCCGTAACCAGAAAGAGAAGAAGGGTATTATGTCTTGGCTTCTTCAAACCTAACTGACATATATCACCTATCATACAAAGCAAGAAATACCACTCACATACTCCAGTACTGTTTTGATGGCTGGCACAGTCTTCCATTTTTATATCCCCAGAATGTAGACTGTGACAGCATAAAGTAATAACTTGGTCAATTTTTGCTAAATAAACTCAGCAATTCCAGAATAATTTTCAGCAGTTACATCAAATATCATTCTCAATTTCAAAGTATATAATGAGATAAATTATCCAAGAAAACTCAGGTCCTTGTTCCTCAAAGCCAATAAAAGCATAACACCTGGATTAATGACAATAAAAGAAAATGCTAATAAACACTTTTGAAATCAACATACACTGAAAAGAACACTGGTTTATACATGTCTACAGTCAATTAAGTTCTAAGATCTTTCTTCTCTCTCTATGAAATATAGGGGGGAAAGGGGCTTCCCTTGTAGTTCAGATGGTAAACAATCTGCCTGCAATGCAGGAGATCTGGGTTTGATTCCTGGGTCAGGAAGATCCCCTGGAGAAGGAAATGGCAACCTGCTCCAGTACTCTTGCCTGGAAAATCCCATGGATGGAGGAGCCTGGTAGGCTACAGTCCGTGGGGTCGCAAAGAGTTGGACATGACTGAGCAACCTCACTTTCCAGTATTCTTGCCTGGAGAATCTCATGGACAGAGGAGCCTGGTGGGCTACAGTCTATTGGTTCACAAGAGTCGGGCATGACTGAGAGAGCAAGCACACATGAAATATAGAAAATGCCACTTTTATCTATTTTCCCCCTACATATCTAAACAGAAAAGCACTGAGAAGATATTTAAATAAAATTTTAAAGCCTGTAACCTATATTTAACAAAGGATCTAGTTACTTTAAATACCTGGTAGGTATCATTCAACCAAAGAGTCTTACATGTGATCTAAAAACAGCTGAGGCAAACAGTGACATGTCAGAAATAGAATTACTTTAAAAGAATATCTATGACATTTTAAATTCCTTTTCTGAAAATTGCTCAAGTTCTTTGTCTATTTTTCTTTGAAAAACTAATGTTGTTCATATCAATTTGTGTCATTTCTTATTTGGTAAGGAAAGAAGCCATTTGGCATCTCTACTGCAATTATCCCCCCAGTTTCCCACATGTCTTTTAATCTTTTTTTATAGTGTGTTTAAACATACACTGTTGCATTCATTGTTAGAGAGCTGTATCAATCAACCTTTTCCATTGTTAGCTCTTCTATTGCTTTAATGTTTAGAAAATTATTTCTGTCCAGATAGTAAATAAACATGCACTTTATTTTCTTCCAGGTTTTTCACAAACAATAAATGCAAATATTACTTAGAGACTTGAAGAAAAACATGACTAAATAGAAAAGCTTATCATGCTTTGCATGCAAAAAGCATTGAAAGTATTACCACTATTTTAAAAGTTTGGATTCTTTCTAAAATCCAGTTTTACATTATCCTAGTCAGAACTGTAAGAGTTCTTAGTCTAATCTAGAAAAATAGATAAACAGGAAAGAATAGGTTTGTGAATTTTTACTTTTAAAATGACATCAAAAAATGACATCAAAACATTTAAAAGCTGTCACAGTTAAATGGTAGTAATGTCACTGAAAATAGATGAATGATGATAAATAGGAGATAGAGAGATGATAGGTGGGGGGAGAAATCAAGATCAATGGAATAGAACAGCTTAGAAAGGGACTTTAAATATGTTAACATATGACAAAGAATACATCACGAATCAATAGGGGAAAGGAAGGGTTTGATCAGTCAGTGGATATATCTGTATCATCTGCATGTATCAGGAACCACTCAGGATACTGGGAAGGAAAAACAAACTAGGTTCTGCCTTGTTGAGACTATAGTCTAGTGGGGAAGACTATTATACGATAAGCAATTATATACATGGCAAAGGAGATGAGTGGGGCACTAGAAGAATGTTTTAAAGGATGAACCAACTTATATTCAGGCATCCGAGGCAGCTACCATGAGAAAGTGTCTTAGAAGCTGAGATCTGAAGCAGGAGGTAACGAGTTGTCCTGGCATGAAGAAGGGCATAGTGAGCAGAAAGAGGTTCTCTGCGACTGGAACACAGAATAATGAGACTGTGGTAAGAAATGAATCTTCAAGGGTAGGCAGGAATCAAATTATGCAAGACTCTGTGTGATATATTAGAGATTCTGAACTTTATATAAGGGCACTGGGAAGCTACTGAATAATTTTAAGCAGACAGATGACTTGATCAGGTTTTCCATTTTAAAATGGATCAGAAGAGGAAGAGGTAGATGCCATGACTAGCCAGAAGGTTGCTGGAGAAATTGTTCAAGCAATTCAGGTAGCAGATGATTATGTCTTGAAGTGTTGACAATAATGCTAGAGAAAATATAAATACTTGATGGTTTTACAGTATATTGTATACTGTTTATTTACAGTATATTGATAGAACTCAGTGTTTTACTAGATGTATAGGGGATAGAGAAAGGAAGGAAGCGAAGATAATCATTTACTGAATATTTAGGACAATGGACAGTAAGGAAGAGGCAGAGATAGAGTATTACAAAGGATCCTACTTCAAAACAGGTATCAAAACAACCTCCAGATGGAAAAACAAACTAAATGTTTCAAAAATTGGAACCACTGAATTCTTTTAAAGAATCAGGCACCTCTGGAGTATGTTCCAATCTGCCTGTATACCTGCATACGCCACCATCAGTCAGTCAGTCAGCCAGTGTGAGTTGTTCAGTCATGTCCAACTCTTTGTGACCCCATGGACTGTAGCCCATCAGCCTCATCTGTCCATGGAATTCTCCAGGCAAGAATACTGGAGTGGGTTTCCATTCCCTTCTCCAGGGGATCTTCCCAACCCAGGGATCAAACCTGGGTCTCCTATGTTGCAGGCAGATTCTTTATCATCTGAACCACCAGGGAAGACCATACTCCACCATACCTAGTTCCCAAAGTAGCACCCACCCACCCAGCGCTCAGAACCCTTACTTGGGTCTATACCTTAACTTATATTCATCTTCTCATAAGGGCTATTCTTAACATCCCATCTCTATTCACTAAAATCCACTACTGACCCTTCAAAATGCAGCTGAAAGGTCACTTCTTCCACATAACCTTTCCTTGCTCCCCAATGTAAATAATTTTTCTCTTGCTGCATTAACATTTTACCTATATGCTCTGTACAATAATTCTTAAATGTTATCATTTCACGGTGAGTCCTAAAGACTCACAAACACCTTGGAAGTATCGTATCTTTATAATTACAATTCTACCACGTTCATTATAGCCCCTACAACACCTGGAACACAGTGCTCAACATTATGTAAAACTTACACATTTCATCACTGAATTAGATAATAAATAATGACATTAATTTAATTTTAAATAAGTGCTTCTAGGCAAAATCAGACATTTGACACTTATCTAACTCACAGAAAATTCAAGTTTTCTAAACCTTATCTTTCTGTAAATTGTGAGCTGCCTCAAGTCACATTAAGTTCACTTTATATTAACTTCAACTTAAAAGAAATTAACACTCTCCTTCAAGGCTTGCCCCTCTGGGTCCTCAAGCTCCTGTGAGCCTGCTCTGTCTTGTCTCTTTTCAGAGTAAAGAGGTGGCTCCCAGTCATCACTAATTCTGTACTTCAGGGCTACTATTTCTGAAAAAATGTTTTACTGCATACCTTTAACACAACCCAGACCTCCCTTCCAGCTTTAATTTTTTTATTTCTTGGTTCTCATCCTCCCTATCTTTCCCGCTGCCTCTCTATCTCTCATTTTTTATTTTGAAAGAATTTCAGATATATAGAATACACTAGTAAATTTTGCAGACCCCCTCAGATTCCCCCAAATGTTAATATTTCATCACAATTGCTTTACCATCTTCCTATTCCCACACCAACCATTTGTGAGCAGGTTACAGTCATGACGCTCCTTTATCTCAAAGCACTACAGAAATATAGTGTGTTTTAAACAATGCTTTGCTAAGATGGACATTGTTCAGCCTGGCCTTCAGTCATCTATGCTCATGGGAGGCTACTGCATCACCCTTCACTACTACCCAGAGCAAGGCCCCTCGGGTGTTGCTCTCCCAGTCATCCCCAGCCACTCCTCCTGGACACTTAGCGACCATTTAGTGCTCCCACCCCACTGAGGATGGTGGGAAATTTGGTGGGAATAGGTAAGGTAGTTCCATGCTACTGATGAGCAGAGAGACAACAAAGTGCTCCTCATTCTCACTGGGGTAGAGAACTATGAAACTGTCTTACCCCTGTATGCCTGAACACCACACAACCGTTTCTACTCTATTGCTTCAAGCCACAGTTGTGTGTATGTGTGTGTGTGTGTGCACGCGCGCGCACACGCACTCAGTCATGTCTGACTCTTTGCAACCCCATGGACTGTAGCCCATCAGGCTCTTCTGTCCATGGAATTTTCCAGGCAGAAATACTGAAGAAGGTTGCCATTTCCAACCCAGGGATCAAACCCACATCTTTCATGTCTCCTGAACTGGCAGGCAGATTCTTTACCACTGGCTTCCAAGCCACAGTTGGTAATGCACAAAGATAGTCTTGCTGCCCGTATTCCCCTTCTCCCTTCCACCCACTGTGCCCCACCCCATTCTCTCAAACCTCACCAAGATAGGAATGCTCTGATTCCCCGAATACTATCTAAGGGCTGCAGATTTAGCCCAGGGGAGTATGGTAGGTTGCTAAGTTGCTTCAGTCATGTCCAGCTCTTTGCGACCCAGTGGACTAGATCCACGAGGCTCCTCTGTCCACAGGGTTCTCCAGGCAAGAATACTGGAGTGGGTCGCCATGCCTTTCTCCAAGGGTCTTTTTTCAGGAACTTTCAACAGCCAACTCTTATGTTTACCTTGTAGCTTTATCCCTTCTCTCATAAACTAGGACCGTTTCTAGTTTCAGGAATGAAGAACTGACTCTCCCTGCATCATGTGCAATTCTATATTCTGTGTCTCCTTTCCTGCCCCCAGGACCCAGGCTTTTGAAACACAAAAGGTAAGATTTAATGTATTTGCTTTTGTGTGTTTTAGCTTTCCTTATTTGAAGCAGTGTAGCCAGAAGCTTGTATACTCAGAAGAGAGAAAAGTAATCTGTTAATGTTCAATGTATCATCACCCTACCCACATGAAAGTATACACAAAATTTTTATGTTAGCAAAATATATAAAATAGTGAGTAAACTGACTGCTACACTGACCTCAATATCAGCTCCTTGTACATATTAACAAAATAAAATCACCATCTCCAGTGGAAGCTATAACTCTGTCTCTGGAAAAGTTTCTTGAAGATATTGCAGTTCTTTGAGCCACCAAAATCACATATTTACCGACTTTATTGGTGACATTCAGCCCGTGTCATTGTCCCTTTATAATTATGCATTGTCACTGGGGCAAATCTCTAAAGAAGACTTATGAGAATCTCTCAAGCTTCATTTGTGCTGAAAAGAAAGAAAACAAAGTACAGAGTGAAATCCAGTTTTCTGTTTCACCACCTTGAGTCACCTCTTAATCTCTCCAAAGCTTGGAAGAGATTTGATGGATGTGCACCAACAGGCAATGAAAACAAAAATTCTAACTGATCGTTCCTCTAAACTCTTGGCTTTAAAAAACGACATCAGTCTGGTTTTCATTTCTGATGATCCATGAGCTATCAGTGTTATGTATCATCACGATCGAGGAGACATGGCTCTTATTGATCGCTTAAAAAGAAAAGACATGTTCGATGTCCTTGGCACTAAAGAGTCCTTGCATACAAAAGGACAAGAGGGTGTGGGCTTGGACAATCTCCTTACCTGTGCCTTAGTTTCCTCCTATATAACTAAAAAATGTATTATTTTTTGAGTGTTGGAACAAGATAATAAGTTTTGGTAATGGGAATGTTTGTTATAAAGTTTCAACAATTTAAAAACAAACAGGAAAACTGTTATCCAACAATCTACTCCAGTAGGGAAGACCAATTCTGAGGCTTTTCCTCAGAGGAGTTTGCCTTCTTTCTTCTTTCTCCACTGACTTCTCTCCCGTTTTATTCACAGAGGGCCTTCCTCTCCCACCCACAACCTCCAAGTTGCACAAATCTCATATCCAAGACACTGAATGAGGTGTTGCATTTAAAGTAAAAATCGCCTCAGTTTGTGATATCCAACAAAAGAACTCTGCAACAAGTGTTTCATGTCACATCTATGATAATGGTTGTGGTACCATGTTCTTGGGCTTCCCAGGTGGCACAGTGGTAAAGAATCCGCCGGCCAATTCAGGAGACGCAGGTTGGATCCCTGGGTCAGGAAGATCCCCTAGAGTAGGAAATGGCAACCTGCTCCAGTATTCTTTCCTGGAAAATCCCATGGACAGAGGAACCTGATGGGCTACAGTCACAAAGAGTTGGACACGACTGAGCAAATGAGTACACATGTACCATGCTCTTAGAACCGTAAGAAAAGCTCTATGAAACTAGATATGAGACTGGGATTATTAAAGTGCTCTGACAATATTAATTTCTTGGGTTCTTGCTAAAATAGTTTTAAATACTGCAAAACATAAATCATAATAAATAAGATAATTTGCCCCGCACTTCACCAAGGGTATGAAATCTAGTGATAACATAAATCTTTATTTCTGCACCCACAATTCATACCAGTAGTATGGTGATAAATACATTCTGTTCATTTTCTCTGATACTCTGTCCCAGCATTTTCGGACTATCAGTGACTCCCAGCAGACATCGGCTGAACTGACACATATCCAAATGCCGGTCGTGGTTAGCACTTGTGCTGAACAGCCAGATCTTTCATTTTTTAAACAATGTATTTCCACAGCTGCTATCTCAAGTGAGTTATTCATCTGGAGGTCTTTCAGACTGCCATCAGAAACAACACATAAAGAAGCTAGTTCAGACACGGCACAGGAAAAGAATTTAGCAACAAAAATCCTGTCTTTCATCCTCCGTCGCACTAGCAGATCTCAACCTGAATAATAATGAAGATGCTTCAGATGTGATGTTACACTAAACACTAGGAAACATTTCCAGCCTGTGTAAAATTTTTGCTGACAATGTCTACTCTTTTTGTAACAAAACCAAACCCAAAAAAAAGGGCAATCTTTTTCCTAATAATGTTCACTTGTTATATTTTGTTGAATGTGTCAACTAAACTAGCATCTGTTTTGTTGAAGGAATTAAAGCAAAACTCGCTGTCTCATTTTAATATGGAGTACCTCTGTCTATCTGCATTTTCTCCCCCACCCTTTGACCCCTCAGCTTAGGATCTGCTCTTTTCCTGGCCATCTTCATCTGCTGCCCATCTGGCTCCTCTGATCAGCAGAGCAAACACAGAGTCACTCTGCCTTCTCTTGACCTCTTACTCAACTTCTTCTGCCAAATGAAGTGGAGAATTAGCTCCGTGTCCTAACCAGTGCCTGCTACATGAAGGCCTTCAGTAAATCCCTGTGGATGTAAAAAATGAGCCAGTTAATCTAGAAACAAGTTTTGAAGGTGAAAGGAGTTCCTCTAAATTCCCAGGTAAGAATTTAGGCGAAGCTAGATTTCTGCCCGTTCATTATTTAGAGATGACATCCATTTTCTAATTTCTGTAAACAGAGGATAATTGGCTATTATTTATAGTCCTTCTGAAATTCAGTAGACATCTATTGATATCTCTGATGCTTAATCCAGACAATGTTCATTCTACTGCACCATTTTGCTTCCTAAAGTCACCTTTGTGTTGTGGAAAATTTCTGTCTCCTCAGGGCTGAACTGGAGCCGCAGCAATTGAGGAGATGGAAAATAGAGGTGAGAAGGCTGGTGCAGGAAGAGGAGTGGATAAGATTAGCCTCTGGAGCAGAGAAGCAACAGACTAAAACCCACTTGGGTGGAAGTAGGTAGAATATCATGCTGTTCCCTTCCATCTTCTGTACCCTCATGAAGGGCCACTATTCAAGTAAAGTATGAAAGGAATAGATGTATTGTGTGCACCTGTCTGTGCATGACTTAGCCATGGAGATATGGATAATTCATAATTCTATTTAAATCACAATGCTAAACATCTTCAAGTCTAGTTGTTGGAAAATTAGGTCTCACATATTTTTGTTTTAAATATGTATAATTTACTCCATACTGTGGCTTCAATCACAAAAACCATAGTACACTTGATTGAAAATGAGAAAGGTAAATTAAGGGTCGCTTTTAATCACAATGCCAATAGAATAGCAATTGACAAGCATGACCAAGACATTATCAGGGCAAGACTGATAATACACTCATAGCAAAGGTTCCTTTTCAAAATTTTCAGTAAGTCTAATAATTCGTGTGAGGACTTACACAGAAAAGGCTTTGCAAGCATGCCAAGTGTTGAGTAGCTATCACACTTCTTAGCAGAATACTGAGTTAGAATTCTCAATAATCCTTGAAATGCTCTTGTTTAAAGTTTACTATCAAAATTTAACAATCTAACAGTTTGTAAATAATCAGTAAGGCTCTCTCATAAATTTTAAAATGAAAGTATATGGAACTGTGTGTGTCATTGGCAGGTTAAAACAAACAAAATATCGCATGTCAAACTAATCCCCAATCCATGGGGAGGGTCCTGGCTTCCCACCAAGAACCTCTCACCACCGAGCAAGGACAGTAAAGAACAGACCCCTGCGTCCCTAGAAAAAATATCTTAATATCAGTCTCTTTCCCTGCCTTTCCCACTTTCCACCTTGTCCAAGGTCATTCTGTTATATAGGAATGAAAAATCAGAACCTGGCTCTCCTATGAAGACAAAAAAGAAGAAACAACCTGGTGGACATCATTCTCGAAGCAATATATACATCGTTAACAATCCTTGAATCTCCTAGGGAGATGAGAAGATGGAGGCTGAAATGCCTGGTCCAGAGCTCTGCTGTCCAGAAGAAGTGTTACATCCCAATTTATACAGAGACCATCTGCCAAGAAGCAACTCTCTGTCAGTCTCTCCCACGAGCTTCGAACATTTATATACTACTCACTGCACTAACTCTACTCCAGTGTTGAAAAGGCATTGCATGACCTAAACTGAGCCTCTAGTCCTGCCTCCAAACTTCATTCTTCCAATTTGTTGTTGTTCATTTTCTAAGTCATGTCCAACTCTTTGCAACCCGTTGGACTGAAGCACGCTAGGCTTCCTTGTCCTTCTCCATCTCCCAGAGTTTACTCAAGCTCATGTCCATTGAGTCAGTGATGCTATCCAACCATCTCATCCTCTGTTGACCCCTTCTCCTGCCCTCAATCTTTCCCAGCATCAGGATGTTTTCCAATGAGTCGGCTCTTCACATCAGGTAGCCAAAGGATTGGAGTTTCAGCTTCAGCATCAGTCCTTCCAATGAATATTTGGGGTTGATTTCCTTTAGGATTGACTGGTTTGATTTTCTTGCTGTCCAAGGAACTCAGGAGTCTTCTCCAGCACCACAATTTGAAAGCATCAATTCTTCAGGGCTCAACCTTCTTTATTGTCCTACTCTCACCTCCAGATATGACTACTGGAAAAACCATAGCTTTGACTATATGAGCCTTTGTCAGCAAAATGATGTCTCTGCTTTTTAATATACTGTCTAGGTTTGTCATACCTTTTCTTCCAAGGAGGACGCATCTTTTAATTTTGTGGCTGCAATCACCATCCATAGTGATTTTGGAACCCAAGAAAACAAAATCTGTCACTGTTTCCACTTTTTCTCCATCTTTTTGCCATGAAGTGATGGGACCAGATGCCATGATCTTAGTTTTCTGAATGCTGAGTTTTAAGCCAGCTTTTTCACTGTCCTCTTTCACCCTCAGCAAGAGGCTATTTAGTTCCTCCTCACTTTCTGCCATTAGAGTGGTATCATCTGCATATCTGAGGTTGTTGATATTTCCCCCAGCAATCTTGATTCTAGCTTGTGATTCATTAAGTCTGGCATTTCACATGATGCACTCTGCATAAAGTTAAATAAACAGGGTGACAATACAAAATAAAATAAGCAGGGTGACAAGCCTTGGTATATTCCTTTCCCAATTTCGAACCAGTCTATTGCTCCACGTCCAGTTCTAACTGTTGCTTCTTGATGTGCATACAGATTTCTCAGGAGGCAGAAAAGGTGGTCTAGTATTCCCATCTCTTAGAATTTTCCACAGTTTGTTGTGATCCACACAGTCAAAGGCTTTAGTGTAATCAAAAGCAGAAGTATATGGTTTTCTTGAATTCCCTTGCTTTTTCTATGATCCAATGGATGTTGGGAATTTGATCTCTGGTTCCTCCAACTTTTCTAAATCCAGCTTGTATCTCTGAATATTCTTGGTTTAGGCACTTTTGAAGCCTAGCCTGGAAGATTTTGAATATTATCTTGCTAGCATATGAGGTAGTTTCAACATTCTTTGGCATTGCCTTCTTTGGGATTGGAATGAAAACTGACCTTTTCCAGTCCTGTGGCCACTGTTGAAAGAGTTTTCCAAATTTGCTGGCATATTGAGTGCAGCACTTTAACAGAAACATCTTTTAGGATTTAAACAGCTCAACTAGAATTTCATCACCTCCACTAGCTTTGTTTGTAGCAATGCTTCCTAAGGCCCACTTGATGTCATGCTCCAGAATGCCTGACTCTAGGTGAGTTGGGTATATCTTTCCCCTTCTCCTTTGCCTTCAGTCGCTTGTCTTCATTTCTCAGCTATTTGTACCCATGCCCAAATACTTGAAGTTATCCCTGAGTCTTCTTTCTCACACTCATATCCAACTACCTGGAAATCCTTGGGTTGTACTTTTCAAAAATACCAAGAATCCAGCAACTTTTTACCACTTCCACTGCTGCTGCCCTGATCCAAGTCAACATTCTGTTTCACCTGGAATACTGCAATAGGCTTTTATTCAGATTCCCAGCATCCTCCCCTGCCTCTGAAATTTATTCTCAGATAAAATGAAAATAAAATTCCCAAAGTTCTCAATTTCACCTGCATCAAAAAGCCAAGTCCCATCTGTATGTCTTCTTTGGAGAAATGTCTGTTTAGGTCTTCTGCCCAGTTTTTGATTGGGTTGTTTGCTTTCCTGGTATTGATTTGCATGAGCTGGTAAAATAGATGTCCAGTGAGAATTTGCTCTGGGACACAGAGAGTTCCACCTAGCATTCTGTGACAACCTAGAGGGGTGGGATGCAGTGGGATATGGGAGGGAGGCCCAAGAGGGAGGGGATATGTGGCTGATTCATGTTGATGTATGGCCAAAACCAGCAAAATGTTGTAAAGCAATTATTCTCCAGTAATTTTCTTTCTTAAAAAAGGCAAAAAAAAAACAAAAAAAAAACCTTAAAAAATAAAAATACAAGCCCCACTAATGTCTCACAAAGCCTCTCACGGGCTGTCCCCTGGTTCTTCTCTGATCTCACTCCCTTCTACTCTCCCTCTTGCTCACTCTGTACAAAAAAAAAAAACAAAACGGCCTCCTTCTTGCTTCTCAAATACACCAGTTATGTTCCCTCTTCAGGGCCTTTGTACTGAACCCAAAACTCAAGATGAATATCTGCACGGCTGATTAGCTCATTGTTATGGATTGAATTGTGTCCTTCAAAAGGATATATTGACCCTTGCATGGAAAATCCCATGGATGGAGGAGCCTGGTAGGCTACAGTCCATGGGGTCTCGAAGAGTCGACACCACTGAGCGACTTCACTTTCACTTTTCACTTTCATGCATTGGAAAAGGAAATGGCAACCCACTCCAGTATTCTTGCCTGGAGAATCCCAGGGACAGGAGAGCCTGCTGGGCTGCCGTCTATGGGGTCGCACAGAGTCGGACACGACTGAAGCAACTTAGCAGAATGACTGGTACCTGTGAATGTGGTCTTAATTTGGAAATCAGGTCTTTGCAGATGTAATCCAGTTAAAATGAAATCATTAAAGTGGGGCATAATTCAACATGACAGATGTCTGTAACCTGGTTTCAGAGGGAGTATGGCTCTCTCAACACCAGGATTTAGAACTTCTTCTAGCCTCCAGAGCAGTGAGACAATGAACTTCTGTGGTTTTAAGCCTTAAATGTGTGATATTTTGTTATAGCAGCCACAGGGAACTAATACACTCACCTCTAATTCTTTCTGCAGATGTCTTCTCAGCGTAGCCTACCTTGACCACTGTATTTAAGATCTAGCCCACTCTGGTTCTCCACATCACTGTAACCTTGTCCTATAGTTTCAAAGCATTTAACTTTGAAAATATTATATAAGTTAGCTATTTACCACTTTTCTTGTCATTTTCCAATAGGGAATCAGCTCTCTCAGGTCAGAGAATTTTGTTCACTGATATATTCCCAGGTCCTAGCATAGTGCCTGACACAGAGAAGGTAATCAAAGAATCTTTGTTAAATAAATGAGGAGAAATATTAGTGCCTCCTTCATTTTAGAGTCTGACATTGGGCTTTCTCATAATGGAATGTGCTATGGGATTGCTTTGTTAACCAGGGCAACAGTATAAAATGGTTATCATTTCATATTTCTTCCATACAGAACACTATCAGGAACCAATCAAAGCACTGCGATATATGGAATCCAATTTGAGGAAATATGATCATATAGTTTTAGAACATAAAAACTCTGGAAAACAGATCCTTATTTGAATGATAAAAGGATAAATTACATAGACGAGACATAGGATGAAAAGCAAATTACAGTTTCTATAAATTAAAATGCTGGTTACTTGGCACATAGCTTTTTTCCCTAAGCTGCCACAGTCCCTGATTATTTATAATTTGGCCAGGTATTTTAGACATCTCTACTTGTCACAGAACCAAGGTTTAATGTCATTAAACTGTTATGTGAAAGTAAATAGGCATTTTCTGTGGAATATTTGTTAGATTTATTACTCTGAACTATTCAATAAAACATTGTTGCTACTTATAAAAGAGAGAAACCCAAGTAATTACAGCCAAAAGCAAAAGGAGCCAAAATGAATTAAGAATAAGGCTTGTTACATAAAAAGGAATGAAATCTCTCCACATTTGCAGAGATGTGGATGGACCTAGCGACTGTCATACAGGCTGAAGTAAGAAAGAGAAAAGCAAATATTGCATATTACTGAATATATGTGGAATCTAGAAAAATGGTTTATATAATCTTATTTGCTAAGCAGAAATAAAGACTGTAGAGAGCAAGCGTACAGATATCAAGGGGGAGGAAGAGGGGGTGGGATGAATTGGGAGATTGGGATTGGCATATAATATATCGTTGATACTATATATAAAACAGATAACTAATGAGAACCTCTGTACAGCACAGGTAACTCTACTTAATGCTCTGTGACCTAAATGGGAAGGAACTCCAAAAATGAAGGGATGCATGTAAACATACAGCTGATTCACTTTGCTGTGCAGAAGAAGCTAACATAACATTATAAACCAACTATATTCCAAGAAAAGTTTAAAAAAGAATAAGGCTCATTGGGCAATATTACTTTGAACTCAACATCTAAAAACAATTTTACTAATGAAGAAACCTTCCAGGAAGTGGCTAACTGTACTCAAGTAAAAGGTGAGCATAGCCATGGGCACAGGGGAAATGATCACAAAATGTCCCATGACTGACTGATTCATTCATTAAAAGATGTTCTGGTCTCTGGGTATCTCAGACCAGCAGCCCTGAATTCAAGGGGGTCCTGATAACCCTGCACCTTCTTGGGCACTGGAGATGCCTGAGGGTTGAAAGGTAAGTGAGCATAAGAGCCACACATTGGGGACCCCATTATTCACTTCTTAATCTCCATCTAGGACAAATCAGGTAACTAGAAAGGTACCGAACAAAAACATAGAAACAGGGAAACCCCTCGCCTTTAGAAGATCAAGATGCAGAATCTTGTCACTCCCACTCTAACCCCACACTAGAGAAGATAAGAAAGCATACGAGATGATCTGGCCACGACACCTCTCACCCCATCCGTCTTCAGCATATATGCCCTTTCAAGATAATGACCTCCTGGGCAAAGTAGAACTTTCATCTTTTTATTCCAGCACCTTTTTCAGACTTCAAAGGATAGCTGCTTCCCAAATCCAGTATTCCTATAATACTGAAATATCCATGCAATCCTTAATCTCGGTGATTTTTATGGATTTTCATTTGTAGATTATATTAACCATCAAGTTTTCAAGACTAAATAATAGCACTGTTTCTACCCACTCTGTATATAGACACCTCTATGTACACTTGATTGTCTTCATGGCTGGTTATATTTGTACTCCACATACATTTGTGTTTTTTCCTCAAAATTCAATGCTACAGTTTTATCTTTCCAGGTACATATACACAAGGCTTTGCTCAGTCGTAATTATTGTTTTCCAGTGCCTTTCTAAATATCCTTGTGGCCATTTAAAATTATTATTGGTAATACTCATAAGGCTTTTTAGTTGCTTTTTCCCTTATCATTTCCAGTTTTGTAGGGAACAACCTACAGTAACTTCTAAATTTCCTTTTTAGGTCATATTTGATAGCTTATAGCCTATGAAATTATAGTTTATAATAATTTATTACATGTTTATTATGCTTTATAGTGTGTTTATATCGGTCGTATCCTTTGATCTGTTATATAAGTAGGTCAAGTATTAGCCCCAAACACAAATGAAAAGTAAAGTTTAACAACATAGTCGTTCACATAACTAATAAGTGGTGGAGCGTTTTGACCCTTATTCTCACTCCATATTTTTTACACCACATTGTACTCAAAAGTGCAAGCTTCCCCTTTATAAGAAAGAATACTTTAAAATGTCATCATCTAAACGACTTTAACAGTGGTCCCCAATCTTTTCAGCACCAGGAACTGGTTTCATGGAAGACAATTTTTCCAGGGTAGTACTGGAAGACAGGTGTCAGTCCACAGCCCAGAGGTTGGGGACTCCTGCTCTATAATGTTCTAACCCACATTAAAAATATTTTGACTTCTTAAGCTTTAGTGCCAGATACCCACTTTTAGCCTCCAAGGTTGACAAATTAACATAGTTTGACACATAGTCAGTTGATCTTCTCCCTTACAGATCCATCCATTTCTCCTAAGTCCCTCCAACCACAGTAATAAATATCCCCAGGCCTAATAAACACACCTGAGATATGTAAGCATAATTATTAATAACATATAATTGCATTTACTCTATAGGTATATTATTAACCTATAATACGCATCTCAAAGAGGGACAGAGTGTTACGTGGGCGAGTTAGAGGAGTATTACCTAAGGGAGCAAATACTTGGACCTACATATACTGGGGGCCACTGAGACCCTTGTGCACATCTTCTCAGTACTTCACAACCAGTCTGCAAGTTGCTTGACAGTAGGAAGCATTCCCTATTCATCTTTGTATCCCAGGCACCTAGCATATGACCCAGGATATCATAAAAGCTTAATGAATGCTCCCTGGTGAATATATCAAGGGTGTTCCAAAATTCGTAAAGAGTTTCTGCTTTTGTCGTCAATTCCTCCTTTGATCCCTTAACATTGTCTTTTGCTTGAGAATTAATTTTCTTTCACCCACATGAACTTTTCCTTTCTCTATCTAGCACAAATCAGAAACCCCATATTTCAACACAGATTCTTGTATGATATGTATCTGAGAGCTATATATGCTGTCTGACCTCAGAATTAGTGCCAATTCAATTTTTCTCAGGATCGAAAAAAAAAAAAAAACCAATTTGGGTTCTGTTTATTCATTTTCTTTGCTTGTGATTTAGACTCTTGCTTAAACTTTTGAAAGTAAAAAGAAATACAATCTATTGACTCTTCCTTTTCACATCAATCATGAGATGTTTTAGGAGCACCTGGTTGGTCCTGGCACTGTGCGGGATATTATGGAATAATGCACAAAAGGAGACAGGGATATGACAACATAGCTGTGCAGATTTTATCCTGATATGTCTCAGAAAATATCAGGATATGTCACTGTTCAAACTCCTACATAGGGAAGGCTGGGGAGGAAATTTATGAGAGAAGGAAAGCAAAAGAAAAGAAGGACCTCCTAATGAATACCAGGGCTCAGAATATACTTGTGTCCAGTGGGAAGACGCAAGGTGTGCAGATAATCAACTGAGAGCTACCCTACATCTCTTTCAGACATATCAGAGTCAGGTTCTATACTGAGCAAGAGATAGAATGATTTTGAAAAGGTTGAGAAAGATTGGGTAACGTATGTCATCATCTCCTCTTCATTAAATACCAGTGTCATGGATGTGGCATTGTGCTGCCAAGATCCCATCTTTAGCAATGACAAATTTATTCCTCAGCTACTGAGACAGCCCTCAGCTGTCAACCTTCTTCCAGAACTGCCTTCACTGAAAGATTTCCCTTACTCAAGGTCAATGTCAAGGGCAGCCTGCAACCAATGACAATGCAGAGGCATGAAGGCCAAGGCCCTCAGCCTGACTGAATATGCCTCTGATGGGTACAATATCAAACCTGCAGAGTTCCCTGTCCTATTGACTGAAGCTTTGCTGTTACTGCATCACACCCTCCACCCAATCCTGTTTTCTTTTTTCACTTTCCCTCATAGATGTGGATTCAAAAGCATTCCTAATAAGCTTCTACAGGCTAATCTCCATCTGAGAGTTTGCTTCCTGGGGATCTGACATGAGAAGACTGGGAGAAAAAAACAGATCTTAATAATGCTGCATTTCTTTTAAAGAAACCATGCTACCTTTTCCAAAAGGTCTGCTTTTTAAGTCCAAATGATTTTAGAAAAAACTATAATAAAAGGGCAAAACTCCAGAATGCCTAAGAGAATGAAGATCTGCAGCAATATTAAATATGAAGTCATGTGGCATTCATAGTTATGCATGAACATGAGCTCCATTTCTAGGTAGACTTCTATTTGAAATTTCTTCTTCCAGAAAATAAGCACAATATAAAATTCCTTCTTTCTGCCACAGGGAAGAACATGGGGGTGATGGGTAACAGTCCAGGGCAGTGCTAAAGCACTACAGTGAAGAGAAGGACTAAGATGGAAGCCATCTAACAGAAGTGTATTAGAAGTAAGTCCCTTTAAAAATAATAAAGACTCTGTACTTAAAGTGACCTTTGAATAATAATCACATGGACAGAGCCCAAGAATTTCCCATCAATGTAATAATAACCTGGATGCAAAGAAGCAGATCAGGGTGAGCATGAACAGCATAAACAAAGAGGATGACTTGCAAATTTGGAAGAAAAACCCAGAAACACCAAAAGCAAGGTGATTCCTCCAGCCCCATAAAGTTAAATAGTTCAATAGTTCCTTAGTGAATTAAATTAGATATTTATATCAAACCTTTCCTCATAGTACTTATAATAGCTGCATATAATTACACCTCAGTTAAGTGTTTATATAGTTTTTATTATATGAGCCATTTTCAACTAATATTTATAAGTTCTCAGGCTAATAAATCCTTCCTGATAATCAATTAGAGAAGCATTTGAACCAAGTGCATTTGTGAATGAGTAATAAGGTCTGGATTCTACTGCCAAGCATTGACAAATAGGTTTTAGCAGCATTTCTCATAGGATGGATTTCCAAACAAAGTTTAAATCTGATTTGGGACTTCCTACTTTTACATCTTAAAAGTACTTTAACATAGATTCTACTAATTTACCTGGTATAATAGCAAAACTCACTGCTGGCTCTATAAATCTTATATCCCCTGGGGAACTCTCCCTTTTCTGTAGTTGCCAGACTAGAAATCAGGCACCTAAACCACATGGGAGATTGAGAGGGCATGATTCCAAAGGAAATGCAAAAATGCATTGGCTGCCAGACAAGATTAAAATCTTGGCACTTCTACTTAGAAGTTAGTGACCTTCACCATATCTCTTAACCTCTATGAGTCTTGCTTTTTCCCTATAAATATGATATAAAACACACACTGTGAGATTGCTATTGCTAAGTGAAATCATGTGTATTAAGTGGTTCAAAATGTGCCCGTTCTCTTCCTAAAGTAGTCTCTCACTTATATTCTTTATGCTTAAACTTTATGAGAGCTTTCTAGGATATTTTTAGCTGATCTTAAAAATTGGTCCAGGAGACAATTAAGAAATAAACTCATTAGAGAAAAAAAAATAAGAGCACTATAGCAAAAATGGAGAAGTATCTTGAGGGTCTTCTCTGAGATTATAAGCTACTCAAGGGTGGTCAGATCCTATTTATCTTGGCTTCCCTGGGGTCAAACACAAAGACTGGAAGACAGCAAACAAACACTTTTACTAGGTTTGTGGGGGCGGGGGGGGGAGGTGTTTATTATGGCAGAAAAACATAGTAGTAAAGATAAGCTTTGGAGGTGATGCTTCCAATTCTAGCTCCTGTACTTTATAACTGCATGTATGCAAACTCCCTAGTCCTCAATTTCCTCCTCCCTCTTAAAGCTGTTATAAAGACTAAATGAGCTTATATATTTAAAGCACCTTAGAGGGGAAGCAATGGTGGTGATATGTGTGTGTGTGTGCATGTGTGTGGGCGTGTGCGCGCGTGCACTCAATTGTGTCTGACTTTTTTAAAACCTCAGATTAAAGTAATATAATGTGAGCATTGTTGTTTAGAAACTTACAATCTGGTAAAAAAGATTTAGTTAAATGTCCAAAAGTAACCACAAAGTTAGATACAAGTGTCCTAAGAATAGTATAAGATCGAGGGTTCCCAAACATTAAAAGTGATAATATTTACCAGTAAAGTTTAAAAAACAATATGATTTGGGACTCTGTTTCTGGATATCCTCCTTCAGTAGATCTATAAAGAAGTCTAGTAATCTCTGTATTTCAGAACTCTACATGTCATTTTGATGTTTGGGACCCCACTGATATTGAAAGACCATAAGTTCAATGGGTTTCCCTGGTGGCTCAGATGGTAAAGAATAAGTTCAGTAGTTCAAAAATTAAGAATTTAGAAGCCTCCTAAAAAACACAAAGGTCAAGAAACAGACAAATTCCACACAGCCCACTTGAACCAAAAATTTCATATGAAAATTGTAAAAGATAGCATAGCCTAGATTTTCAAAATGCACTTTAACCTCAAGATCCTCAAACCAATTATCCACATTTACTACATCACAATATATTCTGATTCATGATACTGATATTTCTCTTTTGAGATATACTCTCAACTGTGTAGTCTAAACCATGGGTTCATAGCAATTATGTTTTTCAAGACAGATAATTTATGATTATCTGATTATCCACTTTTCAGATTAACTCTGGCATAAATTTTACCTCCAAATAGACATTCCTCACAGCTTGCCATATTTTGGGGTCTTCTCTCCCTATCTTGTAAATTGATTTTAAATTTAACCTTATGAGGAGGATGAAAGAAAAATTGAATGCAATGGCATCATTTATCACATCACAAAGTCTACAAAGAGTTAGTCGAAGATTCTAAAGTATTCCATGAGTTTTCATGAATTGGGCCAATTATTGCCAATAATCAAGAGTTGTTTTGCAGAGAAGCTATAAACCACCTTTTAAAATACAAGGAGCTTTCACTTTTTCCCTTCAAACCTTGGGATAACATGATTAGAACTGAGCAAAATCAAAGCAGTGAAAGTAAGTCATAAATCATTTTTCCTATTGTTAGAATTTTAAATGCCATGTCTCATTGTCATTTTATCATGTTATAATATAAACAGTAAGGTCTGGGGAACAGATTTTTAATAGTCCTTTAAGAATTATTTGCAGAGTCATTTATGGGATTCCCTTTCCAAGTCCTTCATCTTTGGAATCTTGCTGTTTTTTTTTTTTCTTCTAATTGTTTTTAAAGAATTTAACAGGGCTTTTTCTATATAAGGAAAATCTAAATCTAGTTTAGTTTTTTAAAAAGAACTTGTAGTAGATAGGTTAATTATAACCTATTTTGAAGCCATCTTAATAGTTTAAGATAATTTAAAATAACTTTACTGAGAGCCATGTTTGATTACTTACTAATATAACTCTCTCTTACTTGGATAATCATAATGGTCATTTTATTAATTTGTTCTATTCAACTAAATTTTTAGTATTCCAAAAGGACACATATGCTTGGTAACTGACTCTTTAAATTATAGTCAAAGAACTACAAAGGTAAAAACAAAATATGTCTACAAGCTCTTTTGAATAATAGTGCCTTAAATAGGTCTAAAATGAAACACAAATTTAATTTACGCACTTCCTACTTCCACAGAAGATTTAAGGCATGTATCATATTGAATATGCATTTGAGTAATAAATAGACAAATAGCCAGATTTCCAATTCATGTGATACTCTCTGTAAAGAATTCATTGTCATTGTCGATGGTCAAATTTATTTAATTAACATGAAATCAATTAATACATCAAATTGTTGTCTCGGTGAGATATATTAATGCTAGAGTCAGAAGTATCATGCCAGAAATTCACTAGTTCTTTAGTTTCCAGTTGCGATTATTAGGCAGAATGGACTTTGAGAATTAGCTGTTTCTGGACTCTTCCTGTCTCCAGTAAGCATGGATTAGCAAGGATTAGACTGTATGTGAATAAATATGAAAGACAAAAACAAAATGACATCCAAACTATAGCTCAAATAAATCAAATGTTGAATTAAAATGTTAGCATTTTCATTAGAAATTTGGAAGACTGAATACCCTACATTGTTAACAGAATAATATCTCAAAGACCTTAGATTGTTCCCTAAATATCCCACATTTGTAGAAGTCATAGAATTAGAGAGATTTATTTACTGCTGTCTCTCCATTCCTATATGCTATTACATATAATATTTTCTTTAGCAAAATATTTTAAACCTCTCTTTTAAAATCTTTACCAGCAATGGGTCTTACAATATAGTTCATTCCATTTGAGATTTCTAGTTTGGACCTTCACCCTTAAATTAGAGGAATAGAATGTCTTGTGATTAATATCCATATTTCCTATTCCTGACCCCTAAAACACATAGAACAAGACTAATTCCTCTTTCATGAAACAATACTTCTAATAATAAGGACGACTAGTGTTGCTTCTTTTCCTTTATGATTCCTATAACATTTCATACGGAATGGACCCTTGCTGCTTCTACCTGCCCACCATTCCTTTTCCTTGCTGGACTGCTCCTTCTTTGACTTTGGAAATCTCATTCCATGTGGATCAGGGGTGGTTGACTCTGCCACTCCTCTTGCTCCTAAGACTCAAGGGGCCAGGCCCATCATCATGAGTCAGTAAATGCCCTTTTTCACTATGTAATTTCCATAGGGCATCTCACTTTTGCTAAAAAGATAATGATGATGGGAACAAACTCGACAACAATGCACTGTGTGCCAGGCACCATCTCATCGCTGTTGCTGCTGTCAGTCACGCAGTCCTCAGTCGTGTCCACTTCTTTGAGACTCCACGGACTGTGGCCCACCAGGCTCCTCTGTCCATGGGATTTTTCAGGCAAGAATGCTGGAGTGGGTTGCCATTTCCTCCATTGAACTGTCAGCTCATCACCTTAACAGGTAAGAGGTTAAAGAACTCATTCAGCATAGGGCAGAGTCGGGATTCGAACCGAGGGCAGCCTGGATCTAGAAACTGCGCTTTCCCATTGTGCAGAGCGGCCCCTCACCTGGCTTTGAGACACTAAATGCAGCCAGATCTGAATGTGGTTCACACACAGCCTGAGCCCACACAGCACGGAATCATTACGTTTTCCTTCAAATTAACTCTAAGAATTAATAAAGGAACTGATAATAAAAAAAATTTTTTTGAACACATTTTTTACAGGACTCACATTAAGAAGGCTCTCTCTTGCATTTAAAGTAGGTATTTGGAGGTTAAGCAAGAGCTTAGAACCGATAGCTGCTTTTCCTAGACAACACAAGCTTAAAGGGCAACTTAGTCTATATTTTTATGCTAAAACAGTTTTAAAATAAATATTTTAAAGTATTAATGACAAAAATATCAGATCTTAAAAATGATCTAGTAACTTTGTCAACCCTCTTTAGTAAGGGAAAACAGTGCACTGACTGTCATCTAGTACTTAGATAGTGATCACTAGTTAAGTATAAGATCAACATTAAGAAAATATCTGTAAATATCATAATCGTTGAATAGTTATAATTAAAAAGAAAAATTTTTAAAGACAAATTTGACCCCCTCTCTTTTTCCTTTTGTTAGAAATTTTAAATTACTAGATCAAGGAAGTCAGATAGTATACAGTAAGAATCAGGAAAAGCATCACATTTTAGCAAAAAAAAGATTCAAATGTTGCCATAGGTTTGAACATTTTCTGAAAATAGATAAAGCATGATAGCACATTGGTACAGCATTGCAGAGTTTAGTGCTGAAACTTACATTGTTTAAACTATTAATTAATCAAAGCATTTTAAATTTTGTAGCTGTTGTTCAGTCTTTCAGCCTTGTCTGACTCTGAGACCCCATAAGCTGCAGCATGCCAGGCTTTCCTGTCCTTTACCATTACATTATTTTAAATTAATCTATAAAAACAGACTCAATGCATTTAGGTAAAAACCATGTAACAACTCTATTGTTAATTTAACAATACAAAAAATATAGAACACTAATAGAATTAATGTAATTATTTCTAATATTAATTGTATTTCCAATACAGAAAAACAGATACACACACAATTGTGCACATATGTACATCATTCCAGGAACTCTCAGATTTCTGGGGGCAGACTTGCCAATTCTGAACTATTTGCAAATTATCCATTTTGAGAATCATCCACTTTGAATTTTATATCCTCAGTGGTTTTTTTCTCTTTGGTTATAAACCAGCATGCTAATCTAGGCAATTGCAATTGGTATGTTCTCAGAGAATCCAAGTGAATTTGCATAAAAGTTTAGGTGAAATTATAATTATGCAAATATGAAACAGGGAAAAGTCATAATGCATATGAATTCAAAATAACGCATAAATGATTTCTGGATTGCTTTTTGTTTCCGTGGCATTGCACCTCTTAATTGGCATAGATAATAAGTTGACTGTACTTAAGTATGCAATTTATTTCAATATCTGTAACGCTTATCCTATTAATACAGGCTTTGCAGTGATTCCAGTGTAGCATGTATGACTGTCCTTGACCTAAATGTGCAACATAAGAAGTACATAAGGATCCACATGGTTGATACAGAGTATGATGTATCATGTAGCCTAGAAGTGGTTGCTGTGCTAAAATAAAAGTCTAAAACAAAGCTCTGAAAAGTCAGCTGGCTTCATCATGTATAAGCAAAATATGAGGTAAGAAGTAAATTGAATGCTTTTTTTCTAAGTAGAAACTGAGAACAGAGGTTATATAGATCCGGAAATAAAAATAACAGAACCCTCCCTTCCCAAATTCCCACGAAAAGTAAAAGAAAATGCCCAAACTGAGAGGGGAAAAAATGTTCTTAATAAGTTTAGAAAGCAGTTAATACAAACAAAATGACCTTCTAGAATCCAGTCAAAAGTTCTACAAACTCTCAAGTTGATTGGACTGGATTAGGAAACAGCATAAGTAGTGATCCAAGCTCTGCTCATCCATTTTAAGGAATTTCCCCTTCTATTTGAATTCTGACCAGTCCTTTCATACCAGGAGGAGAAACTAGCATTCTTTGAATGCCTGCTCTTTGGCAGAAGTGTGTCCATTGCTCTGAAATCAGTCTGTCCTCCAATCTCAGGCCTGCACACAGAGGAGCAGACAACAGCGACTCTTAAGAAAAGTCCTGCCTATTGGTTGCCTTGACCTACCAGACCTGGTCATATGGCTTCACTCAAAGATGGGCAACAGGGAAAATAGCATGGGTCCAGGAAACAAAATTTGTAGTTCAGGAAGAAAGGGAACAATTCTCTAAAGGCATGATAGGGGGTAGGGAGCGTCAAAAACAGAAAAGTAAAGCAGTTTTAGAAAATCTACTTGATGTTTAAAATGAGATTTTTAAAAGGATACCATTCCTAATAACCCATGGAGGAGGACATGACAACCCACTCCAGTACTCTTGCCTGGAGAATCCCATGGACAAGAGGAGGCTGGTGGGTTACAGTCCATAGGGTTGCAAAGAGTCAGACACGACTGAAGCAGCTGAGCAAGAATACATGCATTCCTATTAAACAAGAATGAACTAAGGCAAGAAAAAAGGATATGAAGAGATTACAGGCAAATAAAACATAGAGAAACTGATGGGGGGAAAAAACAGCAAAACAGGCATGGAAGAAAACTAAATACAGTGAATAAACCTAAATATAGAACAAAAATCAATTTTAAATGATAAAAAATAAAAAGGTAAAAGACATTTTCAAAGCAAGACATAGAATTGCAACCCCTGCCAGCAAAGAAGACAGCAGGACAGAAGAAATTATCACAAAGAGAGAACAAAAACCAGAACTAAGTGGGAGACTTGGAAACTGAGAGGATTTACAAAATGGGATGAGAACTTTGGCAATCTAAATACATACTGGTAAGTCTTATTGTTGTCTCAAAGATCATGAATGCTAAAAATCCTGGCTGGGGGAAAAAAAAGCTCACCTTCAAAATAAATCAAATTCAAAGTTCCATAGATTTTTCTCCTGCAACAGTGTCTACCAAAGAACAATGAAGCAACATTCAGAGGTTTGCTGGACTCCCTGATAAATAACATCTCAGAAACTATAACACCAAAATACCTTCTCTGTAAAATTCTCTCAATGATGTACACTATGAGATTAAGTAAGAAGCACATTATGAGCAAATAGATGATAGAAAATGAGCAAGGAAAGCTTTGAAATATTTTAAAGATATAATGATGTTAGATTAGAAAAAGATTGAGACTGGTGAGTATAAATAATTTCTGTAACTAAAGAAAAATCGGGTGAAGTTAATCTTGAAATCTAATGATCTATTTTATTTTTTATTAAAATATAGAATTATATGGATAGACATATAATGAATATATTTAGTATTCACTGCATAAAACACCATGTAAACATTAAGTATGGTTTATCAACAATAAGTTAGTGATAAGACACTACTTAGAACTTTCTGTTCCAAATGTATTAATCACTGCATCACTGCATGCATGCTCAGTCGGGTCCAACTCTTTGCAACCCCATGGACTATAGCCTGCCAGCTTCCTCTGTCCATGTGATTTCCCAGGCAAGAAAACTAGAGTGGGTTGCCATTTCCTTCTCCAAGGTATCTTCCAGACTAATGGATCAAACCTGTGTCTTCTGCATCAGCAGGTGGATTCTTTACCACCGAGCCACCTGGGAAGCCCAAGTTTATTAATATGTTCATCATCACACTATGTAGTGATGGACTGGAGCTGCTCATACTGCCTCATGAGATCCAGTTGGGCATCTCTTCCCAACTCCAAGTTCAGTGACATAAAATCATTGGCTTGATGTCAGATATAGTGGGAGAATGCACACAACAGGAATCAACAAATGCAGCAAATTAGGGCTTTTCAAGAAGTCTTCTAGAGAGCAGCACACTGCTGGATATGTTTGAGGGAAAATAAAATAGATCAGAAATATTCTGAATGCTTAAAATGAAGGAAACTTTAGTACATCCAATTCTCAAATATCATGCCATCATTTTAAATTGAAGATATTGAGGCTAGAAATTGAGGTAGAAATTCAGAACCCTGTTTATTATGTGAGATTAAGAGAAAAGATGATAATAATGTTTTCTCTAAATAACTGTGTAGTGACATTACAGTCACCCAAGGTCCTCAATTCTAAAGTTAATGTAGAAAAACTGGAAGAAGTCCAGAGAGAAGGGAAAAAATGGAGATAGGACACAACTATTTTTAAAGAATAAAACCAATGGAATATTTTAAGGTCCTTCAAGGAACAGACAGTTTTTTTTTCCCTCTAAGATGCCAAGTTTGACTCCATGTAACCAATGACTAATTAAACAGTTGAGATGTGAGAGATGGCTTTAAATGGAGGGAAGCGGGAATGACAGAAGAGAATTTGGAAGTTAATTCCAAATCTCCAAGACTTACATCTGCAGCATACAATATACAACAGCCTGCTTTATTCAATTTGTACTTCTATTCCTCATGTTGCAATGAGGTAAGTGATTGATTAGCATGTTATCTCACTGACATATAGTGCTTTATGTTTTATAAAGCACTTTCACATCTAATTGCTTCCTGTGTGACCTTCACAATTCTACAAGATGGGGGTTTTCCTAAACAGCATTTTTTATAGATGAAAAATGAAAACTCAGAAAGGTATATAACTTTCAAGGTCACCCAGCTAGTTATCAGCAAAGACAGAGTCGTGCTTAAGAGTCGTGCCTAAGTTGTTCCACTACACTGGGGATGATTCCCAATTTACCATGTAGGATATTGTGTGGGTACATTTATTACATTTAAACCACTTGAAGTTTCACATTGAACAGTGACTACAAAGGCAATGTACTATTCTTATTTTTGTCTCCAAGGAATTATGTGGTAGAATAAAAGAAATTATGTGAAAATGAAAAGAGTGGGGAACCTGTCATTTTGTGTCATTGTGTACTTGCCCTTGGGGCTTGGATCTGTGTAGTAAAGATACTGGTTACCATGATGTTTCTAGTGAATTCCTGAACTATGATCTGGTTATGACAAAAAGGAGCATATTTCCTAGGACAGCGCAAGCAAGACTTGCCTCACTAGTGGAGACAGACGAGTAAATGTGACAAGGACGCCGTGTTTTCAAGAACTGCATCTGTTCACAGTTCTTCTGGTAAAAGCTTATTAATATGTTTACTACCACAGGAGATGGCCAAGTTCTGCAACTCTGCTAACAGTGTGCTTAGACTCAGAGACAAGTTGGCAGTATTTTCTCTGGTCAGTTTCAACAAACGTTCATAAACAACTCTCAGACAGGCCAATAGTAGGCAGATTTCAAGTATTTGGGGAAATCACACAAGTCACAGTGAAAATAAAAGTGGTAATGAATGTGAAGATCAGTTATTGCTCCTTAAACAATCATAGATGTTGTGAAACTTGAAAAGACACTAAATTGCATATCATTTGGCCCATAGCCACTAATTTTAAAGATGAGAATGACTTGCCCCACATTCAGTTCCTACTTTGTTAGAACCCAGAGCACCCAGCCCTATGCGTGGTGCTGGTCCGACAAAACCTGCTCATCTAAGGCAGGAGTCACAAACAGCCAGTCAAGGCATACTTAAGCATTATTTGGTCTATATGAGGTTTTAAAAAATTAATTTGCTAAAAATCTAAAGATAGAGACATTTCAGATAGAAATGCCAGTTTACAGCTTTCCTTGAAATAAGAGATCTGGCAACAGCCAGCCCACATTCTCCTTCAGTTTCCGTTGGCCGGAGATGACATGGTTCTCACATGCTGAACCTCACCCTTTATCCTCACCCACTTGTCCTCTGTAGACGTTAGTTTGTGGTCCTCGCTGTCATGCAGTTGGCTTTTAAAAATCAGATTAAAAAGTAACTAATTGGGACTTCCCTGGTGGTCCAGTGGTTAAGAATCTGTTAAGAATCGGGTGGAGAGGGAGGTGGGAGGGGGGATCAGGATGGGGAATACATGTAACTCCATGGCTGATTCATGTCAATATATGACAAAACCCACTTCAATATTGTAAAGTAATTAGCCTCCAACTAATAAAAATAAATGGAAAAAAAAAAAAAAAGAATCTGTCTTCCAATGCAGGGGATGCAGGTTCAATCCCTGGTCTGGGAACTAAGATCCCACATGCCACAGAGAAACTAAGCCCATATGCCCAAACTAGAGAATCCACGGACTGCAATGAGAGATCCCGTGACACAACAAAAATCTGACTCAGCCAAGTAAGTAAATAAATAAATATTTTTAAAGTAATTTTATAGAAAGATGTTCTGTGCTTAGTCACTCAGTTGTGTCTGACTCTTTGCAACTCTATGGACTATACATAGCCCATCAGGCTCCTCTGTCCACAGGGATTCTTCAGGCAAAATACTGGAGTGGGTTGCCATGCCCGCCTCCAGGGGATCTTATACAATATTCCAAACATATCAAAAGAAAGAAAGGAAGAAAGTGAAGTTGCTCAGTCATATCCAACTCTTTGCGACCCCATGGACTGCAGCCTACCAGGCTTCTCCATCCATGGGATTCTCCAGGCAGGAGTACTGGAGTGGGTTGCCATTTCCTTCTCCAGGAGGTCTTCCCGACCCAGGGATGGAACCTGGGTATCCTCCATCGCAGGCAGATGCTTTACCCTCTGAGCTACCAGAGAAGCCCAAACATATCAACTTATCCATTATGAAACAGAGGCAAGAAATAGGATTTTTAATCTGACAATGATTATACACACAAGCAGGTTTGGGGAGAAAAGTGGGAAAACTGCAACAGCATATTATTTGAAAGCATTCTTTGTATGGTTTTGAGTGAGACTGAATTTACATAAATAGTAGATATGTTAATAACTAATGAATCAGTTGGAAGGTTTTTCTCACTGATTAGTCCCTAGCTGCTTTCCTTGAAATTAATTCAGTAATTGACTAAATTCAATTCTTCTGCCTTTATATTTAATGAGTTTGTGTGTATAAATAAAAAATCATTAAAACTCACTAAATAGATGAAACAGGCATTTCTTTTACCATTGGCAATCCTGTGTGCATTTCTCCAAGTTATTTCATACAGTTGTGTTTCCATTTTTGTTGGCCATCATTTTCATTTTGTTTAACGAATGAAAAACCAAAGATTATCCATCTTTACTGCTGCTGAGGGAAATCATTTATTACTCAACATGTTGCCTATATGCTCTCAGGAATGAAGCGCACCTACCCATGGACACAAACACACACCACTCCATCATAGTCTTATTAGATTTCTACTTAGAGTTTCAATCCAAAAGCTGGTGTTTACAAAAGAAGAAAGAAGCAAGCTAATATGTTAGGAATTGGGGGTCATAATTTTGAAGTATCTTCAATTTTGAATGGAATGAGTTCTCTTTCTCAGGAAAAATTATTTTAAAAACTCAAAACTGAAAACAGAAGCATGCTTTCCTAAAAATTAAAAAAATTCAGTGTTCTTGGGAGTGGGGAGGGAGGCTCTAGAAGGAGAGGATATATATATATAAATATATGTATATATAAAATTATGTCCGATTCACATTGTTGCATGGCAGAAAATCAATATGGTATTGTAAAGTAACTACTCTCCAATCAAAAAGTTTAAAAAATTTTTTTAATTAAAAAAGGCAGTGTTCTCAGTCCTTTATATTGTATTTAAAGTATTAAAATCTATGATTCTTATATCAATATCAATGCTAGAGCCTTGACATAAACTTTCTCATGTGCCAGCTATATGCAAGGTATTATGATAGAACCAAGAAATGAATCTAAACATCGCCAATCCTATTTATTAAATCTCAATTACTTCAAAATAGTTGGAATAATTATGCAGACAGTTATTCATATAGACATTCATGTGTCTACATGAAATATAGTTGATGTGTGCCAGGTACTATATTGGTCTCTAAAAATACAGCATAAACAAGACAGGCAGCTCCCTACTTGAATTGGAAGTTTAACCCAGGTCCAAGAAAAGTCTGTTCCTCCCCATTCTTATCTCTTCACTTAGCCAAAGCTCAACTCTCCCCATTCACCCACCCACCACAATGACCCCAGCCTGTCACTTGCATTCCACACTCACCACAGAGCTTTCCTGCCACAGAAGATAAGGAAAGGAACCATGGCTGACACTAAGTGTGACCCAGACATCCCTTTCCTACAACTGCCTAGTTCAGTAAGCCTCTAAGGAAAGAATATTATCCACTGTTCTGGAAGTTGAGTCCTTGTCCAACTCTTGCTATGAAACCTTCCCGGTGGACCATTAAAAAAACAAACAGAGAAACATATATCGTACCCCAGTGTACACTAAATTTCCCAGTGCCTCTTTGAATCTAATGACTATCTCTAAAGTCTTTTTCTTCTTTTCCGTAAATGTGAGAAATGAATTTCTATGTCTCCTGAAATAAAACATGCCAGGCCCAACATTCTGTGGAGATATCATATAGGCAACTGCTATGGATAGGATATTTTACAGCTGACAGATACCTTAGGATAAAAGATAAGGCAATGAAAGTGAGAACTGGTTAGAAAAAGCAATGTGTGCTATGAATGTTTTACCTCCACAGAAAAATGACTTCTGTTATATCATTGCTATACCAATTATATAATTAAATCTATTACATTACTGTTTAATCTAAAAATATGGAAGGAACAAAATATGGTGCTTCCTTCTCATCCCTCCTCCAGTCAGCCATAGGGTATAAATAATAAAAGAATACTTTGAGTAGTTAAGAACTGGTGGATAATTCTACAATAGTTTGAGTAAGTAAAAGGCTGATACTTGCATCTAACAGCAAATCAGAACAAATGAAGCATCAAAACATGGTGCTAGAAAGCAGGTTTATCATGATTATCTAAAATTCAAGAGATTACCAGGAATCTCTGACTTCTGTCCCTCTGTTTAAGCAGGATTTAAAGACTCTATATTAAAGAAGCATGTTTTACTCATTTTTCTATCCCTCACACTCAATAGCTGTCGAATTTAATTAAATGTCAGAAGCAAATCTTGGGTTTATGGAGCTTCAGCTTAGACTGATAGTGTGCAGCTAAGCAAAAATTGGAAGATTTTTTTTTAAAGTTCTGCAAATGTTCTATAAAAGCTCTCCATGCATTAAGTGTAACCTCTTCATCTGTGCAGGTATAGGTGAGGAAAATTCATGTATTAATAATATGATTTATATAGCAGTCCCCAAATCTGGCTATACAAAAGAATTACCTGTGGAGAAGGATGATAAAAATTCAAGTCCTAGGACATCATCCCCAGCAAGCTTAGAACCTCAGATGGATCTCAGAACTCATATTTGGGGTTCACTGGTGGAGATGAAAGGTCCCTGGACTGACAAGTGAGTTCTGTTATCTGCTGCACCACAAAGATAACACTTGACCTTGAGCAGCACTCAATCTGCCAGTCTTTTATTCATCCTACAAGTACTCATAGGAAATAAAATATTATCATCTCTGGGTTTCAACTTCCTCATCTGCAAAATCAGGCCACTGGAAAGGATGATCTGAAATCCCTTCAGGTCATCCCTTAAGACCCCTTAATTCCATTCTATATCACCAACAAAAGCCCATCTAGTCAAAGCTATGGTTTTTCCAGTAGTCATGTATGGATGTGAGAGTTGGACTATAAAGAAAGCTGAGAGGGGAAGAATTGATACTTTTGAACTGTGGTGTTGGAGAAGACTCTTGAGAGGCCCTTGGACTGCAAGGCGATCCAACCAGTCCATCCTAAAGGAAATCAGTCCTGAATATACATTGGAAGGACGGATGCTGAAGCTGAAACTGCAATACTTTGGCCACCTGATGCAAAGAACTGACTCATTAGAAAAGACCCCGATGCTGGGAAAGATTGAAGGCAGCAGGAGACGGGGAAGACAGAGGATATGATGGTTGGATGGCATCACTGACTCAATGGACATGAGTTTGAGTAAGCTCCAGGAGTTGGTGATGGACAGGGAAGCCTGGCGTGTTGTAGTCCATGGGGTTGCAGAGTCGGACACAACTGAGTGACTGAACTGAACTGATAACCTACACTATGGTCATTCCACTTGCATTTGTCATATGTCATATAAAGTAATTGTATATCATTTTAAGGCCCCTATTGAATTAAATTCAGAAAATATATATTGAAAAACATATTATAACCAAGCATAGCACAAGATCCAAGCACTAGACATATGCTGGGGAAAATTTGAACCTTGCTTCTTGTATTCTAAATTCTTCATAAATATTTTTGAGTGAATGAATGAATGAAAGACTGAATGGGCAAGTAGACATTGCTTCCTGGTCAAGCTTCAATTTCCTCATCTAAAAAACTCTGTATACAAAAATTACTTTTTAAACTACTTTTTAAAATGAGATTTTATCTTGAAGCTAAGTATGGATGATTGAGTAACATGTTGGGAAAACTATGTTACTGAACCTAAGAGAAAAGATACTACAGTGAATTAGCAATGTCTAGACATATTTGTCAGTCCTGTTCTAAACATTAGCCTTTTCACTTATTCATTTAAAAATATATATTCCAAGACTTTTGGATGCCAAGCGCTGCTCTGGGCTCTGGAAATAAAATAGTGTCCTGTTAGTATGTAAGACTAAGTATAAATGTGTAAACAATTGCATAAATGAGATTGTTAGTAGCATAAAGTAAATTAAAAAAAGCAATAAGATAGAGAGTGACAGGAGAATGGTGATATGTTGGATGGAGAAGGCCTTCCTGAGGAAATGACACTTGAACTAAGGCCTAAATGAAAAGGAGTAGCCTGTCACTAGAAGCTCTTAGATGGAGTCCAGCCAGAGGAAACAGCTAACACCAAGGCCTCCATGAGGGGACACCCTTTATGTGTCCAAAGATGGCAGCAGGCCCATGGCCAGAGTGTGAGGAAGAATGGGAAAGATGATATTAGATGATACCAGAGCAAGTTTATTCTTTCCATTTGCAGGGCCAGACCCATTCTTTGTCCCTTTTGCTTTCTAAACCCCAAAACTGGTCCCATGGAGGGCCTTATATACACGTGTGTGTCCAGCTCTGCTTGCTTTTCAGGCCCCATCAAAACCTCTGCTGGTGAAGTCAGGTGTCTCTAAGTTTTAAGACTCTCCAGAAGATTCCAACACTAAGCCAGAAGTGAGAACTGTTGCCCTAAGCAGAAAAGTAAAGATTTAATATATGAACAGAAGAGGGGCTGAGTTTATGGCCCAGAAAAATAGTAAGGAAGGGGAATGCAATAGTCAATAAAATGTTTAGAAATATCTAGGTACAGAAAATGCTCCCAAATCACTAACTACTTTCCTAAGATTTAAGTAAAGAATATCTCTTCCTCATAGCCTCACAACTCTGAGAAACAAGTCCTACTTGACAAAAGTCAATTTATTTCAACTAACATTTGCAACCTAGTGCAAGGAGTCATAATAGGTGCTATGAGAATCACAAAAACAATACAAAAGATGCTACCCTCAAGAAAGTTACAATCAGAAATACAAATATCTACATTCAGCCTCATGATCTTATTGACATGACTTGAACCCCACCACTTCCTTCCTAGTATCATCCATTTCACATTTCAACCTTGTAGAGAATAGAATACTTTACTTTCTATTAACCAAGAGTATATAAGTGTGCTTAGGAAGTGATCATAACAATGATTAAAAATGATCATAAAGGGGTTTTCAGGAAACACGTGTTATACACGTGTTCATAGCTAGAACCAAATAAAAATTTTAAAATAGAAATAACCTGTGATGTCCTTCAACTGGCCTATGCAGTACTGGCTCTCCCCTCTCTCTGCCCACCCTAGATGCATATCTGATAATTCTGATATGATAACTGAAAAGAGCTTTTAGTGCTACATCTTCCAAAGGTACTACATTTTACCATGAGCTTATTAAACACTCAAAATTCCCCAGATGAAAAGTTGTTAAGGGAGGCGAATTATATGGCACCTCCTTCTTTCTCTCTACCAATATATTCTGTGCTAACTCTGAAAGGCATCATGTTTCCAAAGAAAGAAAAGGGATTCCCAACAGAAACTAACCAAAGTAGAAGATGCCATACCACACAGTCACCTTATTAGCCTGTGTGTATATACATATGAATTTTATTGAATTCTTAATATATGCCAGTCATTATCTCACTTAATCCCATGAGAAGTAAATGCAATTGTAATCTCAAGTTTTACAGATCGGAGGAGTGAGAGGGTTCAAGTGACTTGCCTAAAGTCGCAAAGCTCAAATGTGACAGAGATGGGAAAAGAAACATTTCTAACTCCAGAAACTACCTCTTAATCACAAATCTTCCTGCTTTATACACACACTTTGTATTGTGCATCTGCTTGAACACTAGTTTCAAACACAGGATCCAAAAATGCAAAAGGTCAATAGTCCCATTGATAAGCCAAAGTCATCAGTATACTTCTCCCAGGAATGGAGGGTCACATTGCTCTGTTACAATTCACAGATTTTATGAACCCCTACTCAGAATCCTAGCTTCTCACATTTTCGGGTTCATTCAGTCCAACCCCACCTAATGCCTGAATCCTCCTACAACAGTTCAAGAATCTCACAAACATGTGCCCATAATCACACTAGGGACCAAACAAGAGAAGATGGATTCCACATGAACTAACACTACACTGGAAAATCAATTGGCAGTATGTACATTCTACTTTTGAGAATGAGTCAGTTCAAAGCATTATTAAATTTAAAAATGTAATGAACTTCCAGGACTAAAGCCCTAGAAATTTCCAGAGAGAATTAAAAACATCCTTCCCCTGTGCCTACTGAAAAATATCCCTTGTTTTTAGAAATATAGGTATATTTGTTTTCTTTTTTTTTAACTGAAGGATTTTTCTGGACACACACACAAAAGACATGTGTTTTTATCATCATTTCCAGGAGTTACAAATCTGAAGGTTTTTCAGAAGTATCGGGTATGCTTTAAAGCAAATCTATATGTAGCCACCTGGTAATATCTCCCTCTGCCTGTCCTACAAGCCAAACAGGGGCAAGCTTTAGTGTGGAATAATCCTTTCTAGAGACACACATTTCAGAAGATGAAGAGCAGAAAGGAAGACTGAGAATGCATTTATTTTATCTTTTCTGAAGTGGTAATGGCCTGGGCTTTATGGTCCTCCTGGTTGACTAGTACAGGGATGTTGGATACAATATGATTTTTTTTTTAAGATATCATCTGACGCATGGAAATACAGTCTAGGCCCTGGTTGCTTACATTTTCCTTACTCATTTAAATAGGACTTCAAATGCTGACACTCTCTAGCCCCAAGTTCCTAAACCCGTTAAGTACTGCCTCGCCTTATTATACAGATCGTATCATGGTCAGACACTTGGAATGACACTGACACTAATCTGACCCTGTATCTGTCATTTTTTAACCTGTGTGACTCAGAAAAACATTTTTAATTTTTCCAGAATAATAACAGTACCTAACTTACAGGATTATTGGGAGGATCAAATGAAGTAATATATATAAAACTCACAGCACAGTGCCTGGCACACAACAAATGCTCAATCAATGGTACTGACATCATTATTATTTTTCAATAAAAATAGACATTTAAGTCATATTAGTGTTTATAAGTAGAAATCAGCAGTCAGATGGTGGGAGGTTAAAGGGTAAGCAACCAAGCCTATAAATCAGATAAGCATCAATTGTACCATAAAGATTAATCTTTCTTGGCACATTCAGGAAGTCCTAAGCCAGGTTTATGATAATTTGAGAACGGTATTAGTTACTTAGGGCTGAGTTAACAAAGCATGAACTAAGTGGCTTATGTAACAGAAGTCTATTATTCTAAGTCCAATATCAAGATGCCCACCGGGTTTGTTCCTTCTGAAGGAGAACCTATTCCATGCCTCTTTCCTAGCTGGAACTCTGATATTCCTCAATTTGTGGATGCATCATCCCAACCCTATCTTCATCTTTACATGGCATTTTCCTTGTTTGTATGTCTCTCTGTTGACCCAAATTTCCTCTTTTTGTAAGGACATCTATCATATTGGGTGAGGGCCCACCCTAATGATCTCTTCTAACTTGATTATCTCTGTAAAGACCTTATCTCCAATTAAGGTCACATTCTGAGTTCCTGGGCATTAAGATTCAAGATTTTTGAGGGGGATACAATTCAACCCAGGGTGGGGCGGAAAGAGATACCACAAAATGGGAATTATATTCAAAAAAAGCTTGGAAGATATGCTTTTTAATATAGGTTTTTTTTTTTTTTCCCTTGGGCCACTCAAAAATGCAAGAGAAAACATGTTGTAAACTACTAAGTTTGATGCTTGCGTCAGGATGGCAGAATGAATCTTTATCTCTTCATAAAGGTAAAGCATTGTTGGTTTTCTTTAATATATTCTTACAGAAACAGGAAGCCAAAGGTTCCCAACATCATGTGCTCTGCTAAGTCACTTCAGCCGTGTCCAACTTTTTGCAACCCTGTGAATTGTAGCCCGCCAGGCTCCTCTGTCCGTGGGATTCTCCAGGCAAGAATAATGGAGTGGGTTGCTGTGTTCTCCCCTAGGGGGTCTTCCCGACTCAGGGATTAAATCTGCATCTCGTATATCTCCTGCATTGGCAGGTGGGTTCTTTACTTCTATGCCACCTGGGAAGCCCTGCCAGCCAGCCCCAAATGCCAATTTGATTACCTTGTAACAGACCACCACTTGGTTATTCGTTCAACATTAATCCAGTACTCACTTGGTCCTTGAAACCCTGTCAGAACTTACAAAGATTTGGAGGAAATCTAAAATAAGATACATGCTGTAAAAAGTGTTTTACTTGCTTGTGAGAATATGAATGTATGTTTCTTGCTTTGTTTGCCTTAAAAGTTATGGGACAA
The DNA here is from genome assembly GCF_019320065.1 of Cervus canadensis. Taxonomy (NCBI): domain Eukaryota; kingdom Metazoa; phylum Chordata; class Mammalia; order Artiodactyla; family Cervidae; genus Cervus; species Cervus canadensis. The sequence continues at coordinate 18,348,134 of NC_057418.1, read as the reverse complement.
AGTCTCTAGTGAATCCAGAATATGTGTTCCCTAAGGTCAATTTCCAGGAATTCTTGTATGCTATTAAGGAGTGACATAAAGGGGGATCTTGTCGTGCTTCAAGGCTAGGTGTCGAGTGGAAATATGCCTATCAAATGACATCTTTCACATGTAAGACAATTTACATTTTTAATTAAGTGCTATCCCCAAAGATTACAGCTATTCTTCTAGATTAAGGCTTGGCCCCTGTATGAATGAGCAATAATCCCCAATCCAGTGAGTACCAGAGTAAATCCTACTTAAATAAATACAATGGAGAAATACACTGCAAAAGGCAGAGAACACAACCTTCGCTATGCAGAAGTGAATCAAAGTTATCCGTGCATGATGCCAGAGGGGACGGCAGCTTTGGGTGACAGGTGGCACGCCTCTCTGCCAAGAAGAAGGCGTTGCTCCTGGCAGTTTTTTTAACTGAGGCATGTGACCTCAGTAGTGGCATTTCACAGCTGAGAAACCAGCTTGTAATATGCTTTTTGCTTCACTGAGAGGCGGGCCACATGTCCACAGAGGCCGCAACTCGAGCTGCAAAGCGTTGTAATGAATTCTTTCCACAGTAAAAATCTTTACATTGCTAAGAAAATGTAAATAGAGTGTGTGATTAATAACGTTTTGCCAGACAAACAAGAAGGTGGCTTCCCTGCAAAGGTGTCACAGTCTAGCACAAGTGCTTCAAGGCGGGGAAAAGGACCAGAAAAATGAGTGGGCAGGAACAGTTAAAAATAAGTCCCTATTCATCACCCTTTGGTAGAAATTTGCAAAAAGGGGCCACACTATTTTGGCTAAATTAGCAGATGAAGGATAAGTTCAAAAACTCTGACACTCTCAGCACTCTGACATCTGCATCTACTTTTCAGGTCAACTGTTTCACAACTCCACATCCTTTCCTCATCCTCTTCTCATCCGTGCTCCATCAGTGTGGCAATAATTATTTTCCTGTCTCTCCTTCTGGACCATAAGCAATGACAGGAAGTACAGAATATTCATAAAGTCTGGAAACATAGACATTATTGTTTTGCTGTAGAATAATAAGAATATATATGTATATTCATAGATACCTTTTTACTATAAATAAAATAGCTGACAATTTCTTATGGGTATTTGCTGATGTCGCCAAACTTGATTAACCTCTGCAATTTAGATTCCTTTTTGATTCCTGATGCCTAGAAAACTACTAGATGATTAGCAGGATCAGTATTTGTTGAATAAGTGAATTAACCGGTTGGCTCGTTGATACAAAGCTGGCGTTTGCCCTTCAAGGTAACAGAAGAACAAGATTGGAGAGTAGGAAGAGAATATGAAGGTAAATGATGTGGAGATGTTTCAGGGGTTATAGAGAGCAAAAGCTGGGCTGCAGTGAAAGTCTTTTCTCTGTGTGCAACCTCAGCTAAGTCACCTAATTCTTCAAATCGAGGACTGAGACAAATGTTTCCTTCAATGCAAACTCTTATCATTCTAGATAAATGGTAAATAGAAGTGATTGCTTATAACTTTGGGGGAAAAGCAGAGGCCAGAAGACAGTTATTAATAATTAAGGGCGGCTTCCCTGGTGGCTCAGTGGTGAAAGAGTCTACCTGCCAATGCAGGAGGAGACACAGGTACGATCCCTGTTCTGGGAAGATCGCACATGCCGTGGAGTAACTTAGCCATGCACCACAACTATTGAGCCTGTGCTCTAGAATCTGGGAGCCACAACTACCGAGCCCACATGCTGCAACTACTGAAGCCCATGATCCCAAGAGCCCATATTCCACAACAAGAGAAGCCACCACAATAAAAGACCAAGCACCGCAACCAGAGAGTAGTCCCCACTCTCCACAACTAGAGAAAAGCCCACGATAAGCAACGAAGACGCAGCACAGCCAAAAGTAAAACAAAGAAATATTTTTTAAAAATATATATGTATATTCATAGATACCTAATTTTCTAATATGGGCTTCCCTGGTGGCTTAGATGGTAAAGAGCCTGCCTGCCATGTGGGAGACCCAAGTTCAATCCCTAGGTTGGGAAGATTCCTTGGAGAAGGGAATGGCTGCCCACTCCAGTATTCTTGCCTGGAGAATTTCTCGGACAGAAGAGCTTGGCAGGCTACAGTCCATGGGGTTGCAAAAGAGTCGGACATGACTGAACGACTACCACTTTAACGTTTTCATTGTATAACGCAACTAGCTATATTTATATGAAATTTTACAGGTTCAAAAGCGCTCCATATCAGTTCATATGAACCTCATAGAAGGCCTGGAAGAAAGGCACTCCTGCTCCTTTATAGATGAAACCACAGACTTTAAGTGCTGCCTTGATTCATCCAGAGTCACGTGGGTAGCCAGCGGAAGTGAGCGAAACCCTGGTCCTCCTGCTCAGAACACTCCTGCGGGAGGGCGCTACAGGGAATTCTGGTACTGAACACTACTATTCATCAAAGGGAAGACAATGAAAAAAATACAACCACTTGAGGATTTTAGCTGACAGTAAATGTAGTGATTTTTCCTTAATAATTATAAAAGTCAAAAGTGGTGAAGATGGATATTAATTAAGAATTTACCCAAGAAACATACAATTAATTGGATATGTTCTTTGCTTTATTCCACTATTATAAGAAAGAAGCACACACACAAAAAAACTTATTTATGAAGAACTTGGTAACAATCAAAGGCTTTCAAGGTTGTTGGTCCTTAGAAACAGAATAATTAGTCTACTGTCTTATTCCATTTACACTGATGGGGAGTGATGAAAACTGAAGTGAAACTGCAAGCTCTTAAATCATCAAACCTCTTACTCAGGCAGAAAAGGGGACTGAAACAACCCTCCCCACTTAATTCAATTAAACAAATATTTATAGAATGTCTTCTGTTTGTAAGTCACTGTTTTAATTGCTGGAGATTCATCAGTGAAATTAACAAAACAAAGAACCCACACTCTAAAAATGTACCTGTCATCAAGGGATATAATCTATTGGGGCAGGGTATTCTAGTAAGAGAATACTTATATTTAACCAAAAACTTGATTAGCTTCAATGCCACATTCAACAATTCTTCAGGCTAGTTAATGCATATTTAAAAAGCATTGATTGTAAGAAATGAATGAATATCTTTAGCATAATTTTCTATATATGCACCACATTTTAAAAGTCATTTTCTTGCCCATTTCAGGAAGATAGAGTATTGCCTTGAGACATGTGTAAATGATTCTGAAGGAAATAATTCATAAACCATCATAGTGCATTGCCATATGATACATATTATCAGAAGGTGCTTCCAGAGGTTCCACCCCAATTGTGGTAAATGGACCAGCAGTACCAACATTACTTGAGAGCCTAGCAGAAATGCAGACTCCCAGGTACTGAATCAGAATCTGCAATTTATCAAGTTTCCAGACGATTCGTATACATGCTAATGTTTGAGAAGCACTGCTCTAATGCATTCCTCTGCACCCAGAATAGCCTAAAAATAATCTACTAAAAAGGAGAATATAAGCACTTCAAAAATTAATCATTCAATCAACTTTTTTTCAGTTTTTAAGAACTTGCTTCTTCCCAAGTAAAATTTTACTTTTAAAATGACAGATCAAGGATATTGCATACTAAGCACTTCTTTGGCTTGTACCAACATAGAAGAAATAATGAAATTTGCCTTTTCATGGTTTCAAACCAGCATATATAATCAAAAGCAAAAGGCAAGTCATGCGTCCCATATATTAACACATAGGCCCTCCCTCTACACTGTGATTAAATGATAGTCTTTCCTAGCAGGCCTAAGAGACATAGGGTCTTTTTGATGTCTCATCCTACATCAGACAATTATGGTCTGGCAGGCACATGATGAGAACACCAGGAAAAGTTAGGAAAGGGGTGAAAAGCAAGCTACCTATCCATCTGTCACTGAACAGCCACTTTATAAACATATTTATCTTTTCCTAAGAATAACAGGGGGAAAGGCTGTTGCAAATTCACAGAGGCACAGCATCCCTACTCAGTGCTCATCATGGAAAAGAGAGTGTTTCACCCGCACATAGGCCCTGCCAAAACCAGGCAGGGCGTATACATGCACAGCCACATAGCAGACCCCAGAAGGCACAGAGAAAAAGGAGGGGACAGCAATGGGCAGAGCATCCATGAGCCAGAGGAAGGCGTTTGCACTAATCTGAAGGCGTATCCTCCTCCTCTGGTACATGATCACTGCTCAAAAATTCTTCTGTCACACTGAACACACAAGAAACTCTTCTTCCATCTTTAGTATACTCAACTGTGCATGTAACATAACCACCCAACCTTCTACAGTTTAAGAAAACCTCTCAGCCTCTATTAATATTTCCTAACATACGGTAACTTCAACAGGGATTTATATTTACGTTAGAGTTCCTTTCATGTATATGTGTGTGCATGCTCAGTCACTTCAGACATGACCAGCTCTTTGTGACCCTAGAGACTATAGCCTGCCAGGCTCCTCTGTCCATGGGATTCTCCAGGCAAGAATACTGAAGTGGGCTGCCATGCCCTCCTCCAAGGGATCTTCCTGACCCAGGGATCGAAAACGCATCTCCTGCGTCTCCACTTTACCGCTGAGCCACCAGGGAAGATTTTCATGTACATGTGTATGTATTAATACCCTCATTCCTCTTAAAATAAACTTGAGTGGTTTTGAAATTATAAAAATTATAAATTATAAAAATATAAGTTATAAAACATTTTTATATTTTATAAGTTTATAAAAATGATAACTAGTGCTGCTGAAGTAAGGTGGAAGATGCTAATGTCTACACATATAAACTAAACATTTTCTGTGCTTGAACATCAAGTTTAGGTTTGAGCTTCCTGGTAGACAATGAGAAATAGGGGAAATGCAATATCCTCATTACCATTTAAGATGAAACATGTCAATTCTTGGAGGGAAAGAAGTTATTTCATCATATTAAAGTCTAAAATGAATTGACAGTGGGTTTTATATAAGGGGCATTGAACAACATAATAATATCTTCAACAGCAAGAAATGTGAAAATTATAAAACTATTTTCATTTACAATTCTTGTTCTGACCATTAGGAAACAAAAAGGGATAGTATTAAAATGCAATTTAGAAAGTGCAATTATTTAGGAAGAGTAAATAGAGTTAGGTATTTGGTATTATGGAAACCTAATATATGCAAAGTGGTTGATAATCATCTCTTAGATGATATTTTTAATTTACAGTTCCTTCATCTGGCCTGTGACAGGAGTTGGGTAAAGTGTAATTCTAGGCTATGATCTCTGGTAAGCACCGAGTATCCTATGTAATTAACTAGAGAAATATTCTGGTGTTTGGATATTGGGCCAGCAGGTGGCCAAGATAATGAACTGCTATAAAAGCCGAGACTCCTTCCTTGTATCTGGGGTCTATACACTACTGGAAAGAATATCAGAACAGCATGAACAGACACTACTAGAAGTCATAGTTCCCAGTAACAGGTGGATCCTCTAAAAACTTATTCTATGTGTGTTTGACCTATTCCCTATCTTTTCTATCTGCCTCACTGAATAATAGAGAAAACAAAGGTTACCCCTTCTTTGCTCTCCTTCCCCAAACTTAACAGCACCACCACCCAGAGGAAAGTCCTCTCCCATTCAAGTGTGGTGCAACCACAATTTCATCTTGCTTCCTCAGCAACTTTGCTTCATCAATTATCTTCAAATTTTCCTTTTCTACCACTCTTTCCCATCATCCTTTAAAACTGCTTAAAACTTTCTCATCCTAGAGACTGCTTCACTTGGAAGTGCATGTCTGTCTAGGTACCATCCTGTCTCTCCCTTTCCCATCTCAGGCTCTGGGAACAATGTTGTACACCTGCCATCTCCATTTCCCCCTGGCCTCTGCTCTTCCACTGGATTTAGAAACTAAGAGATTCTTGAGAGGCAGATACAAGGAAGCCGTGGAGGCTGCTGGTATGGAGAATCATTTCTATAGCCCTTCCTTCCTTGTCAGCTCAGTGACATTTGTCACTGTTCTCTTGAAACTTTCTCCTACCCTGCCTTCTGGAGTGTCTGACTCTTTCCTGGTTCTTCCTCTTTCCCCTCCTAGCTTTCTGACTGTCCCTTCTCCATCCCCTTTCTGGATCCTCTTCCTAATTTTAACCGTTCTTAAAGTTCTGCCCTTAGCTCTCTTCTCTTTCCCTCTATATCCCCTCTGTTGGCAATTTCATCTACTCCTGTGGTATTAGCCACAGCAATTTGATGACAAATCTCAAATCTACTTCCCTTTTCAGATATTTGGCCTATGAGATCTCTCAACTTTATTGTCCCATAGTTACCTCATACTGAACCAGTCCAAAACTCATGTTTTCCCAGTCTGTGCTTCCTCTTTTCTTCCCCATTTAGTTGTATAAAATGGAAACCTGAGAGTCATTCTAGACATCTTCCTTGACCCTCACAGCCAATCAGTCACTAAATCCTAATCTCCCTAAAGCTAAAAAGCTAGTCACACTTCTGTCTGTTACCTCTCTAATTCATGTCTACTCCTATGGTTGTACTGAATGGTAATCATCACATGGTGAACTTCCTGACAGAGTGATTATATATAATCTATCTCTGGGCATCAGTGACTATAGCAGGGGGCCTGGTTCAGAGAAGAAGCTCACTAACATTTACTTAATTAAGAGAGAGATTTGAAAATGTCTTCTTTTTTAACCTACAGAATAATATCTGTTGACCAAAAAGTGAAATAGTATTATATACATATTTATCCAGGAAAAAGTGATATTATTTATCATAATTTGTTTTCACTGTCTTGATATCCTCAAATCATTTGTTAAATGCTACTGTAAACAGTTCCTTCTCTTGAACATACTGTTGGCAATTCATCTACTGATCTTTTTGTTCTGCCCTTCATAAGGTACAAATTATATAATGTGTTAGAGCACCAAAGAGAACAGAGGACACTGCTTCATTGTATCCAGCAACAATTATAGAAGGACTATAGAATAATCAAATAGCCAAGGGACTTTCACTTAGAACCACATGCTATGGATGCAACTATTATGAAGGAAATAATGAAAAACTGAATGTGCTACTCAAAGTTAGCAAATTACCAAGATATACCCCCTGCTCTCTTTATTTGCATATGCTCACCCCAGTACATTTCTGTATTTACTTCATGCAGGCTCTCCTGGGCTAAGGACATCTTATTTAAGGTTTGAATGGCCTGATGAGAACAACAAGATCCGACACATACAGCATATCTGATCTATACACAACCCTGTCTCATTCCATCTGCACAGTAAACCTAAGGGATTTTCTGTGGACATTTTTACCCTGATGGCTCTCTAAATGTGGCTGATTCCAAGAAATCTTTGTGTCAGTTCTACCCCTGACCCCTGAAATCCACCTGTACTCATCCTTTTTTAAATCTTCTCATCTTTCTTCACCCTTCAGCATCCCTGGTTACTTGCTATAGAGAAGGCACTGCAGAGTTGTCTGAGCAAATGTGATCTCCCACTCTTGACCACAGCCCTCACAGGGATGGAATATTTCCTTCTTTCTTAAAACAAAAAAGTCCTCTTTCTTGGTCTTTATTTTCTGCATTGAAGGGGCTGAGAGGAAAATGGCACATTTATAATCCCCTCAGCTAGAGTTTCTTGAGGAGTAGACACTTTAAGCTGGAAGTTCATTTTCTCTGAGAAAGGAGCTCTCTTACAAGCTGGTAACAAGCACAAATATAGAAATAGAGTCGCTCAGATCTAGAGAAGAGATCAGATCAAATAAAATAGTTTGATGCAGATTTTCCGGGGAAATTTGGAGAGCAGGTGAGCTGGAAACAAGAGGAGTTAAGGAGGCTTGTATTGTTCAAAGCCTTTTTGGTGTTTAAGAGTTTAAAGCTAGAAGAGTCTTTGGTGAGCTCAAGGTGCCAGGCTGGACAGAGTGCATGGGCTGCTGAAGTGAAGGCGAAGGACACAGGATTGAGATCAATGATCTATGAGGAAAAGTATCAATGGGTCACACATGTGAATGCTGGGATCACCCAGGAGTATTGAAAGGAAGACTCTCAGCAGTGAGAATGAGTTTCCAGTGATAGAAGAGTCTCTTGGAAGCTGCTAATTGACTGCAGCAAAGTTGGGAAGAACACAGCTGGATTGACTGATATAAACCTCAACAAAAGAGAGGAAGAGAGGGTGGCTCATGTGATTTAAAAATTAAAAATCAATCAATCTTTGGCTTACGAAAGTATCTCACATGAAGTTGAATTAATCCTAGCTTTGTTACTAATGAATGCTATGGTCTTAGGAAGGTCATTTCGGGCTTTTGCTTTCTCATTTGCAGCATGAGAAAGGTTCCTAAAACCTATAGCACAAACTGAATATTTATCTTAACCATAAACTGCATTTTTTCATCTTTTCCTACTAAGTTTTAGGATTAAAAATCTTCACCTTATTAACTGATTTCATGTACTTCTTCAATTTTCTTCAGCTAAGAAGGGCTAACTGATGGCAGTTTAAGAAAAACAGATGAGGGTTCATTATACACACCATCTCCTTGTTCTCTGAAACACTGCTGTGAGGCAAATGACATGGTAGTGATTACCATTCCCATTTTATACATAAAACTGAGATAAATGTATACTATTTTCATAGTCTTTTATCCATTTGTTTTCTAAGTGTTTAAATGTGCTTTCTGGAACCCATAAGCCTTTAAACACCTATATATTTCTGTTTCTTCCACAGACTAGGGGACCCTTAGGGACAGTAGTAACAATAATGAAATAATCATAAAAATAACTATTATTATTTTAATTTATATGTTCCAAGCACCAAGACCAATGTCTGACACATAATAGACAAATGAATTTATCAATGAATAAGTCATATGTTGATTAGAAAGCAAATAGAGTTGCTTGGCAAACAAAACAATGCTCCCCCAAATTGTCTTGTGTTTCAACTGCCAATTAAGACTTTTATCTTTTATTCAAGATAACTGCCTTGAATCTTCAATTCATTGGCCATGAAGTAATTAAAATAGATGATCTTAAATGGATAAATGAGGATATCTGATCACCAAGTTTCTGCTTGCACCAGTATCCCTCACAAAAACATTACTGCCATATTTGAACCTCGATGTCTTAAGTTTAAGAAAGTATATCTTCCCATGAGACTGAAGAAAATTAAAATTATAATTTTTCATGAAAATTGTCATTTAAAATGTGTAGACATTTATAGAAGGCAATTAAGCATGAAAAATAAGTAGAACTTACACACATAAAGTACATAAATATTTCCACATAAGTTTAAAATCTAATGATAGCTCTTTAATGGATAAGACAGCTACATCATTTTGACAAGACTTTATGTCTCAGCCTGACTCTGATTTTCAACTACAGCTTCTCTGAAAACTGACAGCCCTCTCCTACTGAGATGTTGCTTCCAATCTAATATCAAAACAGCATGCACTATGAGTTGGTTTTTTCAATGGTTGTAGGTGCTTACTAAACTATTGTCTCCTCGGCTATGCTTTCCCTAGCCCACTGTGGTCTTACATGGCATGATGAAAATATGGCTTCTGACAAATCTCTTTATGATGACACCACTCTAGCCACTGCCCAGAAAGTTATTAAAAGTCCATAAAAATTGTCATTGTATATTAGCTCCATAGATCACTAGGAGAAAAAATTTTAGTGCTTGAAGAGGACTGGCAACTGCCAAGCCACATGACAGAAACACAAAATAGAAGTCTCTATCACCATCTACCCTATGCCTGCCAGCTACTTATGAAATTTGTTCCAAAGCAAACAGACTCACAGGGTGATAGATGGTTTGGCAGAAGATCCAAAAAGAGTTCAAACTTTCTCGAAATAATAAAAATACCTTCTTTTTTCATCTTTAGATTTCACCTTAATCCTTTGTACACAGTACCTGTTAACTAAACACTGATGAAATAAGTTAAAAAATGGCTTAATAAGTCTAGTCAATATAGAAAAAATGACAAAGACAGGAACTCAAAATATGGCAACTTAGGGCCATTTTCTATAAGAATGTGGCTTTTATGTTTTTCAAAAGGCTTTAAGATCACCACTGTACCCCAACACATGTAACAATTGGGATTCATAATGATTAGTTCATATATTCAAGAAAAGTTGCTATTAAACCCAGCTTGCTCTTTAAAAGATGTCAGGGAGCTATATAATATAATTTTCAAAGACCACCTTGTAACAGGTTTAAAACGTAAAAGGTCGGAGTTTAAAGAAATCAGATCTCAAGTACTCAGTCAGTCAGTCAGGTAACCAAGGCTCTGGGTCCACAAGGTTTTCTTGGACATGAACACTTCATTAAAATCACAAATAGGGCAACTTATGAATGTCCCTGACTTTTCTTTTGTCCAGATAACCACTCTCACTAGTAACGTATGTGCTCTTAGCCAAAGTTCATATCAAGCTGAACTCTTAAAATCTAAATCCATGTCTTTAAACATAAAGAATCATGGTTTTGAAACCTGCTTATTAGAGGCCTATTGTTATTGTTGTTGTTGTTTAGTCGCTTCATCGCGTCCAACCCTTTTGCAACTCTACAGGCTATAGTCTGCCAGGCTCCTCTGTCCATGGGCTTTCCCAGTAAGAATACTACAGTGGGCTGCCATTTCCTTCTTCAGGGGATCTTTCCAACCCAAGGGTTGAACCCGCATCTCCTGAATTGGCGGGTGGATTCTTTACCACTGAGCCACCCGGTAAGCCTGTTAATTACACCAAAATTCTCCTGGTCCTTCAGAATTGCAAAACTGAAGGTATCTTTGACTCTTTGTCTCTAACTCTTTGGTACATGAAATCCTCCTATAAAGTATTCCTTTGAAGTATTTTTATTCTTCCCAATTATTTTTAACAGCCTAGTATCTAGAATTCTACAAATGTAACCTTTCATGGCTAGTTTTCTTCCACGTCCAATGCATCATCCCTACACATTTCAGAAAGAATTCACTTTCTTTAAACTACCTTTGAATCATACCAAACTGTGCTTTGATATTTCTTTCTTGAAATGAAAACTCTTTGTCTCAGGCTTCAAGATTCTCCATTATTTGTCCTTCATATCGATAAAGACTCATGGAATCACAGAATAAAAGGACCCACATTTGAGTTGTTACCTTTGTTATTAATTAGTTCCTGGCCCACAATCTCCACTCCAGCCAAGCAGACCCACTTATTTTACCCCCAGTGGGGACATTCTTCCTACTGGCTTTTATCTTTTACAAATGCCATATTAAAAAAACTAATCAAAATTCCCTTTTCTCCAGCTTTGCTTCTAGCTAGTTCCACTTACCGGTATTTTCTCTCAGTGTTCCCTAAACGCATATAAACTCATGTTTCTAAATGTCTATGCTAATACTTTGCTTTTACTCATTTCACATGTGCTCAAATCATAATCCCTTTCTAGAGCGTAAAGAACTCAGTAACTGAAACCAAGTATTCAAATATCTTATAAACAGTTTTTGGTATAGTAAATTTTTATTCAAATTGTAAATGTGCTGTGATGATTTTCCTACTTTTAAGTTATTTCTTTATCTTATAAAGTGGTATAGCATGTAATAAAAAAATCTTACTGTCAAGGGAATTCACAACAGACTAAGTGATCACCAGAGCAGCAGTTTGTTGGTGAAGGGCTATGGGGATTTACATTTAACTCTCTCTTACTCAGTTTTAGCATATATAGTCAAATCATGACAAAGCCGGGATGCTAAGATGAATTAAATTTTTAAAAAATTCCAGAACTTATTGATAAGGCAGATTTAAGCTAAAAATTTTACATTTAAAGGAAACAAAAACAAAGTCTTACTCTTAGAATAATAATAATATTATTAAAAACTGTTCAAACATGAAAGAAAGGAGATGTGGCCTAGTAGCAGCACATATTTTTTAAAATGACTTTTGGATTATAACTTATCTAAGAACTACTTGAGTTATCTATGTTATTAATGGAACTACAATTTAAATGTATAGGTGAAGGAACTGGTGAGCTATGGCATAAAAGAGAGAGAGTTCCTTAACACCAAATATGTCATGGAAGAGAAATTTGAATTGTTTGGATAATTCCCAGTAGTTGACAGAAATTTCTACTGCTAATTTCTAATGGGTGAAACTCTGACTATGAATTTAAGTCGTATATCATTCTTCAACTCTCATTAGAAATCCCAATCACAACTAGGAAACTTAGAGCACTTTTTGGCAAAAAATGTAATAGTGGTGTTTTAAGATTGTTTAGTTGGTCAGCCTAAATAACTTTTTAGGGCATTGTACTCCTTATCTTGTGATAAAATAGAACATTTATTAAGGTGACTTAACAGTGAAATAGGTTGGAATCAAGATAAGAAAGGTATAAAGAAAGTTGCTGGTGTATAGATAGGAAATACAATATTTAGTAAAAATAAAATTCTTGTAGGTCATTGCATTAGCTAAAGTAACAGTTAACTGATGTTCTTATGATTTATGAGGATTTTTTCTCTGATGCCATTAGAATTTTAGAGTGTTTTACATCAAATAGAGAAAAACTTCTAAAAAGATCAGATTTTGAAAAGAAGCCAAAAAAGGCAAATCTTATACTAAGTGTAAGCAAATGTCCAAAAAAGTGCACCACAGTAAAAACATAACTGAAAACAAAAGGGAAGAGCAGCATCACTAAATCCCTTACCACATCAATACTCCCCTGGCACTCTGAGACAAAATATTAGGAGAAATGAAATGTATTCATACAAAAAAATAACTTTCTGAAGCTAATATTCTTTATTAGAACATTCTTTATCAGACTCATTCAAAGCTTTGAATTTAATCAACTGGGATAATTTTTAAGTATTGTTTTCTAAAGTTTTCTGAAGTGATAAATTTGGTTTTTGGTGGGGAATCTGCATTTTATCAGAAGGACAGAATACAATGTCCTTGGCCGAGATAGTCTTCACAGAAGTAGGCTATTTTTGTATTCTGTGATTAGCATATTTAAAGACACACATTCCAGGTGAGCAGCTTGCTCCAAAGTACACTCCATTTTTCTTTGTGGACAAGGCTCTATTGCTTCAGGGCCCTCCTTTGATCCTATTTCAATATGCCTCTCAGGAACTAATCCTGAAAAGACTTCTGGAGAGCCCATTTCAGGTAACTTCATGTGAACTGATCCTCTTTTTATGTCAGCTAAACTGACAGTTGTCATGAATAGAGGACAAGTGTGGCACAAATGACATGGGAGAAGATTGAAAGTATGTAAAAGAATGTAACGACTGAATTCTACCTAAATAAAACAAAACAAAAGCAGAAAACATCTCCAAGCTTAACTTGTATATAAAGTAAAATAACGGAGGGATAGAAAACTTCTGAAAGAATAGGATGCTTCATCTATGGTTTTAAAGTCAATCAATAGTAACCATACAAATGAAGGTACTCATCTAGTCATCTAATACTTTTGATGTTAACTATACTAGGCTAACTTCTAATAAAAGAAACTGTGATGATAAATCGATTAGAGAATGGCTCATTTAGAAAAGAGAGGGGAAGGTCACTGGAGGTCCCAGAATTTCTAAACTCCAAATTGCTAATATCCAGACAAACTAGCTTTCCTCCTGAATAGTGCCCAGATGGCAAAGACAGCACAGATATGTGGTCTTAGCTGCTTTTTGACAGAAAACTGTCACCAGGAGGTGACCCCATCAGTCTGAAGACAGGAAAATTACTAAATGATGCAAGAAAGTGCCTGCAGGCCAGTACACTATGGGTCCCTGAGAAGCAGGAGGGCAGAGCCTCAGAAAAAAATAAATTTTCAGTTGGAGCTTATTCAAAGGATGCTGTTATATTTTTTCACAGATAGAAGAAAATAAAAGCAATTTAGCTTCCACTGATATTATATCTAATAAGAGAGGAAATAAATTATCTTTGAGAAGAAATAAAATATCATATATTAAAGGCCAGGTGAATGCCATCATTTCTTGGTAATAAAATAGACACCAAAGTTAGCTCTGATGCTGTTCTTTGAACACAATCCAGTCTGGAATCAATTATTCTAATGCTATGGGGACATTAGCCCTACCACACAACACAAGTCAGAAGGCAGAGAGGAAACAAAGTGATCCAAACTAACACAAGGGTGGAATTTTAATATCAACCTTGCCTCAACAAAATTGGCAAAACAAGTCCAATTAATTTTCCAAAAAGATAATTCTAGTTGTCAGAAAACAACCCACTATAAACAATTATTTTAGCAAAATGATGCAACTGGAAAATATATTGAAGAGTGGAAGGGGGGGTCTTTTCTCTACTATTGTCTACCCCCCAAATAAAATGACATAATAAAATACAGAAAATAAAACTACCTTGTAAAAATGATAAAGTATTACATCTTCTTGAAGAAGAAATTTACACTTCTAATATCTATAATCAATTATTTAGCTCATTTGAGGAAAAGCTATTAAATAATTAAATAAATCACATTCAATCTACATTTTGCAATTCCCTGTTAGATCTCTCTAATGCTGATAATTAACACATTTTGAACTTGTGCTTTAAAGATGTTCCAGCTAAGCACTGGAGGAAACAATGTTAAACAACAAAATGCAGTACACTAACATTAAGTAAAAAATGTAATGAGTTTGCATCCAAATTTAAATCTGTGTCTTAAAAGAGTAATATAAGATTTTGCTGAAAAAGAGATACACAAGTTCACTAAGAAAAATCCAGAGTCAGAAACAGGAGTCAGTTATGAGAAGTCATAATATTGCAAAAGGAACATTTTTTTCCCCAAAATTAAAGTCTTAAATTATAATGTACAATTCTACATAATTTTTGTTTTTCCTAAAAACTCTGCTCCCTTTAAAGTATCAGTTTTCATTAACATAACCATATCACCACTTCAGTAAGAATGCTTCTTAATTTCTATATCAGACTTCACACCAGTGACTCAATATTGTGTACCTTGTTAAAAGAACATGAAGTCATACCTATGGTCTTTATATTAATAATCTGATATTAAGAAATATGAATGCAGCAATAACCTCAAGATTCTCTTCCATATGCCAGCATATACACGTGAGTTGTCCTGGACATTGGTTTGTAACCTGGGACTCAATTTCCCTTTAAACCTGGGGGAGTTAAAAGTAAATGACTCAAAAGTCTCATTTTATCCAATAATGAGTATAGGGTAAGGTGAGAAGAGTAAAGAAAAGTTATATACAAGAAATTATTTAAGAATTCATGTCTGTAAGATTGTATACATCAAAGTTTTTAGCCTCAGGTAAAATCTATTTCACTTTTAAAAGCTATTTTAAACCTGATATCTACTATCATTTTGTTAGTAATTTATAATTTGTCTAATTCTAAATTCTAACAAGCAAAGTCATTGTGTTAGGAGAAAAAAAAAACAAACTAGAAACCAAAATTCAAATCCAAGAGGTCATCAGTGCTATTGCTCATAAAACAAGATAATCCTTGGGGGCAGTGAGGACATATGGATCATTTTAAGTAGGAAAAATTTCCTATTAAGTAGGAAAGAATAATATACTATTTAAATTATTAATTTTTCCTTTGTACCTATAAGGCACCCTAGAATTTAAAATACGTATCTAGTATATTGAGGAAGATGACCTCATTAACCCAACATTCACAGGTAAGTTTTAAATGTGTAAGAAGGGGGCACGCCAGGACAAAGAAGCACCTTCAGCTGCTGAAGACAAGATAAAGTTTTCAAGTCCAATTTAGGGCAACAGCAGTTTGTTCTCTGTTTTTCTAATCTCTCCTATTGGATTAGTCTATTAAGCATGGAAAACCACAGCCAGTCATTTAAGGGTAGTATAAAGGGGCAAATAAACTCTGAATACAAGGAAAAGCAAATAAGTAAATCCAGAAACTACAATTTGGCACTATTCATGGAGAGTTGGGTGTCTTTTTGGTTCCTACTACCCCCAGAAACACCAGGGGACAGTTTTCCTGCACTATTATTATAGGAGAATGAGGACTAGGCAATGCTTGGGTGGACATGTACCGAAAAGGGTAGAGTCTGTCCTACGGCGCTAGAAATAAACAGGAATAACACTATGAACCCAAGCTCACATCTGTGCAATTCTCTGGTTTTCTTGGTACTTTTCTTCCCCAAATGCAATGCCTACCTTCCGTGTGGACTGCGGAGACATAGGTCCAATTGTACCGCTTGACTATGTCAAGCATCGCCCTTGCCTGCAAAGTATCGGAAGGGACCACCCTCAGGAAGTATTTGTACAGAGTTTTGTCACTCAGATCGATGCTGGTGGCAGAGTACGCGATCTGGGGGATGTCAAAGAGCTGCAGCAGGTTCTGTACTTGAATGGCGACGGAGCTGGAGCCGGGGCCGATCACGCCCGCAATGGGCTTCTTAGTCCTGCCTGGGGGGAGGGTCTGACCGTCCGGCAGGCAGCGGTTGAGCCCGTCCCTGTCATCTCGAATGGAAATCAGAGAGTCCCTGATGAACTCAATGCTCTGCTCCAGAGCCACAGAGGAGTGCCAGCAGGAATCCCGGATCTCACTGCCCAGAGTGATGTTGGGCAGGAGGACTGGGTCCGCGTTGATCTTATCCAAAGTGTGGAACATGGCCTCCACCCTTTGGATGCCGTACTGCTCCCTAATCTCCCCACACTTCCTCTCGGGCACCTTCTCGGCCGGAGGCTGGTGATGGACTGAGAAGAGGGCCCCGATGATGACATCTCCGTCCATTCTGGCCACGGAGCGCTGAGATGAGGCTCCCGCCAGCATCACTTTCCTGCCGGGGCCTCTGGGGAGTAGAGTCATCTCCAAAAAGAGAGTTGGGAAGAAAACCAAGAGGAACCGGACCATTGTGCTGAGGACGCCGTCCAGCCCGCCAGCCGCGTGCCCACGCTGGTCCAGCCAGCCGGCTCTGCGCGCTCACAGCGTGGACCTGACGCCCGCCTCTCGCCGCTCGGTCCAGCCTGCCAATACCAATCTTCCGAGGACTTCGGTGTCTGCACCCCCGCCTCCTTCCCCTCCGCCTCCTCCTCCTGGCCCTCCACGACCACCTTTACGCCTTGGCGGCGTCTCTAGAGGAATTCGAGTCCCGTTTCTTCACTGATGCATCAGGGTAAACTGAACAAGGGTGCCATGGGAGTCGTGGTGGCTGTAGTGAGCTGGACGCTGCAGACAAAAGAGGAAGAAAATCAAAGCTCCCTTATCACAGGACCTGTGTTAAAGCTCTACGGTCAGTGCTGGTTTATTAGGTGCCCGGCCCATTCCATGAGGGGGGCTGGCAGGACATCATAATATCGGCTGGAGGGACAGCTTGAGAGACAGCTCTGGTCAAGGAGGAAGGTGGTCGTTCTGCCCGTGTTCTCCTCCGTCCCGCGTCCTGGGAAGCGCAGAGCCCCGCCGACCCGCCCTCGCCTGCACCTTCAGGTCTCTTCCAGGTCCCCAAATACCCTCCCGCTGACAGACTCGACGGGGAGGAGGGAAGCGGAAGAAGGAGGAGCTAGGACTTCCGACCTTAGAGAACTTTCCAGGTTTGAAAAGATCAACTTTTTTTCCCCAGAAGAAATTTGGAAACTCTGTCATTATGAAGGTGGAAGCGCTACTTCCAAATAAACTCGAACCAGGAGGGCACGTTTTACTTTAACTTTGAGGGGCTGAAGAGACCCTAACATACTACCCAAATAGTAAATATAAATTTGCCAGCTTGAGGAAATCCATATTAGTTACTAAGGCAACGCCTGGTAAAGTCTCCACATGTCGGATTTTGGTACATCGCCCCCATCCCCCAGAAGTCATCTTACTGTAGACTTTGGGGTGGGGGGAGGGTACAGGTCGGGTAACTAGTTTCCCTGCGACCCACGAGCGAGGGAATGGAGGGGTCCCTGCACTTGCCTACATCAGGACCTTTGGCTTTGCATAGTTGCTAGAAAGGGAACAGAGGGGAGCTTCCGGGTTGCTCCCGCGGCGGCGGCTGAGCCCTGCAGCCTTCAGAACCCTGGACAGTGCTTGGTCAAGCAGCCGAGACAATCTCCCGCAGGGCCGGTTGATGACCAGCCAGTTGCAATTCTTTAACCCCCACCCCCACCTCTGCCAACCCTCGACTTCTCTCTTTCGACCCCCCTCCCTGCGTTCTTTACACACACACACACACACACACACACACACACACACACACACACACACACACACACACACACACACACACACCCCTCCTCGCTTCCCCTACACCCCTCCATCCTCATTCTCTTCGCCTCGCAGCCAATGCTCCTGAAGGTATATTCAAACCCTACCGCTTCGGGGACAGAGGCGCCAAATCTCAGCCGCCTGCGGGGCTGAAGTTGGCTCTCTCTCTCGTCCCTCTCCGGCTCCCTTTTTCAAGGTGAGAGTCGGACGAGAAAGGAGCTAAGGGAGCAGGCGGGGAGAAAGCGCACACACAGAAGGTGAGGCAGGCAAAAGAAGAACGACAGCCCAGGCATCTATGGGTCCCGACGCTTCCCGGGGAGGCAGGACTAGAAGCAAGAAATAATCGAGGATGCCTCTGGGACGAGAAGGAAAATCCCATAGATTGGGACTTTTTTCTGCCACAGTGGGTGGATTTGCCCCGCCGCGAGGTGTCTGCTCACCTGGGTCTGCTTGAAGAATTTGGACTTGAGACGTACCTGAGTCCGGGTAGACAGCGCTGTGGTCCCCGGGCCAGAGCACCGCGGCTACGCGCGGTTCGCAGACGCCTCAGCTCTAATCCAGACGGTGCAAGGATGCGATCTGGGCTGTACACTGGCGCCCTCTTTCTTCAGCACTATTTTACCGCAAGGAAAAAAGAGGGAGGGGGGAGGGAAGGAAAAAAACAAAACAAAACAGGTCACCCAAGGCTTGTCTCTTATTCACGCATAAAAACCAGTCATTTAATGGAGGAGTGGGGGGCAAAAACCCAGAAATAAGTAGAGAATATTAATTCCTTTACTACCAGAGCGTTCTTAAAGAAGCTACCAGGTATATGAACAGTCAGATTTGGCAAAAGGAGCGGGGAACTGCTTAGACCGCTTTACAGTGGCTCTTCCTTTTATGCATTTCAGGGCCCCAAACACATTTTATCTCCTTGGAAGTAACACCCCTACTGAGGGAAATAGAGTAAATGCATGTGAAGATATCTAGAGAGGCTCTGTTGGTAGGTTGCAAGGGAAAGGGGGAAGAGGCTGCAGGGGGGTGGGAGAAGGGGAGGGAGAGGTACCCACATCATGAATCAAGGTAAGTCAAATGAAGAGAGGCAAAGCTTGGCTGCATTTTCCAGGTCAAGATGTAACTAAATTGAGAATGCGAGTCAGGTCACATGAAAACACTGGAGTGAAAACACTTCTCCAAATTCCTCTCAGGCTGCCGTCACCCTCCCGGCAGGTCTACCGTGTTGCTTCTTACTGTGTGAAAAGTGGAAGTTAAACCGCATTCCTCTGGGAGCATGTTGGCTGAGGAGAATGTGTCCCGGCTTCTTCAGAGGAGAAACACAAGTGACAGTGTGCCTTCCCTCTCTTGCTCAAAGCTTTCTATTTGTGTCCTGGGCAGAGAAGAGAGATCAGCATACGTGGGTCCCTCTATAATCGCCTTGCTCATATCAGGCTGGAGGTGACAAACCACATGAGGCCGTTTTTAAAACTCTTTCTAGCATGTTCCACGGGCAGGCAGGACAGGAAATGGCTTCAATCAAGAACGGAAGCTCTCTGTTGTTCTGGATCTGTCTGTTTTCCAAGTCACAGATTTTTCTAGATTTTCCTTAAGTAACTTAAAGAGTATAGAATTTTTTTCTTTTTCCACAAATAATGAATGGAACCAGGTACACACCCTTTAGCTCTAAAAGATCTCAGTTCTGGAAGTAAATATATGTTTCCTCAAGGAAAATAAGAAGTAAGTTTCTGTCTCACATATAGGGTAAAATGGTTCTCTACTAGGACCCTTAGGAAGATGTCAACATTAAGAGCAAGCCACAGGTGTTCATGATATCTCAGAATATTCTATTTCCTCTATTAGTCATTTAATCTCCATTTTAGATAAGGCTATACTAGTAACATAAAGCCTAAACATGATTTTCCTGGGATATTTCATAGATACAGTGAATGTACAAAGATTTCAGCGCATGTACAAACCATTAACTATGATCTGCAGAATTAGAGAAAGCAATGTCTCTGAAGTTCATATTTAGCTTAAATATGTTATCCTCAAAGATAAACATTTTTAATATATCACATTAATATAGGTTAGAAAAGATTCTGCTGCTGAAGGAATAATTAAATATTCAGACTTATTTGTTCTCAATACAGTCCAAGTAAAAACCACACATTCAGTTTGGCTGAAACAAAACATTTTAAAGAGAACAACCTATGAATCCTAACCTAGAATGTTTATACATAGGCATGAACTATGTATGATAGATGTTAAGGAAATTTTTAACTTCAAATGTGTCAATTTGAAATTATCAATTAAATGTATTGTTAATTATTTAAGACAAAACTTTAGAAGGTACAAAGATAAAAATAAGAAGAAGGTACAAAAAGTAGAAGATAAGATGATCTAAATATGCTCCATATCCAAATATGCTTAATCTCTGGAAATTAAGACTTTACCAAGGAAGACATGATGTAACACATGTGGATACATGTAAGAGAAGATTCTATTACTAGAACTGAACAGAATGGCTAAAAGAATGAATTACACACAAACTAACAAATATAGGTCAATAGCTAATCTATTGGAGAATGTTAAGAGTATATGAATCCAGAAATACAGTCAACATGAGTATTTATTCAGTGCTGGTAAGGTTCTGTCTTATATTCAGCATGTAATTTGTATTATAACAGGGCAAAAAGTGTTAGGAGCAACTTGGTTTGAAAAATCTGTTTAATAAAAAATATAGTGGATGTTAAGCGAAGAATAGCCAACATGTTAAGATAATGATTTAAATGTGCTGCTATAACAATTCAGACAACAAAATGATCATTATCCTTATATGGTAACAAAACAGATATTATCAAAAACAAAACTGTGATCACTTTCCTTAGGAATGTGTGCACAATTTTCATTGCCCTCCATCATAAAGGACATCATAAAAGAACTGGTCTAGACAATAATGAGCAAAAGGATGTAAAAATTTCCACACAAAATAAGTTAAAAACTCATACTCTTCAAATGAAAAAGGTAAGAGGTGAGCAAGAACAAGGCTTAAAGAAAGAAAGACAGTGAAAGAAAGGAAGAGATAAGCCATATATTCCAAGGCACGTATTCCAAGTTTGACTGTGTATGCTAATGGGTATTTTGGAAACTAAAGTTTATAGAATTATTAGAATATAAAACTGAAATATACACAAGAGGTAATAAACTCATTCCTGAAGAGGTAGTACTGACTGAAAACAGAAATAGGATCAAAGAAGTTCTTTGTAGAAAATTTATTTGTGGATTATTGATATGTAATATATTACTAAGGGAGTAAAACAGATGTTGAAGGTAGATCTGTGTTGTGGGAGCTATTATCATGATTTTCGATAAAATACCATGCTCTGTGGACAACTGTTTGATCTTGTAAGGTATTTCTTATATTCTTATATTTAATTCATGGGTTCAGCAAGATAATTTAAGCCCCAGTTAGAATTTTCAGCTTATTTATCCTATTTAGCTATCTATGTTGCTTAAATCAAAGGGGAAATTGCCATGTCTTCATTTACTTCATGCTCTGTTCCAAAACACTAAAATTGTAAAATAAAACCCTTTCCTTTCAGAAATTCAAAACACTTTATAAAACATAGTTGATTAAAAAAGTAAACAAAATATTTAAAAGAACTAAAATAAGTTGAATTTATTACATGTATTCAATTGTTTCATTAACCTGATAGATTAGGCTATAACCGTTTGTGCAAAGATAGAACCAAATGCATCAGCTTCCATAAGCAATTAGAACTCATCAATGGACCAATGTGGATGGACTGGAAAACATATATTTGGCCACATGCTGTTCTGCCACAACTGTCCAAACAATTGTTTTTTAAAGTGCTAAAACACAGTTGAGGAGAATAAGGCAAACAATTATTTTGGAAGAACAATCAGGGCCACAATTACTGTCTGTTTTATTCCCCTCTGTATTCCCAGTGTCTAAAACAATACAGACATCTGGTTCATGATAGGTGTTAAAATATTTGCTGAATAAATAAATGGATACAGTCTCCCTGAATACTAAAAATATCGTCTCACTTTAATGACTTTCCTTAAGATTAAAGGCAGGCAGTTTACTGACATTTCTAATTTATTCTTCATATAATGTAGACAGAGTAATTATTTTGCTACAGTTTCTCAAATGAAAGTAACCAGCCTAATTAGTATTAAATCATTTAGAAACATACTTATACTACAAACTTTGTCACATATGAAGTATTAAAATTTGTTCCCAATGTAAAGAAATCATTTTAATTACTGTATTGCATGTGTTAATCAATATCAAATAAAACTTAGACATTTTATAAATGTAAAAAGAAGATATATGAATAGAAAATAAACTTTATCTAATATTATGATTATGTGATTTGAAAATAACCATGTGAAAAGATTTTCAGAACCATCTCATGAGACACATAAAACAGGCATATTATCCTAGTCTTACAGATGGAAAAATTGAGGCACCAAGAATCTGTTTCTTGCCTGAGCTTAGTGATCAAATTAGGGGCATTGTTTCATGACACTACCTTTATTCAAATTCACAGATAAAAACTGACTATATTAATTGAGCTAAGTGTTACTTTTCTTCATTTTTCCTTAAGTTTTGAACTGAGACTCTTCTCACAAAACGCTTAAGTAATTAAAAAAATAATAAATTTGAATTCCTTTCCTTTGGGCCTTTCATCTGTTGAGGGCATAACATTACAGGTGATTGTTCTATTTGCTTAAAATAGCCATCTTTTATAACAGTTCTAATAACGGCAGTAACCTACTTGCACAGTCTCACAGTCAACTCTGAACAATTAAGCAAGAAAAGCATCTGAATTTTCAGACCCAGTAAAACTTTTATTAGAAAAGGCTTTCTCTTACTACAGTTTCACCAACACAATAAATTAAATTATTATTCCTGTTTTAACAGCAATATATTGTACTCCCATCTCACTGTAACAAAAACTACATGGTTGCCGTCCATCCAGCAGATCATCAAAATATTGATCTACCTAAAACATAGCATTTATCATTTCAATCACATGACTCAAAAACTTATAATATGGCCCAGTTGCCAACAGAACAATGTTTAAAATCCTTAATAATAATGTCTAAAGACCATTGACTGGGGAAGAGATTCACAGAAGCAAACATGGAGACTATTCATACCCAAGTCGTCCCTTCCCCAAGCCCTAAGAGAAAGAGACTCACTCAACTAAGCCCAAAGGGTTATCAGAATAATAAAGATAAGATACATTTTAAAGTTCCCTAGATAATTCTGGTTTGACCTTTAGCTAAAAGCCACTGATAAAATTTCACCCCATTCTTCTACTCACACTTTTTCTAACCAAACAAGCCTTGCATTTTCCCGTGCCTCAGTTCATGCTTCTTGCACGCATACGTGTTAAGTTGCTTCAGCCATATCTGACTCTTTGAAACGCTATGGATTGTAGCCTGCCAGACTCCTATCTCCATGGGATTCTCCAGGCAAGAATACTGGGGTGGGTTGCCATGCCCTCCACCAGGGGATCTTCCCCACCCAGGGACTGAACCTGCATTTCTTATGTCTACCTGCATTGGCAGGCAGGTTCGTTACCACTAGTGCCACCTAGGAAGACTTCATGCCTATTACACCACACAAAAAAATTCACTCACCTTTCATTTCTTTTACATGTATTTGCCCTTCCTCAAAATTTATGTCAAATTCAACTTATCCATGAAAGCTTCCAGTTTTGTGAGAAATCATAAAAAAGTGCTTATTTGGCAATTTTATGTGAAATAATACTACTGATTTTTTTTAAATCTGCACTTCATCTGGCCTCATTCACAACTGCTGTGGTCACTTTCAAAATAGTGACTTAATCCAGCTCTAATGAAGTTAAAACTATTTTTGAATAGTTATGAAAGTTCTTAATAAATAGCAATATATTATTTTTGAAATCATTAATCATAGTAAATAATCATCTTTGCATACAGACAATTTTCTGGAAGTGGAAAATTGTCATGAAAATTCTTAATACTAGTAATCAAGATCCTTGAAGGAAGAGAACTGTATCTGCTTACAACTGAATCTCCAGAACCTGAAAAAAGGGTATCTATAACACATTAAGTATTTGTTCAATAAATGATTAAGTTTTGAATTAAAAAACAGGTGTGATTCTAAAGAAAAAAAAATTTTTTTTGGATCTAAAGGCAATTCTGAAGAATGACTCCAAAAATGTACAAGCAACTGAAAAATCATTAGATTTCAGAAGAAAATTACAATCTCTTGGATATAAAACATGAGTCCAGCTTTGGGTTCACAATGGCAGAGCAGAAAGACATGTGCTCGTCTCCTGCAAGAGCACCAAAATTGCAACTAGCTGTTGAATAGCCATCCACAGCAGGACACTGGAACTCACCAAAAAAAAGATACCTCATGTCCTAAGACAAGGCAGAAGCTGCAACAAGAAGGTAGGAGGAGTGCAATCACAATAAAATCAAATTCCATACCCACCGGGTGGGCAGCCCGCAAACTGGAGAACAATACTACCAAAAAAGTTCTCCCACTATTGTGAAGGTTCTGAGTCCCAAGTCAAGCTTACTAGCCTGGAGATTCAACAAAAGGACTGGGAATACCCTGGGGTCAGCGGGATTTGATTACAAGACTTTCCCGGGACTGGGGGAAATAAACTCCATTCCTGGAGGGCACAAACAAAATCTTGTGTGCACCAAAACCCAGGGAGAAGGAGCAGTGATGCCAGAAGATACTGAACCAGACCTGTCTGCTAGTGTTGGAAGGTCTCTTGTGGAGGTGTGGGTCTGCAGTGGCATACCATGGGGATGGGGGCACTGGCAGCAGCCTTTCTGGAAGGGACCCCTTGGTGAAAATCCTCTTGGAGTTTGCCAGGAACTCTATTACAGAGCCCATAGACCTCACCCATCAGCAGACAATTGGATTAAAGTTTTACTAAGCACAGCCCTGCCCACCAGAATAAGAAGTGATTTTTCCACGCCAATCCCTCCCATCAGGAAGCTTACCCAAGCCTCTTAGTCTCGTCCATCAGAGGGCAGACAGAAGAAATAAGAAGAACCACAATCTCACAGCAGAGAGAACAAAAATCACAATACAGAAAGCTAATCAGAAGGCTAAACACTATCTTCATTACCTCCACCATAGTTTGGCCTCAAGTAAACAGCAAGGGAGAAGGGCGGCAGCTGGGCAGATCGTGATTCCAGCCATGAAATTAAAAGACACTTACTCCTTGGAAGGAAAGTTATGACCAACCTAGATAGCATATTAAAAAGCAGAGACATTACTTTACCAACAAAGGTCCGTCTAGTCAAAGCTATGGTTTTTCCAGTGGTCATGTATGGATGTGAGAGTTGGACTGTGAAGAAAGCTGAGCACCAAAGAATTGATGCTTTTGAACTGTGGTGTTGGAGAAGACTCTTGAGAGTTCCTTGGACTGCAAGGAGATCCAATCAGTCTATCCTGATGGAGATCGGTCCTGGGTGTTCATTGGAGGGACTCATGCTGAAGCTGAAACTCCAACAGTTTGGGCACCTCATGGGAAGAGTTGACTCATTGGAAAAGACCCTGATGCTGGGAGGGATTGGGGGCAGGAGGAGAAGGGGACGACAGAGGATGAGATGACTGGATGGCATCACCAACTCGATGGACATGAGTTTGAGTGAACTCAGGGAGTTGGTTATGGACAGGGAGGCCTGGCGTGCTGCAATTCATGGGATCACAAAGAGTCAGACAGGACTGAGTGACTGAACTGAACTGAAATGAAATAGCAGGGATGGAACACAGCTCCACCCATCAACAGAATATTGGATTAAAGATTTACTAAGCATGGCCCTGCCCATCAGAATAAAACCCAGTTTCCCCCTCAGTCAGTGTCTCTCATCAGGAAGCTTTCATAAACCTCTTATACTTCCCCATCAGAGGGCAGACAGAATGAAAACCACAATCACAGGAAATTAACCAATCTAATCTCTTTCTATTTCTTCTTTATTGACTATGCAAAAGCTTTTGACTGTGTGAATCACAATAAACTGTTGAAAATTCTGAAAGAGGTGGGCATACCAGACCACCTGACCTGCCTCTTGAGAAACCTGTATGCAGGTCAGGAAGCAACAGTTAGAACCGGACATGGAACAATGGACTGGTTCCAAATAGGAAAAGGAGTACATCAAGGCTGTATATTATCACCCTGCTTATTTAACTTATATGCAGAGTACATCATGAGAAACACTGGGCAGGAAGAAGCACAAGCTGGAATCAAGATTGCCGGGAGAAATATCAATAACCTCAGATAGGCAGATGACAACACCCTTATGGCAGAGAGTGAAGAAGAACTAGAGAGCCTCTTGATGAAAGTGAAACAGGAGAGTGGAAAAGTTGGCTTAAAGCTCAACATTCAGAAAACTAAGATCATGGCATCTGGTCCCATCAGGTCATGGCAAATAAATGGGGAAACAGAGGAAACAGTGGCTGATTTTATTTTGGGGGGCTCCAAAATCACTGCAGGTGGAGATTGCAGCCATGAAATTAAAAGACACTTACTCCTTGGAAGGAAAGTTACGACCAACCTAGACAGCATATGGAAAAGCAAAGATATTACTTTGTCAACAAGAGTCTGTCTAGTCAAGGCTATGGTTTTTCCAGTGGTCATGTATGGATGGGAGAGTTGGACTGTGAAGAAAGCTGAGTGCTGAAGAATTGATGCTTTTGAACTGTGATGTTGGAGAAGACTCTTGAGAGTCGCTTGGACTGCAAGGAGATCCAACCAGTCCATCCTAAAGGAGATAGGTCCTGGGTGTTCATTGGAGGGACTGATGCTGAAGCTGAAACTCCAATAGTTTGGGCACCTCATGTGAAGAGTTGACTCATTGGAAAAGACCCTGAGGCTGGGAGGGATTGGGGGCAAGAGGAGAAAGGGACGACAGAGGATGAGATGGTGAGATGGCATCACTGATTCAATGGACATGAGTTTGGGTAAACTCCGGAAGTTGGTGATGGACAGGGAGGCCTGGCGTGCTTTGGTTCCTGGGGTCACAAAGAGTCGGACACAACTGAGCGACTGGACTGAACTGAACTGAACCAGTCTAATCACATGGATTACAACTTTCTGGTCAATGCAACTATAAATCATGCCGTTAGGGACACCCAAG
Source organism: Cervus canadensis (assembly GCF_019320065.1). Taxonomy (NCBI): domain Eukaryota; kingdom Metazoa; phylum Chordata; class Mammalia; order Artiodactyla; family Cervidae; genus Cervus; species Cervus canadensis. Next base: position 18,320,827 of record NC_057418.1, on the reverse strand, counting down.
ACCGAGGGGTCATGGTGGAGAGTTCTGACGGAATGTGGTCCACTGAAGAATGCAATGGCAAACCACTTCAGTATTCCTGCCTTGAGAAACCCATGAACAATATGAAAAGACAAAAGGATAGGACACTGAAAGATGAACTCCTGAGGTTGGTACATTCTCAATATGCTACTGGAGATCAGTGGAGAAATAACTCCAGAAAGAATGAAGAGACAGAGCCAAAGCAAAAACAACACCCAGTTGTGAAACAAACTGGTGATGCAACCAAGATCCGATGCTGTAAAGAGAAATGTTGCATAGGAACCTGGAATGTTATGTCCATGAATCAAGGCAAATTGCAAGTGGTCAAACAGGAGATGGCAAGAGTGAACATTGACATTTCAGGAATCAGCAAACTAAAACAGAATGGAATGGGTGAATTTAACTCAGATGACCATTATATCTACCCCTGTGGGTAAGAATCCCTTATAAGAAATGGAGTAGACTTCATAGTCAACAAAAGAGTCTGAATGCAGTACTTGGATGCAGTCTCAAAAATTTCATTTCCAAGGCAAACCATTCAATATCACGGTAATCCAAGTCTATGCCCCGACCAGTAATGCTGAAGAAGCTGAAGTTGAATGGTTCTATGAAGACCTACAAGACCTTCTAGAATGAACACTCCAAAAAGATGTCCTTTTCATTATAGGGGACTGGAATGCAAAAGTAGAAAGTCAAGAAACACCTGGAGTAACAGGCAAATTTGGCGCTGGGGTATAGAATGAAGTAGGGCAAAGGCTAAGAAAGTTTTTCCAAGAGAACACTTTAGTCAGAGCAAACACCCTCTTTGAACAAAACAAGAAAAGACTCTACACATGGACATCACCAGATGGTCAACCCCGAAATCAGATGGATTATATTCTTTCCTGCCAAATATGGAGAAGCTCTATACAGTCAGCAAAAACAAGACCTGGAGCTGACTGTGGCTTAGGTCGTGAACTCCTTATTGCCAAATTCAGACTTAAAGTGAGGAAAGTAGGGAAAACCACTAGACCATTCCAGTACGACCTAAATCAAAACCCTTATGATTATACAATGGAAGTGAGCAATAGGTTTAAGGGACTAGATCTGATAGCCAGAGTGCCTGATGAACTATGGACGGAGGTTCGTGACATTGCACAGAAGACAGGGATCAAGACCATCCCCATGGAAAAGAAATGCAAAAAAGCAAAATGGCTGTCTGAGGAGGCCTTACAAATAGCTATGAAAAGAAGAAAAGCCAAAAGTAAAGGAGAAAGGGAAAGACATACCCATTTGAATTCAGAGTTTCAAAGAATAACAAGGAGAGATAAGAAAGCCTTCCTCAGAGATCACTGCAAAGAAATAGATGAAAACAATAGAATGGGAAAGACTAGAGATCTCTTTAAGAAAATTAGAGTTACCAAAGGAAAATTTCATGTAAATATGGGCTCAATAAAGGACAGAAATGGTATGGACCTAATAGAAGCAGAAGATATTAAGAAGAGGTGGCAAGAAGGGTACAAAAATGTTCTTCATGACCCAGATAATCACGATGGTCTGATCACTCACCTACAGCCAGACATTCTGAAATTCGAACTCAAGTGGGCATTAGGAAGCATCACTATGAACAAAGCTAGTGGAGATGATGGAATTCCAGTTGACCTATTTCAAATCCTGAAAAATGATGCTGTGAAAATGCCACACTCATTATGCCAGCAAATTTGGAAAACTCAGCAGTGGCCACAGGACTGGAAAAGGTCAGTTTTCATTCCAATCCCAAAGAAAGGCAACACCAAAGAATGCTCAAACTATTGCACAATTGCACTTATCTCACACGCTAGTAAAGTAATGCTCAAAATTCTCCAAGCCAGGCTTCAACAGTATATGAACCGTGAACTCCCAGATGTTCAAGCTGGTTTTAGAAAAGGCAGAGGGACCAGAGGTCAAATTGCCAACATCCTCTGAATCATTGAAAAAGCAAGAGAGTCCCAGAAAGACATCTATTTCTACTTTGACTATGCCAAAGCCTTTGACTGTGTGAATCAATACATTTTCCACAATAAACTGTAGAAAATTCTGAAAGAGATGGGAATACCAGACCACTTGACCTGCCTCTTGAGAAACCTATATGCAGGTCAGGAAGCAACAGTTAGAACTGGATATGGAACAATGGACTGGTTCCAAATAAGAAAAAGAGTACCTCAAGGCTGTATATTGTCACCCTGCTTATTTAACTCATATGAGAGTACATCATGAGAAACACTGGGCTGGATGAAGCACAAGCTGGAATCAAGATTGCCGGGAGAAATATCAATAACCTCAGATATGCAGATGACACCACCCTTATGGCAGAAAGTGAAGAAGAACTAAAGAGCCACTTGATGAAAGTGAAACAGGAGAGTGAAAAAGTTGGCTTAAAGCTCAACATTCAGAAAACTAAGATCATGGCATCTGGTCTCATCACTTCATGGCAAATAAATGGGCAAACAGTGGAAACAGTGGCTGACTTTATTTTTCTGGGCTCCAAAATCACTGCAGACGGTGACTGCAGCCATGAATTTAAAAGATGCTTACTCCTTGGAAGGAAAGTTAGGACCAATCTAGATAGCATATTACAAACCAGAGACATTACTATGTCAACAAAGGTCTGTCTCATCAAGACTATGGTTTTTCCAGTGGTCATGTATGGATGTGAGAGTTGGACTATAAAGAAAGCTGAGCACCGAAGAAGTGATGTTTTTGAACTGCGGTGTTGGAGAAGACTCTTCAGAGTCCGTTGGACTGCCAGGAGATTCAATCAGTCCCTCCTAAAGGAAATCAGTCCTGAATATTCATTGGAAGGACTGATGTTGAAGCTGAAACTCTAATACTTTGGCCACCTGATGCAACAAACTGACTCATTTGAAAAGACCCTGGTGCTGGGAAAGATTGAAGGCAGGAGGAGAAGGGGACGACAGAGGATGAGATGGTTGGATGGCATCACTGATTCAGTGGACATGAGTTTGAGTAAACTCTGAGAGTTGGTGATGGACAGGGAAGCCTGGCATGCTGCAGTCCATGGGGTCACAAAGAGTCAGAGATGACTGAGTGAGTGAACTGAACTGAACCAACTGAATCAGGATGAAAAAATGAAAAAGCAGAAAGTTATGTCTCAGATGAAGCGACAAGATATAACCCCAGAAAAACAACAAAATGAAGTGGAGACATGCAACCTTCCAAAAAAAGAATTCAGAATAATGATAGTGAAGATGATCCAATATCTCAGGAAAACCATTGAGAAGGTGCAAGAAATGTTTACCAAAGAACTAGAAGAACTTCAAAAAACAAATAGAGATACACTAGAAGGAATCAATAGCAGATTACTGCTATTCTGGACAGAATGATAGAAAATCACTGCCACAGAACAGAATATAGAAAAAAATGAGGAAATAAATAAATAAATAAAGACAGCCTAAGAGATCTCTGGGACAACATTAAATTCACCAACATATGTATTATAGGGGTCCTGGAAGGAGATGAGAGAGAGAAAGGATTTGAGAAAATATTTGAGGAGATAATGGCTGAAAACTTGCCTAACGTGTTAAAGGAAGTATTCAAGTCCAAGAAGCACACAAAGTCCCAGGCAGGATAAACCCAAGGATGAACACACGGAGACACGTAGTAATTAAATTGACAAAAATTAAAGACAAATATAAAATATTAAAAGCAACAAGGGAAAATGACAAATAACATACAAAGGAACTCCCATAAGGTTATCAGCTGATTTCTCAAGAGAAACTCTACAGATCAGAAGAGAATGTCATGATATATTTAAAGTGGTGAAAGAAAAGAACCAAAAACAAAAGTATTTTACCCAACATGATACTCCTTCACATTTGATGGAGAAATCAAAAGCTTTCCAAACAAGCAAAAGTTAAGAGAATTCGGCACCACCAACAGCTTTACAACAAATGCTGATGGAACTCCTCTAAGCAGCAAACACATAGAAGGAAAAGATCTACACAAAATAAACTTAAAATAATTAGGAAAATGGTAATAGAATTATACCTACTGACAATTACCTTAAATGTAAATGCATTAAATGCACAAACCAAAACACATAGACTGACTGAGCAGATGAAAGCATGTGCATGTATGCGCTTTAACTTACCACATCATTATAATTCAGTTCAGCTCAGTTCAGTCGCTCAGTCATGTCCAACTCTTTGCGACCCCATGAATCACAGAACGGCAGGCCTCCCTGTCCATCACCAACTCCCTGAGTTCACTCAAACTTATGTCCATCAAGTTGGTGATGCAATCAAGCCATCTCATCCTCTGTCGTCCCCTTCTCCTCCTGCCCCCAATCCCTCCCAGCATCAGGGTCTTTTCCAATGAGTCAACTCTTCACATGAGGTGCCCAAATATTGGAGTTTCAGCTTCAGCATCAGTCCTTCCAATGAACACCCAGGACAGATCTCCTTTAGGATGGACTGGTTGGATCTCCTTGCAGTCCAAGGGATTCTCAAGAGTCTTCTCCAACACCACAGTTCAAAAGCATCAACTTTTTGGTGCTCAGCTTTCTTCACAGTTCAACTGTCACATCCATACATGACCACTGAAAAGACCATAGCCTTGACTAGATGGACCTTTGTTGGCAAAGTAATATCTTTGCTTTTCAATATGCTATCTAGATTGGTCCTAACTTTCCTTCCAAGGAGTAAGCATCTTTTAATTTCATGACTGCAATCACCATCTGCAGTGATGTTGGAGCCCCCCAAAATAATCTGACACTGCTTCCACTGTTTCCCCATCTATTTCCCATGAAGAGATGGGACCAGATGCCATGATCTTAGTTTTCTGAATGCTGAGCTTTAAGCCAACTTTTCCACTCTTCTCTTTCACTTTCATCAAGAGGCTCTTTAGTTCTTCTTCACTTTCTGCCATAAGGGTGGTGTCATCTGTATATCTGAGGTATTGATATTTCTCCCAGCAATCTTGATTCCAGCTTGTGCTTCATCCAGCCCGGTGGTTCTCATAATGTACTCTGCATATAAGTTAAATAAGCAGGGTGACAATATACACCCTTGATGTACTCCTTTTCCTATTTGGAACCAGTCTGTTGTTCCATGTCCAGTTCTAACTGTTGCTTCCTGACCTGCATATAGGTTTCTCAAGAAGCAGGTCAGGTGGTCTGGTATTCCCATCTGTTTCAGAATTTTCCACAGTTCACTGTGATCCACACAGTCAAAGGATTTGGCATAGTCAATAAAGCAGAAATAGAAGTTTTCCTGGAATTCTCTTGCTTTTTTGATGATTCAATGAATGTTGGCAATTTGATCTCTGGTTCCTCTGCCTTTTCTAAAACCAGCTTGACCATCTGGAAGTTCGCAGTTCACGTATTGCTGAAGCCTGGCTTGGAAATTTTAAGCATTACTTTACTAGCGTGTGAGATAAGTGCAATTGTGCAATAGTTTGAGCATTCTTTGGCATTGCCTTTCTTTGGGATTGGAATGAAAACTGACCTTTTCCAGTCCTGTAGCCACTGCTGAGTTTTCCAAATTTGCTGGCATAATGAGTGTGGCATTTTCACAGCATCATTTTTCAGGATTTGAAATAGGTCAACTGGAATTCCATCGTCTCCACTAGCTTTGTTCATAGTGATGCTTTCTAAGGCTCATGTGAGTTCGAAATCCAGGATGTCTGGCTGTAGGTGAGTGATCAGACCATCGTGATTATCTGGGTCATGAAGAACATTTTTGTACCCTTCTTCTGTGTGTTCTTGCCACCTCTTCTTAATATCTTCTGCTTCTATTAGGTCCATACCACTTCTGTCCTTCATCGAACCCATCTTTGCATGAAATGTTCCCTTGGTATCTCTAATTTTCTTGAAGAGATTTCTAGTCTTTCCCATTCTGTGTTTTCCTCTATTTCTTTGCATTGATCGCTGAGAAAGGCTTTTTTATCTCTCCTTGTTATTCTTTGAAACTCTGCATTCAAATGGGAATATCTTTCCTTTTCTCCTTTGCTTTTGGCTTCTCTTCTTTTCATAGCTATTTGTAAGGCCTCCTCAGACAGCCATTTTGCTTTTTTGCATTTCTTTTCCATGGGTATGGTCTTGATCCCTATCTCCTGTACAATGTCACAAGTCTCGGTCCACAGTTCATCAGGCACTCTGTCTATCAGATCTAGTCCCTTAAAACTATTTCTCACTTCCACTGTATAATCATAAGGGTTTTGATTTAGGTCGTACCTGAATGGTCTAGTGGTTTTCCCTACTTTCTTCAATTTAAGTCTGAATTTGGCAATAAGTTCATAATCTGAACCATAGTCAGCTCCCAGTATTGTTTTTTCTGACTGTATAGAGCTTCTCCATCTTTGGCAGGAAAGAATATAATCCATCTGATTTCGGTGTTGACCATCTGGTGATGTCCATGTCTAGAGTGTTCTCTTGTGTTGTTGGAAGAGGGTGTTTGCTATGACCAGTGCGTTCTCTTGGCAAAACTCCTTTAGCCTTTGCCTTGTTTCATTCCATACTCTAAGGCCAAATTTGCCTGTTACTCCAGGTGTTTCTTGACTTTCTACTTTTGCATTCCAGTCTCCTATAATGAAAAGGACATCTTTTTTGGTGTTAGTTCTAAAAGGTGTTGTAGGTCTTCATAGAACCGTTCAACTTCAGCTTCTTTAGTGTTACTGGTTGGGGCATAGGCTTGGATTACCGTGATATTGAATGGTTTGCCTTGGAAATGAACAGAGATCATTCTCTCATTTTTGAGATTGCATCCAACCTAGATAGCATATTAAAAAGCAGAGACATTACTTTGCCAACGAAGGTCCATCTAGTCAAGGCTATGGTTTTTCCAGTGGTCATGTATGGATGAGAGAGTTGGACTGTGAAGTAGGCTGAGCGCTGAAGAATTGATGCTTTTGAACTTTGGTGTTGGAGAAGACTCTTGAGAATCTCTTGGACTGCAAGGAGATCCAACCAGTCCATCCTAAAGGAGATCTGTCCTGGGTGTTCATTGGAGGGACTGATGCTGAAGCTGAAACTCCAATATTTGGGCACCTCATGGGAAGAGTTGACTCATTGGAAAAGACCCTGATGCTGGGAGGGATTGGGGGCAGGAGGAGAAGGGGACGACAGAGGATGAGATGGCTGGATGGCATCACCAACTCGATGGACATGAGTTTGAGTGAACTCAGGGAGCTGGTGATGGACAGGGAGGCCTGGCGTGCTGCAACTCATGGGGTCGCAAAGAGTCGGACACGACTGAGCGACTGAACTGAACTGAACTGAACTGCATTTCAGACTCTTTTGTTGACCATGAAGGCTACTCCATTTCTTCTAAGGTATTCCTGTCCACAGTAGTAGATATAATGATCATCTGAATTAAATTCACCCATTCCAGTCCATCTAAGTTCGCTGATTCCTAGAATGTCGACATTCACTCTTGCCATCTCCTGTTTGACCACTCCCAATTTGCCTTGATTCATGGACCTAACATTTCAGGTTCCTATGCAATATTGCTCTTTACAGCATCAGACCTTGCTTCTATCACCACTCACATCCACAACTGGGTATTGATTTTGCTTTGGCTCCATCCCTTCATTCTTTCTGGAGTTATTTCTCCACCAATCTCCAGTAGCATATTGGGCACCTACCGACCTGGGGAGTTCCTTTTTCAGTATCCTATCATTTTGCCTTTTCATACTGTTCATGGGGTTCTCAAGGCAAGAATACTGAAGTGGTTTGCCATTTCTTTCTCCAGTGGACCACATTCAAACCACCCAAATTGTATTTTACTATTTTAATTTATATACTAGTCATGTCTCCATCATAGTTTGCAATTGTAATGATTTTTTATTTTTGTCTGGCTATTGATTGTGACAGCTGATAAACATCTTCTACTATTGTGATTTTTGCTTAATAAAATAATTGTATCATGATTAGTCAACAGGAAATAACAGAATTTTATATCAGTAAAACTACCATTTAATAGAAAAACTTGTAATCATTTATCAAAATTCAGATAAATATCAGAATTATCTTGGAATTTGTTGAAAAATTCAATTGACCAGGTGTTGCTTTTTTTTCTTCAAAGCTCCAAATATGTTTCCAGTAGGCAGTCATGTTTAAAAATTAACTGGACTATATGATGATCTCTTAATTTTATCTAGTTTGTTTCACTTTTTCTATTTCATATTCACTTCTCCCATTTCATTTTCTTTATGTTTTCCAATTTCTCCATTTCTTTTTTTGAAGTTCTTTCTTGAGCCATTACCAATAGCACAGAATATACACAAACACACATATATAATATATATAATATATACAATAATATATAATATATATATTTTAGAAAACTTATGAATTTTTGCCTTGCTAAAAAATGTATGCCACTTTAATACCATTTGTTTGACTTAGTATGAATAGAATGCTACATTACTAATTTATATTCACTCAAAATTTTAATATAGTTCCATGTATTTTTGCATCCAATATTACTGCTAAAAGTCTAGAAAGTTTATTATCTTAGTGATTAAAAAAATTTTTTGAATAAGACTTGAAACTTCTAATCCAATTCTGAGAATATAAGGAAATAATGTTTTATAAACAAAACAGGAAATTAACATGGCATACAATGTTATTAACTAAAGTACAGATCTTTTTCAAATCTCAAAAAAATGAAGATAAATGAGTAGTAGTAATACAATGTACAATAACATGATAATTATAATTAACATTGCTGTATGCTATATACAAAAGTTGTTAATAGTAAATCTAAGAATTCTCATTACAAAGAAAACATTTTTTCTATTTCTTTAATTTTGTATCTATGAAATGACAGATGCTCACTAAACGTATGATAATCATTTTATGATGTATAATAATCACAATGCCATACTTCTTAAGCTTATATAGTGTTCTATGCTGATTACATCTCAATAAAACTGGAAGAAGAAAAAAAACAAAACCATGAGTCTATTTTTAAGATCATTATTTAATCATATTTGCATATACAATTATTTCAGTGGCTATTTAAGAAATAGCTATTAAAGTTATATGCAGCTTATAATAGTATATAAGCTGCATATACTCTTTGATGTATTTTATTTTTAAATAGCATGCAAAGCACATATACACTAAAAAAGGAATGAAATTATATAAAAATATTAAGTTATTAGCTATAGAAGCTAGCAAAATAATTTTATTTTTTCTATATTCTTCCTTAAAATTTCTGTAATGAATATATGTTAATGTATTAAAATATTGTAGTAAGATGAAAAACAAATCAAATGTTTACAAATATCTAATATAATGACAAATTCAAGGAATCAAAGTTTACTGGGTTGAATACCACTTCACACACAAAAAAGATATATAAGTGATCAGTAGGTATGTGACAAGGAGCTTCCAGGTGGCTCAGATGGTAAAGAATCTGCCTGCAATGCAGGAGACCCGGGTTTGATTGCTGGATCGAGAAGATCTCCGGGAGGGCATGGCAACTCACTCCAGTATTCTTGCGTGGAGAATTCCATGGACCAGAGGAGCCTGGCAGGTTACAGTCCATGGGGTTGTAAAGAGTCAGACATGACTGAGCAACTAACACACACACACACGTACATGAAAAGTTGCTAAACATGACTAAATTAGTCATCAAAGAAATACAAATTTTAACCTCATAAGATACCACCTCACACTCAGAAGACAGTAAAAATGATAAAGCTTACGAGAACCAAAATCCCAAACAATGATAAGAATATGACTCAAACAGAAATGTCATGAACAGCTGAAGAAAATGTTAAATGATGCAGAAAATATGGCTAAATGTTGATAATTTCTTATAAATTTAGGCATACACCTGTTCTATGGACAAGCAATTTCACTTCTAGCTATTTACCCAAAAGAAATAAAAACATATGCTTATAAAAAGACTTTTATAGGAATGCTCTTAGTAGTTTTATTCATGGTAGACAACTGGAAACAATTCAAATGCATATCAACAAGAGAGTGAACTTAAAAATTGTAATATTTCCATACAATAAAACACTACTACACAATTAAAAAAAAAACACACATTACATGAAGCAACATGGATGAACTCAAAAACATTATTTTAAGAAAAAGACACCAGAGTACATACTGTTTGATTCCATATATATAAAGTTCAAGTATAGTCACACTTGTCTACAAATAGAAATCAAGATCATAATCACATTTGCATGGGGGACATGGGATTAACTAGAAAGGAGGAAAAAAGAATTTCCTGTAGTGACAGAAATGTTCCATATTTTGATGAAAAAGTTATAATACACAACGGAACTTGATAAAATGACCCACAGAATACTCAGAGTAAGAAAAATAATACTAGTTATAGTGAAAGTAGAGAAAATGGAGTCTACAAAGTTGATGAAGAAGGAGCAGCAGAAACAGATGAAATACAATAAACTTTAAAGTCAGAGAACCAGTGAGAAAGAAGAAAGATAAAAAGCCAAGAGTCCTAAGAACTGGAGAAAGCAAAGGGCCAAATATAGTTCACTGAATTTACCAAAAAGTTCAGTTCAGTTCAGTCGCTCATTTGTGTCCGGCTCTGCGACCCCATGAATTGCAGCACGCCAGGCCTCCCTGCCCATCACCAGCTCCCTGAGTTCACTCAAACTCATCTCCATCGAGTCGGTGATGCCATCCAGCCATCTCATCCTCTGTTGTCCCCTTCTCCTCCTGCCCCCAATCCCTCCCAGCATCAGGGTCTTTTCCAATGAGTTAACTCTTCACATGAGGTGGCCAAAGTATTGGAGTTTCAGCTTCAGCATCAGTCCTTCCAATGAACACCCAGGACTGATCTCTAGGATGGACTGGTTGGATCTCCTTACAGTCCAAGGGACTCTCAAGAGTCTTCTCCAACACCAAAGTTCAAAAGCATCAATTCTTCGGCACTCAGCTTTCTTCACAATCCAACTCTCACATCCATATATGACCGCTGGAAAAACCATAGCCTTGACCAGACGGACCCTTGTTGGCAAAGTAATGTCTCTGCTTTTTTTTTTTTTTTTCCATTTATTTTTATTAGTTGGAGGCTAATTACTTTACAATATTGTAGTGGTTTTTGCCATACATTGACATGAATCAGCCATGGATTTACATGTGTTCCCCATCCCGATCCCCCCCCACCTCCCTCTCCACCCGATCCCTCTGGGTCTTCCCAGTGCACCAGCCCGAGCACTTGTCTCATGCATCCAGCCTGGGCTGGTGATCTGTTTCACCATTAGATGTATACATGCTGTTCTTTCTGAAACATCCCACCCTCACCTTCTCCCACAGAGTCCAAAAGTCTGTTCTGTACATCTGTGTCTCTTTTTCTGTTTTGCATATAGGGTTATCGTTACCATCTTTCTAAATTCCATATATATGTGTTAGTATACTGTATGTTCTTTATCTTCTGGCTTACTTCACTCTGTATAATGGGCTCCAGTTTCATCCATCTCATTAGAACTGATTCAAATGAATTCTTTTTAATGGCTGAGTAATATTCCATGGTGTATATATTCCTTATCCATTCAGCTGATGGGCATCTAGGTTGCTTCCATGTCCTGGCTATTATAAACAGTGCTGCGATGAACATTGGGGTGCACGTGTCTCTTTCAGATCTGGTTTCCTTGGTGTGTATGCCCAGAAGTGGGATTGCTGGGTCATATGGTGTCTCTGCTTTTTAATATGCTATCTAGTTTAATACGTCCTTTGAGAAGAGACAGGCATCTCTTGGAGTCTTCTCTTGTGGCTCAGATGGTAAAGAGTCGCCTCCTGTGCAGGAGACCCAGGTTCAATTCCTGGGTGGGGAAGATCCCCTGGAGGAGATCATGGCAATCCACTCCTGTATTCTTGCCTGGAGAATCCCATGGACAGAGAAGCCTGCCCAGCTACATCCATGGGGTTGCATGGAGTCGGATACAACTGAGTGACTACCACCACACACAGGCCTCTCTTACACATTATTTATCAAAAAGTAGCTTAGTGGTAATATTTATAAAGCAGCTTTATGAGAAGGAATGGCATCAGACTCTGGAAAAATGGGAGTGAGGAAACAGAAAGTAAGTCTTATAACTTTTTTCAAGTGTCTGAAAGCCTTTACATTTATTTACCAGTAACCATGGTATAACAAAAATATCTGCATACACACACAGATTTCTGCACATCAATGATAATTACTGTTTGAGATTTAGTATTACAAAACATTTTCTAAAAACAAAATTAAGGTCAAATTACAGGTATAAATTCAGAAAGGAAAAAAACAAGCAAATGATGCCCTAGTGTAAAATTTAACTATAAAAGGAGATTGACTGGAGGAAATTATTATATACACACACATATATATATACACATATATAGTCATATCCTACTTCTATATGTAAAATGAAGGAAAACAACATAGTTGATAAATCAGAAGGGCATGCAGTAAAATCAGACCTATATTTGAATCCCATCTTCATACTTTATTAATTATAGGACCATAAGAAAGTGGCAGCATCTTCAAATTCCAGTTTCCTCTTTAAGAAAACAGGATAATCATACTTACACTGGTAGAGTTGTTTTGAAAATTAAATGAAAATGCTGAGTACACCGACTAATAATTTTCAGTATAAATGGTTATTGTTCACTTACTCGGTTGTTTCCGACTCTTTGAGACCCCATGGATTACAGAACACCAGGCTTCCCTGTCCTTCACCATCTCCTGGAGCTTGCTCAAACTCATGTCCACTGAGTTGGTGATGCCATCCAACCATCTTGTCCTCTGTCATCCCCTTCTCCTCCTGCCTTCAATCTTTCCCAGCATCAGGATAAATGGTGGGTATTTATTATTATCATTATAACTATTATTAAAGGTGCTAGAGAAGATAACATTTAAGGGTCTATTCCTTGGGGATGTATATTCACTAAAGTTCAACATTTTCATGGAAAGAACTGTTTTGTAGGCTTATTAATAAAGCTATTTTCCATACTTGAATAAGATTCATTAAGCTTTTCAGATATATTAAATCTATAGCAATATACCATTGCTCAGCTGGTAAAGAATCTGCCTGCAATGCGGGAGACCCTGGTCCAATTCCTGGGTTGGGAAGATCTGCTGGAGAAGGGATAGTCTACCCACTCCCACTACCCACTCTTGGGCTTTCCTTGTGGCTCAGCTGGTAAAGAATCCACCTACAATGTGGGAGACCTGGGTTGGATCCCTGCATTGGGAAGATCCCCTGGAGAAGGGAAAGGCTACCTATTCCAGTATTCTGGCCTGGAGAATTCCATGGACTGTATAGTCCATGGGGTCGCAGAGTCAGACATGACTGAGCGACTTTTACTTCACTTCACTTCATTTCACTTCATAGTCTAACTAGTCAATCCAATTCACCACAGAAGTACTTAACAATCAATACATTATGCTGTATAATTAACATTGTTGGAAACAATTTTATTGATTCTAGTATCTGATCCTAGCAAACCATATCTACTTTGGTTGGCCATCTATCAGGCCAGATTGGAACTTTGAAATAAGTTTATTATTGCCAAGTTCTTAAAGATTGAAATGTAAGAATTTCTTAGAAGTTTTCCATATGTGTTGCAATTAATAATTTTCCCTATTTATACCTCATTTTTCCTACCCTACAAGAAATATGTCTGTAGATTTGTCAATTCCTTGAACACCTAGGGAATTATAGTCTTGATTTTTCAAGTTTTTTTTTTTTTTGTATAGACACACAGTGTTCTAAAAAAAAGTTGTAAGAGCTAGAAAAGCTAATTATATGGTAATATTAATGACAGTTATTAACAGTGATAGTGATGATAACAATAGTAGCAGTAAAGAGCCCAGGTACAAGTTTCCCTGGTGGCTCAGATGGTAAAGAATCCATCTGCAATGAGGGAGACCTGGGTTTGATCCCTGGGTTGGGAAGATCCCCTGGAGAGGGGAATGGCTTACCCACTCCAGTATTCTGACCTGGAGAATTCCATGGACAAAGGAGCCTGGCAGGCTACAGTCCATGGGGTCGCAAAGAGTCAGACGTGACTGAGCGACTTTCACTGTCACTCTCTGCCAGAAGTTCTAAGAAACTCTAAGTGGGTTGAAGGACAAGAGCCTGTTTAAGGGAAAGAGCATCCAGAAAAGTGTAAGACATCCTGAAAGGATATATGTTGAAGAAGCTAAGAAAAAAAGAGTACCTCAAGAAGGAAAAATGGATAAATTGTGTGGAATATCATTGAAACACATAAATTAAGGTTGGAGCAGTATCCCCAGGTTTTACCAGTATGGAGGAAATGGATGGCTCCAGCAAGAGCAATTTTTGTCAAGTTTTGAGAGCTTAAGACAGACTGAAGTGGTTGAGTAGTTAATTATTAATAAAATTTCCCAAGTGGCGCTAGTGGTTAAGACCCTGCCTGCCAATGCAGTAGATGTAAGAGACGCTGGTTCAATCCCTAGGTCAGAAAGATGCCCTGGAGGAGGCAATGGTAACTCACTCTAGTATTCTTGCCTGGAGAATCCAAAGGATAGAGGAGCCTGGCAGGCTAAACCCCACAGGGCCACAGAGAGCTGGACACAACTGAAGCGACTTAGCATGTGTGCATATTGCAACTTCAAAAAATGGAATTACTAGTCACAATCCAATATGAACTATCTCAAGCCCTGTGTAGGGAGACTCATGAGGTATGTATCACACTTGAAAATCTTATGTAAGCCTAATAATCTGTTCTGAACATTTTACAAAACTGGGGACTGGATTTAACAGAGGTATTTTCTACTTCAAAGGACCATAAGGTTCTTTCAATTAGTAGAATTCAGTCTTCCATGAGAATTTAAAGGACATAGCACTGTATTTCTCAGATGACTTAAAGGCAGATACCTCCAGCCTGACTCACATCTCACAATTATTATTCACTTATCATTGCATTTCTCCACTATCCTCATGAATGATACTCTTATAACTATCTTTTTATCTCAGTCTTGTCTTCTTCCTGCCATGCCAATCTCATCTATCCTTGAGGGCCCAGCTCCAGTCTCATCTCCTGTTTTGAGGCCTTCAGAAAACACCAATCTACATTAATTGCTGCATTTTCTGATTTCTAATGAACTGTATTACATATATTTACACCAAGAAAATATCTTTATTTTTCATTTATGATCAAGAGGAAAGACTACATGATTCTTGAGTTTAAGAATCAGATCAAATTGTATTCTTGTAACCCATGGTATGGTTCCATGCATATAATAGATTCTCAATAAAAATGTGTTGTATTAAAAAGTAATGAAAGAGATAATTTTCTAATTTAATTTTTCTTAATTGTTAGCTCTGCTCATGCCATGTGAAGCTTGCAAGATCTTAGTTCTGCCACCAGGGACTGAACCCTTGCCTTCAGCAGTGAAAGCTCAATCTTAACAACTGTTCCACTGAGGAATTTCCAAGAGACAATTCTGAAAACATAGGATAAAAAATAAAAACACACCTAAATCTGAAATGCAAGGGATGTCTAGGTTTCCTTCCAGCTTGAGCAGATAAAGTACTTTAAAGTGCCTCCCAAATTAAGGGGTTTTTATAGGGATTCCTAAATCTTTTTACAGAACCACTTGGTTTTACTGTAAAGCTCGGTTCTCAACTTCTGACTCAAGTTCAGAGAGTAACGTCACTTTTAGCCTTGATTCTGTAACTATGCTGACAATTCTATTTTCTTATCTCTCTGTGGGGATAATTACTTTGCAAGTGATTTGATGAGTCAAAGTTTTAATAGCAGTTTGAAGAAGGGCCTATATATATTTGGATCTTCATTGATGCAAATAATGTACAAATAACATGTTTTGTTGGCTTCTAAGTCACTTTCCTAACATGGGATACACAGTGCAAATATCAAGTGATTGATATATTAGCATTTTACCACAACAAAAATATTGAAAACACACAATGGGGGGAGGTACATAATCTGAGATATATATAAAAAGAAAACTAATTTCAGAGCTGATTATAAACAATAAATCAGTCATGCATATTAGAGTTAAGTTTATCTGTTATATAATAAATTTCATGTATTTTATATGCATCTATTTTTTAAGAGCCTATGATACCTCAAATGATCAGTAATTATAATTATAAAATATTTTCTGGAAAAAAAGTTCCTAATTTAGATTCATTATTGAAACATAAAAATTTCATCTTTTGAAGGTAAAAATTGGCATACCATGGAAGTATTAACAGAAATTCTCTCATATATCCCTAATAGATTATCTACAGTTTTGCTTCACAAATAAAAGGAGGTAAGTCTTTAAAGTCCTTTTAAAGTGTTAGTAGTATAGCAATTTTTTTAAGAATCTTAAAGATATTATTCTCCAAATTTAATCACAAAAAAGGAATGACATGAAAGAAATAACCTCAAAGAAACAATACACCTTAAAATCAGGGCTGGTAAAAAACAAAAAAAAATTAGAGCTGGTAAAGCCTTAGTCCTACTCTCAAAGTACATCAATGAGCAAGCTGAGGACCAAAGTGGCATCTGACTGAGTTTTTAAGTGGCAGAACCAAATGTAGAATATTAACAACCTGACTCCAAGCAATGCTTAATATGTCACTTGATATTCTACTATGATTCATTCATTCCACATTGAGTACTACTGTATGCCAGATAACATGCTAAGTGTGAAGGACAAATGTCCAAGTTCTTACAGTGGGCAAGGTCATGGCTGTTAGAAAAGACAAATATTTAAATACATAAATTGAAGTATACTATTGTGAATGCCAAAATACAAAAGAAGAGTGAGTAAATAATTTTTTTTAGTCTAGGAGAATCAGATAAGCCTTCATAAAGTAATATTTGATCTGGGTCTTCTGAAGGTGAAGGCTGTTGTAACAAATTACCTCAAATATGCTGACTAAAACCAACAGAAATTTATTTTCTCAAAGTCCCGGAGTCTAGAAGTCTGAAATCAAGTTGTTGACAGGTTTAATTTCTTCTTGAGTTTGTAAGGCAGAATCCATCCCCTGCCTCACTTCTGGTTTCCAATGGTTACTGGCTTGTAGATGCATCATTACAATCTCTGTCTCTGTCTTCACATCATCTTCTCCTCTGTATTCCTTTCCCCTTCTCTTTCTTATAAGAAAACTTGTCATTGGATTTAGCATCTACTGTAATTCAAGATGATCTTACACCAAGATTCTTACCTTAATTACATCTACAATGATCTCTTTTCAAATAAGACCATCTTCAAGGGTTGCAGATAAACATGTCTTTTAGGGGGCTAGTCAATCCATTTCAGAGACTGTTGAGATATCACAAATGAGAAAAGTTTGAAAAATCTGAGAAATAATGGCATATGCCAATGCACAGACATTATGAAAGAATGCCACTTAAGGTAAAGAAATAAGAAGTGTAAAATAATTAGGATGAACCTGGAGAAGGGACAGTAGGTAAGGCTGAAGCAGTAAACTGAGGTCAGTTGAGAAACACCATGTAAGCCAAAGTAAGAAAATCTCAAGCAAAACCAATTCTGGATGAGATTCTTATAACAACAATTTGGAGGTTGAAAGAGAAAACTGGAGGCTGAGAGATTTTAAAACAGGGGTTGAAAACAAGTTTCCCTGTAAAGGACCAGATTATAAATAATTTAGGCTGAATAACAAACTATCTCTCTGTAACTACTCAACTGCAGGTTGTAAGGAGACATAGACAATAGGTGAAAGAATGAGTGTGGAGGTATTCGAATAGGTTGGTGCAAAAGTAATTGCAGTTTTGCATTGCTGAACTTTGCTTTTTGATATTGAAATAATTTTTAAATTAATATGGTTATGTTATACATAATTTAAATGTGCACTTCTCACTTTATGATTTTTTGCTAATGATTTATTACTTGCTGTGTATTTTATATGTATTTTAGACTACGGAAATGATGTTAGACAAAAAGCAAATTTATTTGAGCAATTTTTTATTCAAGTTCTAAATGGGTCATAAAGCAGCAGAGACAATTTGCAACATCAACAAACATTTAGTCCAGGAGTTGCTAACAAATGGACAGTGTAGTAGTGGTTCAAGAAGTTTTGTAAAGGAGACATGAGTCTTAAAGATGAGGAGCATAATGGATGGCCATTGAGAGTTGACAATGACCAATTGAGAGGATCCTCGAAGCTGATCCTCTTACAACTACAGGAGAAGTTGCCGAAGAACTCAACATCAACCAGTTTATAGCTGTTTGGCTTTTGAAGCAAATTGGAAAGGTGAAAAAGCTCAGTAAGTGGATGCCTCATGAACTGACCACAAATAAAAAAAATCATCATTTTCAACTGTTGCCTTCTGTTATCCTATGCAACAGCAACAAACCATTTCTTGATTGCATTGTGATGTGTGATAAAAAGTGGATTTTATACTACAACTGGCAATGACCAGCTCAGTGGTTAGACTGAGAAGCTCCAAAATATTTCCCAAAGCCAAACTTGCACCAAAAAAAGGTCACTATCACTGATGGTCTGCTGCCAATCTGATCCACTACAGCTTTCTGAGTCCCAGTTAAGCCATTACATCTGAGAAGTATGCTCAGCAAATCAATGAGATGCACTGAAAACTGTAACACCTGTAACAGGCATTGGTCAACAGAAAGGAACCAATTCTCTATGACAATGCCCAACCACACATTGCACAACCAGTGCTTCAAAAGTGGAGCAAATTGGCCTATAAAGTTTGGTCCCATCTACCATATTTGCCCAACCTCTCACCAGCTGATTATCACTTCTTTTTTTTTTTTCTTTTCATTTATTTTTATTAGTTGGAGGCTAATTACTTTACAATATTGTAGTGGGTTTTGTCATACATTGACATGAATCAGCCATGGATTTACATGTATTCCCCATCCCGATCCCCCCTCCCACCTCCCTCTCTACCCAGTCCCTCTGGGTCTTCCCAGTGCACCAGGCCCGAGCACTTATCTCATGCATCCAACCTGGGCTGGTGATCTGTTTCACTATAGATAATATACATGTTTCGATGCTATTCTCTCAAAACATCCCACCCTCGCCTTCTCCCACAGAGTCCAAAAGTCTGTTCTGCACATCTGTGTCTCTTTTTCTGTTTTGCATATAGGGTTATTGTTACCATCTTTCTAAATTCCATATATATGTGTTAGTATGCTATAATGGTCTTTATCTTTCTGGCTTACTTCACTCTGTATAATGGGCTCCAGTTTCATCCATCTCATTAGAACTGATTCAAATGAATTCTTTTTAATGGCTGAGTAATATTCCATGGTGTATATGTACCACAGCTTCCTTATCCATTCATCTGCTGATGGGCATCTAGGTTGCTTCCATGTCCTGGCTATTATAAACAGTGCTGCGATGAACATTGGGGTGCACGTGTCTCTTTCAGATCTGGTTTCCTCAGTGTGTATGCCCAGAAGTGGGATTGCTGGGTCATATGGCAGTTCTATTTCCAGTTTTTTAAGAAATCTCCACACTGTTTTCCATAGCGGCTGTACTAGTTTGCATTCCCACCAACAGTGTAAGAGGGTTCCCTTTTCTCCACACCCTCTCCAGCATTTATTGCTTATAGACTTTTGGATAGCAGCCATCCTGACTGGCGTGTAATGGTACCTCACTGTGGTTTTGATTTGCATTTCTCTGATAATGAGTGATGTTGAGCATCTTTTCATGTGTTTGTTAGCCATCTGTATGTCTTCTTTGGAGAAATGTCTGTTTAGTTCTTTGGCCCATTTTTTGATTGGGTCATTTATTTTTCTGGAATTGAGCTGCAGGAGTTGCTTGTATATTTTTGAGATTAATCCTTTGTCTGTTGTTTCGTTTGCTATTATTTTCTCCCAATCTGAGGGCTATCTTTTCACCTTGCTTATAGTTTCCCTTGTTGTGCAAAAGTTTTTAAGTTTCATTAGGTCCCATTTGTTTATTTTTTCTTATTTCCAATATTCTGGGAGGTGGGTCATAGAGGATGCTGCTATGATTTATGTCGGAGAGTGTTTTGCCTATGTTCTCCTCTAGGAGTTTTATAGTTTCTGATCTTACATTTAGATCTTTAATCCATTTTGAGTTTATTTTTGTGTATGGTGTTAAAAGACAAAAAAACCTCGAATAGCCAAAGTAATCTTGAGAAAGAAGAATGGAACTGGAGGAATCAACCTGATTATCACTTCTTTAAGCAACATTTTGCAGGGGAAATGCTTCCACACCCAGCAAGAGGGAGAAAATGCTTTCCAAAAGTTCATCAAATCTACAGGAATAAACAAATTTATTTCTCACTGGCAAAAATGTGTTGATTGTACTGGTTCCTACTTTGATTAATAAGGATATGTTTGAGCCTAGTTATAATGATTTAAAATTCATGGTCCAAAACCACAATTACTTTTGAACCAACCTAATAATATATATCTGTGCACACTGAAATTTAATTTTATGTAAATTTCACAAACCATGAAATAGTGTTCTTTGATTTTTTTAAAAAAACATTTAAAATATAAAACCATTTGTAGAGGCAATGTAGCAGAAATGGTGGAATAGTTAATTTCCACGGGCCCCTCCACAGAAATACCATAAGTAATGCAAAAACTGTCAAAATCAATTTTATCAGAACTCTGAAAAAGAATCAAAGATTTATAACAATCAAGTGAATGAATTAAGGAGGAGAGAAAGCAACTTTAGAATTCTAGGAAAGTTTTTCAGCATTTATAGTTGCTCTTGTCCTATCCCCTCCCAGTCTGGAGTGACATTGAAGATAGCAACCTACATTCCCACCATAGGACACTGGCCCCTAGTTTGTGAAAGAGCAAAGGGGACCTTGTTCTCAAAGAATTGGGCTTGTCCATTTTGACATATCTGAGGGCTCCCTGAGGCAGTGATTCAGGATACTTGCCTTTGCGTCACCTAATTCAGAACTCTCAGAGAGAAGAACTGTTATGCAGAGAGAATTCCTTGAAAACGTTGTAAGGCAAACGAACAAACCCACTGCCATCTCAAGCTGGAGATTACAGTTGAGGGTAACAATAGACATGTAAAAAGCCTGGGGAGGAGAAAAGCAGGGGAGTTTCTTTGGAAAACTGGAGTATCGTGTAAACAGAGGAATACAGAAAGCCACATGCAAGTGTCTTCACTTCAGCTCAGTTCAGTCGCTCAGTCGTATCTGACTCTTTGCGACCCCATGGACTGCAGCACACCAGGCTTCCCTGTCCTTCACTATTCTCCCAGAGTTTGCTCGAACTCATGTCCATTGAGTTGATGATGTCATTCAACATCTCATCCTCTGTCACCCCCTTCTCCTCCTCCCTTCAGTCTTCCCCAGAATCAGGGTCTTTTCCAGTGATTTGGCTCGTTGCATCAAGTGGCCAAAGTATTTGAGCTTCAGCTTCAGTATCAGTCCTTCCAATAAATGTTCACGGTTGACTTCCTTTAGGATTGACTGGTTTGATCTCCTAGGTATCCAAGGGACTCTCAAGAGTCTTTCCAGCACCACAATTTGAAAGCATCTGTTCTTTGGCACTCAGCCTTCTATATAGTCCAACTTTCAAAATCACACATGACTACTGGAAAAACCATAGCTGTAACTATACAGACTTTTGTCGGCAAAATGATGCCTCTGCTTTTTAATACGTTGTCTAGGTTTGTCATAGTTTTTCTTCCAAGGATCACACATCTTTCAAGTTCATGACTACAGTCCCTATCCACAGTGATTCTGAAGCCCAAGAAAATAGTTTGTATCTCCATTTTTCATTGAAAGGCATTGTAGACCCCATGAATGAGTATGCATTGGACTCAGGAAGATCTGTTTCTGAATCCTAGATTTTCTGCCGACTTACTAGACATCGAGATGACCTTCAGTAAGTTACTAATGCCTCATCAGCCTCTATTTCTTTAATATTAAAATACAAATAATAACAGCATGGAATAATTTTGAAGATTGAGACTGTGAATGAACAGTGCCCAAGACTGCCTCTCACCAAGACATTCAATATGTGATTACTGTTATTAGATAAAAGTTTAACATTATGTTGCTATTCCTATGGTTAAATTTATAGAAAGTAACAGTTGTGGCAAAGTATGGTTTTAATACCAATTATCATATATAAACTATCTAAGCTTTACAGTAAATGCTGCCTTTAACAAAGACCTGCAGAGAGTCTATCCAAATGGTAACTGATCCTTCTGTATTCCCATCATGGATATAAAGAATTTCAATGCTTTATTTACAATAATGCAAAATGTTGCTGTTGAACTGATATAATCTAGGCAAAACCAAGAAAATTTAATTTTGTTTGTCTAAGGTAAGACAACTTAGTCTAACTAAACATCCATTAGACTTTTTTAAAAAAAAATATTATATTTTCTGTAAATCAAAATTACAATATCACCTCACACCAGTAATAATGGCCATTATTAAAATGTCTACAAATAATAAATGCTGGAAAGGGTGTGTAGAAAAGGAAACCCTCCTACACTGTTGGTGGGAATGTAAATTAATGCAGCCACTATGGAAAACACTATGGAGGTTCCATAAAAAACTAAAAATAGAGTTGCCATATGATCCAGAAATTCCACTCCTAGGCATATATCTAGAGAAAATTCTAATTGGAAAAGATACATGCACCCCAATATTCATAGAAGCACTATTTACAATAGCTATATAATAGTATTTACAATACTATTTCCAAGACATGGAAGCAACCTAAATGTCCACTGATAGATGAATGGACAAAGAAGACACATATGCACACCAAACACATAGTGGAATACTACTCAGTCATGAAAAAGAAGGAAATCATATCATTTGCAGCAAATATAGATGGACCTAGAGACTATCATACTAAATGAAGTTAAATCAGACAGCAAAAGACAAATATCATATGATACCAGTTATATGTGGAATCTAAAATATGATACAAATGAACTTATTTGCAAAACCAGAAACAAGATATACAGAGAATAAACTTATGGTTTCCAAAGGCAAAAGGGATGGGGGAAGGATAAGTTAGGAGTTTGTGATTAGAAAACACAAACTACTGCATAAAAATAGATAAACAACAAAGTCCTACTGTGCAGTGCAGAGCTATAGTCAATATCCTCTAAGAATCCATAATGGAAAAGATCATGAAAAATAATATATATATAAATGGAAACACTTTGTTGTGCAACAGGAAGTAAAACAACATTGTAAATCAAATATAATTCAATTTTAAAAGCATTATGTTTTCAAGTTTCCCACACAGTGATTTTCAAGGAACCTCTAGAGCTCCCAGTAATTCTGGTCAGGATCCACTTTCTAATAAACCCTCAGGAGCATACTTTGCAAAATCAAATCATTTTAGTGTTAACCAACTGATAGAACAATTTTAAAGATCCAAATATCCTAAGTGATACATCACTTTTAGAAACTACTTTTGGTGTTTTCTATTCAAAAACAGGTAAGGAGTCCTAATTTTGGAATGTAAGAAACGCATAAGAACAATGTGATGTAACATCACCATGAGTGACAATGTTTCATTAAGTCCATAAGAGCTGAGATGACGCCCAGCAGTGGATCATGGTCAAGAATCAGAGACTCCTTGACAGAGGCAGCAAATATTGACCTTGGTTTTAAAGGAGAAAAGGAACATGAATAACTGAGTAAAAAGTAACAAGGTATAAGATATAAGATATAAGTTAAAAGGTACAAGATGGGTTCTGTTTATTCTGTTTTTTTAGGATTTCCAAATCAGAAATTTTACTAAGTCCTGGTAGCCTGCTCCAGGATATATAACAAAAAAGGGAGTGATAGTCTCTAAGGTACAAAAGAGTTTCAGTTGGCTTACTATTTCCCCTGTGCCTGTAATTTTGTTCTACTTTGTTTTTGCCAATTACAGATTTCAACATAGAAACAGCCGGCTAAAGAAAACAGCTTCTAGACGTATGTTGTTCTTAATGACTGGTTACTAAGTATTTTCAGATCTTAATTTTGGGTCAGGTCCTTATTGTAATTATTGATTTCACTTTGAAGTTTAAAAATAAAAGAGTTACTGTGCACTCACATATTCATTCCCTTATTCAAGTTATTAAAAATCCTGTCATTTTACAAGCCATGTTATAGAGCACTCTAATAATATTGCCCATTGTCTTTATTTTAACAGAAAACGCTCGAATTCTGTCAAAGATATAGTAAGGCATAATACCAGAAAGTTCAGGAGTTAGTCCATTGAATGATTAAAAGCAGTATACTCATCCATCCTCTCATTTACTCAACAAATATTTATTAAAGATCAAAGTACACATGCACACACACAGACAGACGCCAAACTCTTTTGCAGCGATCAATGACTATCAAAACACATATTTTCAGTTCTAATACCTTGAGCTTTAAAAACTAGAGATAACAAGTGAGTATTTAACTCAGTAAAAGCCAGTTGAGCTTCATTTCTTCCTAATTTAGATTATACATGATATAAACATCACACATTGCTCCTCTTCAAGAGAGGAAACTACATGAAAATGTCAAATTTACTTGTGGTTTCAATAATCTCAGATAACCCTGACATTCAAACATAAAATGTGGAGCCACAAGAAAAATCTTTCTGAAAAATAGTATACTTTTTTTTTAGGTGATACATTTATTTTTGTAATCAAAATTGTTTTTGCTACTCTATCTCATCCATGTTTTCATTTTTTATAGCACCTTAGGAAACTCATCATCAGCTCTTCAGTGAAGATGATATGGAGGATACTGTTTTTGTAGTACATAGTGTTCTTTTGAGACATTCAGATGACATCTCTTTCTGCTCTTAGTGTAAGTGATGACTATATTTTAAGCAACTAATTAACTTCTACATTATGTTGCCTTGAATCACATATTAAAATATGCTTCTGCTTTGCACTGACTTCTAGAAAACTCAAAGTAATATTTTTAATTGATTCCCAGCAAGTATTAATAAGGGTTACCCAGGTGTTACTAGTAGTAAAGAACCTACTTGCCAATTCAGGAGACGTAAGGCATGCTGCGATTCATGGGGTCACAAACAGTCGGACACGACTGAGCAACTGAACTGAACTGAACTGAAGAGACCCAGATTCGATCCTTGTGTTGGGAAGATCTCCTGGAGAAAGGCATGGCAACCCACTCCAGTATTCTTGCCTGGAGAATCCCATGGACAGAGGAGCCTGGCGAGCTACAGTCCATGGGGTCGCAAAGAGTCAGCCACAACCAAAGCGACTCAGCATGCACAAGTATTAAATAAACAGGAGAATATAAGTTCCATAAGAATAATTCTTACTCCGTGAGTAAAATTCCTGAATTGTATCAGCGTAATACTGATATGCTATTAACTGGGCTTCCCTGATAGGTCAGTTGGTAAAGAATCTGCTGCAATGCAGGAGTTCCCAGTTGGATTCCTGAGTTGAGAAGATTCCCCAGAGAAGGGATGGGCTACCCACTCCAATATTCTTGGGCTTCCTTTACGGCTCAGCTGGTAAAGAATCTGCCTGCAATCAGGAGACCTGGGTTCAATCCCTGGGTTGGGAAGATCCCCTGGAGAAGAGAAAGGCTACCCACTCCAGTATTCTAGCCTGGAGAGTTCCATGGACTGTATCGTCCATGGGTCACAAAGAGTCAGACATGACTGAGTGATTTTCACTTTCATTAACTGCACCAATTTTCCACATAGTTATATTCCTTGATGCTGAGCTTTTCATACTGACCTTCACTTGTTTAAAATATCTTTTCTCCTTTAATATACATTTTCTATTTTCTGTCTTGAGTTCACAACTAATAATAATTTGTACATACCTCTTCACTTATATAAATACACACAGCACAGGTATGAACATAACCGTGTACTTGATATACAAACACAATAACATTTCCATGAGACTGGTTTATTGGAGAGTTCACTGGGTTATAAAGATGAAATAGTTGATTTTGTTTTGCTTTCCAAAAAGCTATACAAAACCCCCACCCTCTTGTATTTCATTTTCTTCCTGAGGAACTATTCTGTCATCATGAAATCTATATAATTTATTAACCATTTTAACTTTTAGAACTGTCTGATTCATTTTTTAAATTTAGTTATTCATTTTAAAGTTTAATTCCATATCTGATTCAAAGACCTGCTTATACGTTCATCCTAACCTAAGCTATAATTATCACCCTAGAGGCTGAGATCTGGGACCAGGCTATCTGCTTACTATACCTCTCTCGTTTCTCTTGTCCTCTTCATTGTGACTGATTCCTCCATCATTGAGCATACCTGAACCAGTTGAGAAGTGGGGCTGAATAAAACAGTGTCAGAGCTCAGAACTTGAGTCTAAGATGCATTTCTCAGTTCTACTTTACCATGGGTTTATTGGAAGCTTGTATGATCACTGATGATGTGGTTCTTGCATGTCTGTTCTATTTTTTCTTAGATGTGGACCTTGCGCAGAAACCTAAGCGGACAGGGGAGAAGAAATAATGTGGATATTCTTGGGGCCATAGCTGAAATAGCATCAAAGTAGTACCCAAATATATCACCATTAACCTCTAAAAACTATGCCTCACAAAACTATTCAGAATCTTTGGGCACAAGAGTCAACAAAACCATTTTACATGATAAGCATCTATGCGAAGAGAGCAGAGAATGTGACAAGCAGCTAATGCGACAAGTAGTTTTACAAGTTCTCTTGGTTACTTCTGTCTATGCAACCAAATGATTTGAGAATTCGCAGGCAGATGTGAGTGGATAGTAGGAAACTAAATGCCAATTCCCTTCTTGCAGTCATCACAATCTTCTTGGGAGTTCAAGTTGAGGAGAGAGACATAACAACTTTTTTCTGTAGACAAAGCCCACTTACATGACTTCCCTTATAATGACTACAAGTGACAGGATAGGTGCTGTCAGAGTCTCTTCCTGGAACTGGCAAATCTCAGCAGGTTCTAAAGGATGACAGTCAGCTCCAGCTGCTGGTAGGTATAGACTGCAACTGGAGAAGGAAATGGCAACTCACTTCAGTATTTTGCCTGGAAAATTCCATGGACAGAGGAGCCTGGTGGGCTATAGTCCATGGAGTTGCAAAAGAGTCAGACATGACTTAGCAACTAAACAGTAACACAGGCTGTAACAAGTGTAATACTTTTTATTTTTAATGCTAGCTTTCAGTTCAGTTCAGTTCAGTTGCTCAGTCCTGTCCTACTCTTTGCAACCCGGTGAATCACAGCACACCAGGCCTCCCTGTCCATCACCAACTCCTGGAGTTTACTCAAATTCATGTCTATCGAGTTGGTGATGCCATCTAGCCATCTCATCCTCTGTCGTCCCCTTCTCCCCTAATCCCTCCCAGCATCAGGGTCTTTTCCAATGAATCAACTCTTCGCTTGAGGTGGCCAAAGTATTTGAGTTTCAGCTTCAGCATCAGTCCTTCCAATGGACACAGCTTTGGGTGTTAGCAATAATTCCAGAACATCAGGAAAAATCCTATTTCATCTCTTGTCAAGCCTTCCCTAAGAGAATCTTAGTTACCCAATCAAAAAATGGGCCAAGAACTAAACAGACATTTCTCCAAAGAAGACATACAGATGGCTAACAAACACATGAAAAGATGCTCAAGGTCACTCATTATCAGAGAAATGCAAATCAAAACCACAGTGAGGTACCATTACACGCCAGTCAGAATGGCTGCTATCCAAAAGTCTACAAGCAATAAATGCTGGAGAGGGTGTGGAGAAAAGGGAACCCTGTTACACTGTTGGTGGGAATGCAAACTAGTACAGCCACTATGGAGAACAGTGTGGAGATTTCTTAAAAAACTAGAAATAGAACTGCCATATGACCCAGCAATACCACTCCTGGGCATACACACCAAGGAAACCAGATCTGAAAGAGACACGTGTACCCCAATGTTCATCGCAGCACTGTTTATAATAGCCAGGACATGGAAGCAACGTAGGTGCCCATCAGCAGATGAATGGATAAGGAAGCTGTGGTACATATACACCATGGAATATTACTCAGCCATTAAAAATAATTCATTTGAATCAGTTCTAATGAGATGGATGAAACTGGAGCCCATCATACAAAGTGAAGTAAGCCAGAAAAATAAAGACCAATACAGTATACTAACACATATAGATGGAATTTAGAAAGATGGTAATGATAACCCTATATGCAAAACAGAAAAAGAGACACAGATGTACAGAACAGACTTTTGGACTCTGTGGGAGAAGGCGAGGGTGGGATGTTTTGAGAGATCAGCATCAAAATATGTGTATTATCAAGGGTGAAACAGATCACCAGCCCAGGTTGGATGCATCAGACAAGTGCTTGGGCCTGGTGCACTGGGAAGACCCAGAGGGATCGGGTAGAGAGGGAGGTGGGAGGGGGGATCGGGATGGGGAACACATGTAAATCCATGGCTGATTCATGTCAATGTATGGCAAAAACCACTACAATATTGTAAAGTAATTAGCCTCCAACTAATAAAAATAAATGAAAAAAAATCTTAGTTATATTCAGCTAGCTGGCTAAGATTCCTTTATCTCGGGGAAGGTAAGTCTTTTGCTAGCCCTAGAAAATGACTCAAGATTAATAAAAACTAGTCACAGAAATTCCACTATCCTACTTTCCTTCATTAAATATTTTCCCCAAAATTTCTTGGAGATAGAGGTGCCCATATGACAAGTTGTACTCAGTGAGACATAAGAGAAATTCTGCTAGGAGGCTCTGGGGAAAATTCGTGTTCCTATATAAAAAGATGAACTTTGCAAGAAGAAACTTTTATGTCCCAGCCCTTTCTACTCAGGATACTGGTTGTGTGGTTTTGGTGCCCACAAGTGCTGCAACTATCTTGAGACTATGTCTAGAGGGCCACTGAGAGCATGGAGATGCTAACAAAATGAAATGTTATCCCTGAGCTGCTATATACAACCTGCAGTCGCCTTCTTTCAGGTTTCTT
Organism: Cervus canadensis; assembly: GCF_019320065.1. Taxonomy (NCBI): domain Eukaryota; kingdom Metazoa; phylum Chordata; class Mammalia; order Artiodactyla; family Cervidae; genus Cervus; species Cervus canadensis. Next base: position 18,291,937 of record NC_057418.1, on the reverse strand, counting down.
GCCTTTGTTATATAAGCCAAAATCCATAAGGAATTCTTCTAACGGCATATAGATTCCTTCTCAACTGATAAAATTAATGTTTTAAAAATGCACAAATTATTAATGATAATGCATTTTTCATTAAAAAATTATATTTACCTCCAGATAATTTCCTCCCAGATATTAGGACATGGAAGTACACTCTATCTTGATGACAATCTCTCTATCAGTATGAAAGACTAAATATTGCTTTCAGGAACAATTAATTACTCATTGGTCTCATTATCTTCAATAACTGTGGTTTTGAGGAATTGGAAATAAAGAACAATTTTTCTTTAAAAATAACTAAACATTTCCTTGGACTTCCTTGGTAGCTCAGACCGTAAAGAATATACCTGCAATGCAAGAGACACAGGTTCCATCTCTGGGTGCAGAAGATCCCTTGGAGAAGGGAATGGCAATGCACTTCAGTATTCTTGCCAGGAGAATCCCATGGACAGAGGAGCCTGGAGGGCTACTGTCCATGGGATCGCAAAGAATTGAACACAAGTGAGTGACTAACACTTTCTTTCACTTGAAACAGCTCCTATCAAGTCAAGAGCCTCTAATTACTGCAGTTATAGCTAAAGAATCAATACAAAATGAAATAAAGTTCTAAAGAGTGTCACAAATGGAAAAATTAGAGATAGATTAACTTTGAAAGTAAATACATGACACAAGAAGAATCCCTATAATTTAAATATCTGTCTTGGCAGAGATATAGATGGTTAAACTTGGGAGAAATCACTATGTGACTTTAATTTCTACTATTATCTGCTGAACAGGAAATTTCAATAAAGTCTTTTAGAATAGCTTACAAGAACTGTTTTATAGCATACATTTTCACAAGGAAAGTTTTTTAAAAATTAAATTTAGTCTATCATGTATGTGATAAGAACAATAGAGTTGGTAATTTATTACATTAATATTTCAGCTTATTTAAATACATAATTAATATCTTTCTAGACAACTATACAACATTTCATTCCAGATTTACTTTAGAAAGTGAGTTGCATATTCCTATATCCTGAAATCTATTTTTTATACATAAACTTCCTTTCACAACATATGTTCCAGCTACAATTTCACACTTATTTAATTTTAATAACTGACTAAATGTGATAGATAACTGAAAGAAGATTTACAAACAGAGGCCTCTCTCTCTTTCTGCCCAAGAGAGTGATACCATCGCTCTTTTAGTTGCTTTAGAATCTAGTCACTGTAGCTAAAAGTAAATGGCTATCTTCTGGATAGAGATTTGATATTTCAGGGAGAAACAAAATATTCATGTGCTTATGCCAGTTAAAGCAGCTTTGTTTCCCATAAGTTATGTAAGACAGGTTATTTTTCATGCTACTATTCTCAAGCTAAATTTGCTTATATTTCAACAACAACTCATTTGGAATTTTCTTATGTTACCACTAAGGAATCATTAAGCTGTGTATCACAAGCTAAATGTGCACATTTAAAAAAAAAAGGGAGGGGCCTTAGTCTTCCAGTATATCTATTCTCATTGCTTGCATGGCATTTATCCCTATTGTATTCCCAATGCATAAACCACATACACACAAATCTGGGCATAATTTGAAAAGTAAATAATATTTTCTGTTTTTTAACTGGTGTGTTAACCAACCAAACACAATATTCTCTGATTACAGTATTCTAAAAGAGACAGATACAGATGGAATTGTGACTTAGGCAGTGCTCATTCTTTAATGGCTTTTTAACCTCATCTCTGGAACAATTCTTCCTACTTTCTGTAGCCCCAACCAACAAAGCATTAATTCAGCTAGCCACTCTCACAAAAGCAGTTGAGCATGACAGATTCTGCTGGGTTACTGTTTATCATGTGTTGTATACACCTTCTTTCCCAGTCTCTGAAGGCTCTACTTTTCCTAGCAAATCTAATACTAATCAGCTGACTAGGTTTTATTAGGAGGGTCCCCATGCCATTTTCATATTTATTATAATCTCTGAAAGTAAACATAATTTTAAAACTCTAACTTGCTATGTAAATATAAGTGGCCATTGTCTAAGTCTATTCAGGCTGCTATAAATAAATATAAATAAAATACAAGAGAATGGGTAATTTATAAACAACAGGAATTTATTTCTCAGAGGTCTGGAGGCTGGAAGTCTAAAATCAGGGCATCAGCACCGACAGGTGAGGGTCCTCTCCTAGCTTACAAGCTTGCTCTTGTATCCTCACATGCCATGAGCTGCAAGATATCTAAGTGCAGTCTCTTTCATAAGAGAAATAATTCCATTCATGAAGCCTCTGCCCTTATGACCTAATCATGTCCCAAAGACCCCCATCTCCTAATACCATCACCTTGGGGGTTAGGTTTCAACATATAAATTTGTGGGGGACACACGAACATTTGGACTTCCCTGGTGGCTCAGTGGTAAAGAACCCACCTGCCAATGCAAGAGACGTGGATTTGATCCCTGGGTCAGGAGGATCCGCTGGAGAAGGAAACGGCAACCCACTCCTGTATTTTTGCTTGGGAAATCACACGGACAGAGAAGCCTGGTGGGCTACAGTTCTTGGGGTCGCAAATGGGTCGGACATGACTTTGCTACCAAAACAGCAACATAAACATTTAGACCATAATAGCCACCTACATCCAACATCCTGCAATTTCTTCAAATAATCCAGTCTGTTTTCTACCTCTTGGCTTTCACATTCAAGAGGCTCTTTTTACTGAGAATACCTTATCTCTTTGTCTACCTGGCACATACCTATGAATCCTTAAACACTCAATTATCCTCAGAAAATTCTAATCATCCCAGTAGTTTGTCATTTGTTCATTTATGACCTCATAATAATCAGCACTCTACCATAGCACATACAAAAGTTCATTATACTAATTTTAACACAGCTATCTTTTCTTAATAGACAGTGACAAGAATTGATAAGGATTCTATCTCATTCAACTTTATATTCCCACAACTTGTAAAGCATTTGGCATCTAATTCTGCAAAATATTTACTGAACAGAATGTATCACATGTAAAGTAAAAAAATAATTGCTGCATGTGCTATCTTTATCCAAAGAAATAAATATCTGGTGGTTCAGAGGGTAAAGCATCTGCCTTCAAGGCGGGAGACCTGGGTTCGATCCCTAGGTCAGGAAGATCCCCTGGACAAGGAAATGGCAATCCACTCCAGTACTCTTGCCTGGAAAATCCTATGGATGGAGAAGCCTGGTAGGCTTTGGTCCATGGGGTTGCAAAGAGTCGGACATGGCTGAGTGACTTCACTTTCTTTCACTTATATATCATCAAGTACCAAAGCAGCTGTGAGGGGAATATTTTACTGATAGAGGAGTGGGGAGTTGGTTTTTATATCCTTTAGTGTTAGTCACTCAGTCATGTCTGGCTCTTTGCCCATCAGGCTCCTCTGTCCATGGGATTCTCCAGGCAAGAATACTGGAGTGGGTTGCCATTCCCTTCTCCAGGGGATCTTTCCAACCCAGGGATAGAACCTAGGTTTTCCGGACTGCAGGCAGATTCTTTACCGCCTGAGCCAAGAAAGCTCTCCTTTAACTTATATTCATATTGCTGGTGTTTCTATTATGTCTGCCTAGGGTACATCTGCCTCATGGGCTTCATAAATTTTCCTTTGTATTATATAGTAATAATGTAGCAGAGAAGTCAGCTCTGTACAGAATTGAGCCTGTGTTTTCACCTTGTCTGTGCACTATTTGAAACTTCATTCAAACTAATAAAGCTTCCTATGATTTTCAGGCGGTTCCCCTACCAAGTCACAGCATTTTCCTTCAAAAGGTGGGTGATGATCATTTTCCTAAAATTTGGTCCTACAGTAGAAAAGCTCTCATGTTTCCCCAAGAAATGAAAAGATATTAAATTATAAAGAGGAATTCAGACTAAGTTAGAAAATCTGCCTAAATTGATATTTTGATGCTTGCCACAAATGAGTTTAACACATCAGGTTAAAAAAAAAATGAAAACTTCTCTGAAATAGCAAAGAGACCCATATGACAGAACATTAATGAAACATTTTTTGTGACTTCCACATAATATTTATCTCTAACTAAAAAATAAAGCATATGATATAAGGAACCTAAATTTATTTACATCTACAAACACATTTTTCCATCATTCATTTCACTATTTTGAAATTTCTAAAGACTATACAGCCAGCAGTCACTATAGAAATAGTACACCTCTTTTAAGCTTGCGCTGTAAAGTGGACGAGGATGAAGGAAAATTTAACTAAAACTGCTTCTAATTTAGGGCAGAGGAACTTTAATAAATCTGAAGAGCTTTTCAAACACATACCTGTATTCCAGATGACTGGAAATACCCAATCATAAATATTCTATTTTACATAAGAAGGTGCTGTTTTTGTAATCAGGGTAATAATCACTGATAATTTGGATTTTTTTAAATGTTTGATTAAATATTCCATTTGTGCCAGTATATCCACTATGAATTACCCTCCTTAATGACACAAATTTATGCATTTCAAATTGATTTTCATATACCACATTTAACTGGAAAAAAATTGAAAAAATATTCTGCACAGGAGAAATAGTCATTAAAGCAACAGGACTCCTTTCCTGGTTTCTGGTAGAACAGGTGAAATTCCTCCCACCTCTTATCAAACAAAATATAGAAAACCCACATTTGTTAAAAACATTTGGTACAGGCAAAGCATTCTAGCTATTGTAATATTCATTTGGCACATGGATAATTACCTTTCAAAGGATCAAAATACAATGAGATATATAATACCTATTTGATTACAAATGAATCATTTTATGATGAGGGCCATTCAAACTGTTGAAATTTCTCAGTTACCATTTTTTCAGCTTCACTGAGATATTGACAAATATAACTTGTATATATTTAAAGCATACAACTTGATGGTTTAATACATATGTACACTGTGAGACAATTGCTACAATCAAGTTAATCAGCATATCCATAACCACACGTTGCTATTACAGCTTTTGTAGTGAGACCACTCACGATCAACTCTTGTAGCAAATTGCAGGTATACCATACAATATTATTAACCATAGTCACAGAGAACTGTTGTAGCTCAGTCAGTAAAGAATCTGCCTGTGATGTAGGAAACCTAGGTTCAATCCCTGGGTTTGGAAGATCCCCTGGAGAAGGAAACAGCAACCAACTCCAGTATTTTTGCCTGGAAAATTCCATGGACAGAGGCGCCTGGTGGGCTACAGTCCATGGGGTCACAAGAGCCAGACATGACTTAGTGACTAAACCACCATAGTAACATGCTGTTCGTTAGATCTCCAGAATGATTCATCCTACATAACTGAATGTGTATACTCTTTGAACAGCATCTCCCCGTTTCTCCCATCCCCGAGTCCCTGGCAAACATCTTTCTATTTTCTGCTTTTATGAGTTCAAATGTTTTAGATTCCATATATAAATGACATCATGGAGTAATTTGTTTTTCTATGTCTGGCTTATTTCACTTGTCCTCCAGGTCTGTCCATTGATGCTTTCGAATTGTGGCGCTGGCAAAGACTCTTGACAGTCCCTTGGACAGCCAGGAGATCAAACCAGTCAATCCTAAACAAAATCAAGTCTTAACATTCATTTGGAAGGACTGATGCTGAAGTTGAAGCTCCAATATTTTGGCCACCTGATGTGAAGAGCTGGCTCATTGGAAAAGATCTTGATGCTGGAAATGACTGGAGGTGAAAGGAGTGGGGAAAGCAGAGGATGGTTAGATACATCACCAACTCAACGGACACGAGTCTGAGCAAACTCCAGGAGACAGTGAAAGGCAGGAAAGTCTGGCAGGCTTCAGTCCATGGAGTCACAAAGTGTCAAACCTGACTTAGTGACTGGACAACAATAAAATATATGCAGTCACATTATCTTTATCCATTAATCCACCGATAAACACTTTCGGTTGTTTCTATACATTGAATATTGTACATAATGCTTCAATGAACACAGGGGTGCAGATTTCTTCGAGACACTGATTTTATTTCCTTTGGTTACATACCCAGATATGAGATTGCTAAATCATATGGCAGCTGTATTTTTCATTTTTTTTGGAAAATCTATGCTGTTTTCCATAATGGTTGTACTAATTTACATTCCCATCAACAGTGTACCGGAGTTCATTTTTCCCCATATCCTTGTCAATATCTCTTTTGCCTTTTTGTAATATTCTAACAAGTTTAAGGTAATAGCTCATTGTAGGTTTGATTTCCACTTCTCTGATGATTACGGATGTTGTGACCCTTACATTTATATACCTGTTGGCCATTTGAATGTGCTCTTTTGACAAGTATGTATTCAGGCCCTTAGTCCATTTTTTATTCAGGTTTGTTTTTGTTTTTATTGTTTGTTTTTGCTGTTTGACTGGCTGAATTATTTCTATATTTCATATTTAACCACTTACCAATTATATGGTTTGCAAATATTTTATCCCATTCTGTAGGTTGCTTCTCCTTGCAATCTCATCAAAAAATAGACAAAATTCTTTGTCTGTCTTTGCTTTTGCTCCTGTGATTTTGGCATCATATCCAACAAATTATTGCCCAGATTAATGTCAAGAAGCTTTTCCCCTATGTTTTAGTCTAGTAGTTTTACAGTTTCAGGAATTATGTTTATTTCTTTAATCTGCTTTGAGCTGATTTTTGTAGATAATGGGAGAGAAGTGTCAAATTTCATTCTTCTCCATGGGGATATCCAGTTTTCCCAATATTGGGAAGAGACTTTTCCTTTTTATATAACTTTTTATATATAACTTTTATAACTTATATAACTTTTCCTTATTATGGGTAATTACCATTCTTGTCAAAGATCAGTTGACTGCAATTGTGTGGATTTATTTCTGGGCCCTCTATTCTGTTACACTGGCCTATATGTCTTTTTTTTTTTTTGCAAGTATACTGTTTTGATGTAGCTTTGTAATAGAATTTGAAATCAGGGAGTATGATACCTCCAACTTTGTTTTCCTTTCTCAAGATTCTTCTGGGGCTCCCTATGAATACTAGAATTGTTATACTACTTCTGTGAAGAATGTCATTGGGACTTAGATAGGGCCTTACATTGAACCTATGCACTGAATCTGTGCAATCTTCCATTGAATCTTTGCATAATACAGATATTTTATGAATCCTTCCAATCCACAAACAAAAATTGTCTTTCCACTCATCTGTGTCTCTTGATTTCTTTTACCAAGGTTTTATAATTTTCAGTGTATAAGTCTTTCGTGCATTATGTCAAGTTAAATCTAATATTTTATTCTTTTTGTTGCTACTATGAATTAAATTGTTTCCTTAATTTCCTTTTCAGCCAGTTTGGGTATTTTGTGTTGTTTGTGTATAGAAACATGATTGATTTTTGTATGTTGATTTTGTACCCTTCAACTTTACAGAATTCATTTATTAATTCTAACAGGTTTTGTTACTCGAGTCTTTTGAGTTTTCTACATATATAATTATGTCATCTGCAAATAGAGAAAAATTTACTTCTCCCTTTCCAATTTGGATGTTATTTCTCTTTTCTTTACTCACTGCCTTGACTAGGACTTCTAGTACTACATTGAATAGAAGTGGTAAGAGTGAGCATTATTGCCTTACACCAGTTATTGAAGGGAAAGTTTTCATTCTTTCCTCACTGAATATGATGTTAGCTGTGAGCTTTTCATAAATGGCCTTTGTTGTGAACTTTGGAAGAATGTATTCTGTTGCTTTTGGATGGAATGTTTTGTGTATATTTGTTAAGTTCATACAATCTGATGTTTCCTTAATGATATTCTGTCTAGATGATCTATCCATTGATATAAATTATTACATTTCTATCTCTCACTTTAGTCTGTTAATACATGCTTTATATATTTAGGTGCCCCTATGTTGGGTATATAAAAATTTACAAATGTTAGATCCCTGATGTTGGATTGACCCCTTTATGATTATAGAATGCCCTTTTTGGTCTCTTATTATAGTCTTTGTTTTAAAGTCTATTTTGTCTGATATACGTATAGCTACCCCGTCTTTCTTTTGGTTTCCATTTGCATAGAACAGCTTTTTTCATCCTTTCATTTTCAGTCTGTGCATTTCTGAAGTGAGTCTCTCATAGAAGTGTAAAGGTGAGTCTTATTTTTTACCCATTAAGCCACTCTATGTCTTTCGATAAAGGAATTTAGTACATTTACATTTAAAGAAATTATTGACATGTATTTATTTACAGCTATGATGTTAATTATTTTCTAGTTGTTTCATAGTTCCTCTCTGTTTCTTTCTTCTCTTTCTCTCATCCTTTGTAATTTGCTAGCTTTGCTTATCGGTATTTTTTAATTCCTTTCTCTTTAACTTTTGTACATCTGCTTTTTGTTTTGTGGTTACCAGTAGGCTTACATATAACAACTTATAAGAACTTAAGTTTGATAACATTCTAAGGCTCTATATTTCTGCTCTCTACCTCCACCTGGTTTTATATTTTAGAAGCCACATCTTATATCTTTTTGTCTTGTATGAAAGTATTAATCTTTCAGTCGTGTCCAGCTCTCTGTGATCTCATGGACCGTAGCCTCTGTCCATGGAATTCTCCAGGCAAGAATACTGGAGTGGGTAGCCATTCCATTATCCACAGGGTCTTCCCAGCCCAGTGATTGAATGTGGGTGTCCCACATTGCAGGCAGATTCTTCACTATCTGATCCACCAGGAATGCCTTGTGTATACCTTAACTAATGATTGCAGTTATAGTCCTTTATCATATGATTCTTCTGCAATTATTCTCTCCTGCTCTGTATCTCATCTTCTAATTCTCATGAGATTGTCTTCTGTAGAGCAGATTATTTTAATTTTAATGAAATGAAATCTAATAAATTTAATAATTTATTGTTTTATTGAAATTTAATAAAATAATAACTGTTCAGCTTATCAGTTATTTTTTTCACAGATTATGCTTTTGGTACACTATCTAAAAGTACCCCCATCATCATCATATCCAAAGTCTTCTAGGTTTTCTTCTATGCTATCTTTTAGGAGTTTTATACTTTTATATTTTATATTTATACAGTTGACCAAACAGTTTGTTCTGGTTTTTCCATAAAATGTTATGGAAAGACCCAAACAAACTTTTTGGCTAACCCAATAGATCTGTGATCTATTTTTTAGTTAATTCTTGTGAAGGTAATTTTGGAATTTTTAAAGTACAAAATGATTTCCAGGATTGGTACCCCAGTTTATAACATTATAGCTATGGAAAATAAGGATTTGGTTTACATGAGCTTGTTTTTTAACCATCGAAGAATCAATTAGTTTTTAAGTTGGAAATCATTTGCTCAAGTGGTTTCTAAATATCTGTCTTTACATTGGTTTCACTAGAGTTACCTGGATGGTTGGACAGATTTGGTTTATTTTTTAAAAGTTAATTCTTAGGATCTAATTATCAAGAAGGGACTTTATGGCACATGAACATAATTGATGATTATATGCTACTACTGTGCAGTAGGTAAGGTGTTTAAGTTTATTTAAGGGGGATGGCTCAGCTGGTAAAGAATTCACCTGCAGTGTGGGAGATCTGGTTTCAGTCCCTGGGTTGGGAAGATCCCCTGGAGAAGGAAATGGCTACGCATTTCAGTATTCTGGCCTGGAGAATTCCATGGACCATATAGTCCATGGGGTCACAAAGAGTCAGACATGACTGACTGACTTTCACTTCTCAAGGGCCCGAAGGGCCAAAGAATGTTCAAACTACTGTACAAGTGCACTCATTTCACATGCCAGCAAAGTAATGCTCCAAATCCTTCAAGCTAGGCTTCAGCAGTACCTGAACTGAGAACCTTCAGATGTACAAGCTGGGTTAAGAAAAGGCAGAGGTCCCAGAGTACATTGTCACCCTGCTTATTTATATGCAAAATATAAATGCAAAATACTGGGCTGGATGGATCACAAGCTAGAATCAAGATTGCTGAGAGAAATATCAACAACCTCAGATGATACCACCCTAATCGCAGAAAGTGAAGAGGAACTAAAGAGACTCTTGATGAATGTGAAAGAGGAAAGTAAAAAAGCTGGCTTAAAACTCAATATTCAAACAACTAAGGTCATGGCATCTGGTCCTACCACTTCATGGAAAATAGAAGGGGGAAAAAGTGTAGACAGTGAAAGATTTTATTTTCTTGGGTTCCAAAATCACTGCAGATGGTGACTACAGCCATGAAATTAAAAGACATTTGCTCCTTGAAAAAGCTATGACAAACCTAGACAGCATATTAAAAGGCAGAAACTTTGCTGACAAAGGTTCATAGATTCAAAGCTATGGTTTTTCCAGTAGCCTTGTACAGATGTGAGAGTTGGACCATAAAGAAGGCTGAGTGCCAAAGAATTGATGCTTTTGAATTACAGTGCTGAAGAAGACTCTTGAGGGTTCCTTGGACTGCAAGAAAATCAAAATCAGTCAATCCTAAAGGAAATCAACCTGAATATTCATTGGAAGGACTGATGCTGAAGCTCCAATCCTTTGGCCACCTGATGTGAAAAGTTGACCCACTGGAGAAGACACTGAAGCTTGGAAAGATTAAAGGCAGGAGGAGAAGAGGACAACAGAGGATTAGATGGTTGGATAGCATCACTGACTCAATGGAGGTGAGTCTGAGGAAATTACAGGTGATAGTGAAGGACAAAGAAGCCTGGCATGCTGGAAAAGAAGTCATAGCAGTCCATGGAGTCACAAACGGTCAGACATGACTTAGTGACTAAACAACAACAACACCAAAAGCAAAAGTGGAATTTAATACAATTTAAAGAAAGTGGAAACTCATACCTAATTTTACTGTTGTCACCAAGATTCACCTAAACAATACACCAGTGATCACATCTGAGCATAGTGCTGACCTTCTAGTGGATAAAAGCTTTAGAAAGGTGCTTTCTCCCTTGACAAGCATCATTTTATGCTAACACTACTATGACTAAGTTTCCATGAGACTGTAGACTCTTTCTGAAAGTGCTACATCATATGTATATTTTAAAATGACACATGATAGTGGCCCTTGAAATATTGAAAAATATTTCAGTTCTGTATTTCTCAAAATTGCATAGTAAATATTACTTAAGTCTAAGCATCAAGAGATTTATCTACAATGTCCCTATTCCTTAATGCTTAGAGGCCATATTGACAGAACCAGTTGGGAAAAAATATATGCCATTGGAAAAAGTAACAACAGGGAATGGAGGTGAGGAGTGACTGAGAAAGGTATCAAGGATACAGGCTATGTTATCTTCATTGATAAAAACTGTATATAATCTCACATCTTCCCTTATCCATCAGACCCAACTTTAGCTTTCTCCTTGATGAAAGTGAAAGAGGAGTGTGAAAAAGTTGGCTTAAAGCTCAGCATTCAGAAAACTAAGATCATGGCATCCGGTCCCATCACTTCATGGCAAATAGATGGGGAAACAGTGGAAACAGTAGCTGAATTTATTTTTCTGGGCTCCAAAATCACTGCAGATGGTGAATGCAGCCATGAAATTAAAAGACACTTACTCCTTGGAAGGAAAGTTATGACCAACCTAGATAGCGTATTAAAAAGCAGAGACATTACTTTGTCAACAAAGGTTCATCTAGTCAAGGCTATGGTTTTTCCAGTGGTCATGCAAGGATGTGAGAGTCAGACCATAAAGAAAGCTGAGCACCAAAGAATTGATGCTTTTGAAGTGTGGTGTTGGAGAAGACTCTTGAGAGTCTCTTGGACTGCAAGGAGATCCAACCAGTCCATCCTAAAGGAGATCAGTCCTGGATGTTCATTGGTAGGACTGATTTTGAAGTTGAAACTCCAATACTTTGGCCACCTGATGCGAAGAGCTGACTCATCTGAAAAGACCCTGATGCTGCAAAAGATTGAGGGCAGGAGGAGAAGGGGACGACAGAGGATGAGATGGTTGGATGGCATCACCAACACAATGGACACGGGTTTGGGTGGACTCTAGGAACTGGTGATGGACAGGGAGGCCTGGTGTGCTGTGGTTCATGGGGTTGCAAAGACTCGGACACGACTGAGTGACTGAACTGAACTGAGTTTACCTAATTTACAAGCATTGCTTTATTAACATCCAAAATAAGTACTTACAAAGAAATGGTGAATTCCGTTCTCCTTATGTCATAAATCCATGTCCTGTGCAGCATTTTGGGTATAGATTACACATTTTACTTTATAAATTATGAGAGGAAGAGTTTTCAGATTACAGGTTGAGCTTGCAGCAGTGGAGACAGAACAAACCTTGGCCTTTGAAATAAATTTGACCTGCAATTTAGCAAGGAAAAAAATAAATTGAAAGTTAACAGTTAAACCTATCCATGGTTAGCCAAACAAAATCTTTGAAGTTCTAAATAGGAAGATCTGTGTTCAAGTCACATACTTCCTGTCTCCTAATGTATCAGCCATGCTACAGCAAAGCATGCCCAATCTGATACTGTTTCTTATTTGTTTAACCTGGCACACACTCACTTCAACATAGCTGATCACCTCTACCAGCACCAGTTTCCCAAAACAATGTTTCTTCTTTCCACTGTCTGTTGATACCAGACACATTTTAAAAATGGTTTTGGACATTGTAACTCATTCTGAAATAGTGATTTTGACCCAGATATTTTCACTTTGTCAGAAAGAGGAAAAACCGTCCTAAGGCAGATAGGTAGGCAAGAACACGGAAAGAAAAAGTCCTCTTTGCCTAGCCTCAATAATGCTGAATGACCATTGGCTTCACTTCCACAGAGTAGGCAAATCTAAGTAGAATATGGAATAATCTTCTTAAGGAATTTTATTAATGATCTTTCTATAAAGGAGAGCTGGGTCTGAATGATCCTTACTGTGGATACACTGTCATCACACCTCCTGTCTTCTTTGTTTTTTTTCCATAAGAATCTATAAAGTTTGGTGAAAAATTATTTCTTTTTATTTGATAGACGACATGCCTTAGTAATAAAGAGGAAATAGCCTAGACAAAGGAGTCAAGAGGAGTGCTAGATCCTCTTGTTCTCTTAGAGCTAACCTATGGCAAGTCACTTTTCTGAGTCTCAGGTTCCTCTTCTGTAAAATGAAAATTGTAAATATTTCATATTATCATTATAAGAATCAAATGGAAAAATGTACATGAATGGGATTTGCAAAAATAAGGTTCTACTCATAAAGCATCAGTTATGCTGTTTATGCCTGCAAGGGATTTAAATTTGCTTTACTCATTTACTCCCTCTCAATCAGTCCTCCTTGAGAAAAACTTGTAACAATCTTTTTAAAATAGAAGACCAGAGTTATTGGCAAGATTTAAATAAATCTAATCCCCAAAAGGAATTGGAACTATAAATTTGGCCTAGTGAGACCACACAAGGAAGCAAGTAGTCTGACTTTGACCACGTTTAAAGGAGATCAGTCCTGGGTGTTCATTGGAAGGACTGATGCTGAAGCTGAAACTCAAATAGTCTGGCCACCTCATGCGAAGAGTTGACTCATTGGAAAAGACCCTGATGCTGGGAGGGGTTGAGGGCAGGAGGAGAAGGGGACAACAGAGGATAAGATGGCTGGATAGCATCACCGACTCGATGGACATGAGTTTGAGTAAACTCCAGGAGTTGGTGATGGACAGGGAGGCCTGGCGTGCTGCGATTCATGGGGTCGCAAAGAGTCAGACACGACTGAGTGACTGAACTAACTGAATGACAGTTTCAAGAAGAGGCAGTTGAACTCTATGAACACTGAGTGATACGCTGATTGGCTGATGTCCAGTCAGTTGATTTCCACTTGAGAATGCTACTACATCTTTAGCATCTAAATGGGTGGATGAATTGAACTCTGGCAGGAGTGAACCACACAATTGCACTCATCTCACATGCTAGCAAAGTAATGCTCAAAATTCTCCAAGCCAGGATTCAACAGTATGTGAACCATGAATTTCCAGATGTTCAAGCTGGATTTAGAAAAGGCAGAGGAACCAGAGATCAAAATGCCAACATCCACTGGATCATTGTAAAAGCAAGAAAGTTCCAAAATATTATCTACTTCTGCTTTATTGTCTACGCCAAAGCCTTTGACTGTGTGGATCACACGAAACTGGAAAATTCTGAAAGAGATGGGCATACCAGACAACCTGACCTGCCTCCTGAGAAATCTGTATGCAGGTTAAGAAGCAACAGTTAGAACTGGACATGGAAAAACAGACTGGTTCCAAATTGGGAAAGGAGTACATCAAGGCTGTATATTGTCACTCTGCTTATTTAACTTATATGCAGAGTACATCATGCAAAATGCTGGGCTGGATGAAGCACAAGCTGGAATCAACACTGCAGGGAGAAATATCAATAACCTCAGATATGCAGATAACACCACCCTTATGGCAGAAAGTGAAGAAGAACTAAAGAGCCTCTTGATGAAAGTGAAACAGGAGAGTGAAAAAGTTGGCTTAAAGCTCAACATTCAGAAAACTAAGATCATGGCATCTGGTCCCATCACGTCATGGCAAACAGATGGGGAAACAGTGGAAGACTTTTTTTGGGGGCTCCAAAATCACTGCAGATGGTGACTGCAGCCATGAAATTAAAAGACACTTGCTCCTTGGAAGAAAAGCTATGATCAACCTAGACAGCATATTACAAAGCAGACACATTACTTTTCCAACAAAGGTCCATCTAGCCAAGACTATGGTCTTTCCAGTAGTCATGTATGGACATGAGAATTGGACTATAAAGAAAGCTGAGCACAGAAGAATTGATGCTTTTTAACTGTGGTGTTGGAGAAGACTTTTGAGAGTCCCTTGGACTGCAAGGAGATCCAACCAGTCCATCCTAAAAGAGATGAGTCCTGAGTGTTCATTGGAAGGACTGTTGTTGAAGGTGAAACTCCAATACTTTGGCCACCTGATGTGAAGAACTGACTCATTTTGAAAAGACCCTGATGCTGGGAAAGATTGAAGGCAGGAGAAGGGGACAGCAGATGATGAAATGCTTGGATGGCATCACTGACTCAATGGACATGAGTTTGGGTAAATTACTGGAGTTGGTGATGGACAGGAAGGCCTAGCGTGCTGCAGTCCATGGGTGGCAGAGTTGGCCATGACTGAGTGACTGAACTGAACTGAACTGATGTCAAGAACTGACTCACTGGAAAAGATCCTGATGCTGGGAAAGATTGAAGGCAGGAGGAGAAGGGGATGAGACAGGATGAGATGGTTGGGTGGCATCACTGACTTGATGGAATTAAGTTAGAGTAAGCTCCAGGAGTTGGTGATGATGGACAGGGAAGCCTGGCATGCTACAGTCCATGTGGTCACAATGAACCAGACATGACTGAGCAATTGAACTCAACTGAACTTAGGTGTGAACAGCTGCTTCACAGCTGGGAGCTTCCAGAATGCTAGATGCAAAAATGAGTCACGTTTTCTGAAATTAGCTCTGGTGATTCTGTATTGAAAAACACATTACTCTATAGAGAACTATTCAAAGGCTATACTTTGAAAATACAGGACTGAACATATATATTATTGTAAAAACTGTTAAAATCTTAATTGTAAGCATATGCTACTGTATATAGAATATAGAATTCTCTCTCTGTATTACATCAGAGGGTGAAATTACATCTCTAGATATATAACTGGATTCCTAGTTTACTATTTTTGTACAGGTTAACAATAATGTCTGTAGAGATTAATTACTCAATAACATTGAACAAAAATAAAATGAGGCTGGGTTTATTTTAAAATATCTCTACCTGGCACCAGCAGGACTTGGTAAAATTGAGCTTGATTTTCTGCTCCACTGGTGAAATGTGACATAAAACTATCAAAGATCACCTGTCACAGCACCATATATATTTAAGTATGGAGTTTCAAATCACAGTTCCAAAAGAAAGGCTGCATTTTATCCTGCACTTAATAAAAAGATCAGTTCTCCAATGAAGTGGGATTCTGCTTGCCTACTCTTCCAGCACTAGAGCTACTTTTTTAGCTGGCCTCGGGAAACTCTGGACAAGGTCACTGATTTCCACTGAATTCTAAGTGGTTTTGTTTACGGAAATAGCTTCTCTTAGAGGTTTGTCATGAAGTTCGGTACTAAGAATATCGACCACTCTGGACTGTCTCCACAGCTAACGGATCCTCCTACAGGCAAGAACTTATTTTTGTGCTTCTGTGATCACACAGGCCAAGACGCCCTTCCGCAGCATAATTCTAAGCCCTCATTAGGTACTCAGTGATCGAGGGCCCCAGGTCTGAAAGTGTTAGTCGCTTAACAGAGTCCGACTCTTTGGGACTCCATGGACTGTAGCCCACCAGGCTCCTCCGTCCATGGGATTCTCCAGGCAAGAATACTGGAGTGGGTTGCCATTTCCTTCTCCTGGGGATCTTCCCGACCCAGGGATCGAACTGCGGTCTCCCGCATTGTACTCAGATTCTTTACTCTCTAAGCTGTTATTTTCCAGGCTCTTGGTTCTGAAGCCGCTCAGCGATTTCGGAGTTACCTAGGCATAAGACTACCTCCAAGAGAAAAGGCTACCGCTCAGTGAAGAAAAGGAAAAAAAAAAAAAAAAAAAGCTTAAGATATTGGAAGCCCAGCTTCGTCACAATACTGTAGTTTTTTCCTCATCTTAAAATATTTACTCACATCTCCCTGGAGAGTCTTTTAAAATAACTTCTGAGTGAGATAAACTTCAACCGTAACTAATTAGTGGCTGCTTTCTAAAAACAATTTACAAGGTGTACCTGCAGAATTCTCGTCTTTTTACTAAACCCACAGCTCTTAACATCTGTTTCAAGAGTGACCCGTAACCTTCAGCCAGCAGCCCCGCCCACTTCTAAATCCGCTTAGAGCGCCACCTCCTCCTTTCACGTTCAGCCTATCACGTATTCTCTAATGGCTCAGTGTAGCTATCGCGAGACTCCAACGGTATCCTTCGAGAGTCTCTAACCGTGTGGACTTGCGCAGAAGAGACTCATGAAGCTAGGGTCGGAGAAAGGGGGCGGGGCGTCCCGACGTGCGCGTTCACCTTGACCCCACGCTCCAGCGCGCGCCCAGCATTTAGGCGCTGTGGTTTCTGGGCCCCCCGGGAACCCCAACACAAACCAGCATAAAGCGCGCGTGCCCACCTCAGGCCGATGTTCGGTGGATAGCGAATGCGTGCCCGGGACCTGCAGAGGCATCAGAGGGCCCTGGGCCTTGGTGCAGAGGCTCTAGGGGCTTGGAGAAACAGTCTAGGTAGGCGCTTGGGTGATAGAGGGTCAGGGGTCAGAGGTCGGGGGCGGAAGGCGTTTTGGACGCAGACAGAAGTCTCAGGGAGGGACGACTCCGTTGTTTTGGAGCCTGGGAAACTAAAAGACTGACGGAGCAGCAGCGCGAGTTTCCGCGACCCTTCCCCATCCCAGACGTGCGGGCCGGGGGTCCGCCGCGGCTTGCCCGGAACGAAGAGGAGCTGCGGGAGGGAGGCTTGCTTTCTCCGCCGCGGACTGGGGCCTACGGTGTCTCGTTCGAGCGTCCTAGGGCCCTTGATCTCGCTCCTCTGCCTCCGGGCAGCTTGTTTGCCCGGCCTGCTGGGAGCGATCGGCGCTGACAGCCTTGCTCAGACTCCTCAAACCACTTTTGAGTCTTTCGGAAGAAAACTGAGTGGGTATCACCATTCTCCGCAGATATGCCCCTGGAGACTGGAACTGGGCAGCTGCCTAGCTTATTGGTGTGCGGGATTGTAAATGTAGTAAAGGGGAGGCCGGGGCCTCTGAGTTAAAGTTCTCAGGTACCTCAGGAATCAGGTTAATTACATTCGCACTCAAAACCAGCCTTGCATTTTGTGCCTTTTGACTCCGTGATAGTTTCTACTTTTCTGAACCAGGATATATTTTCTGATGGTTGACGGTCAGTGTCAGATAAACAGGATTAGTAAATAGTGACTTTGAGCCTTTTTTCTAACGGACTTGATCTTAGCCATGAAGTAAAAACCCTGGATGTTTGGTGTTTTCCTTTTTCCGCCTGCAATGTGGAAGACCTGGATTCGATCCCTGGGTTGGGAAGATCCCCTGGAGAAGGGAACGGCTACCCAGTCCAGTATTCTGGCTTGGAGGATTCCATGGATTGTATATAGTCCATGCGGTCTCAAAGAGTGGGACACGACTGAACGAGTTTCACTACTTCTGTTTGAATTAACTTGTGACTTTAATAAACAAAAAATACTTTTAGAGTTATTACAGCTATTTTCAATTATTCTATTGGGTGATAGCAAGAATGATGAAACTCCCATGAATCGAAATGATCCATGATACCTGTACCGTCACCAGAAAGGCTAGTTGGTTTATGATGAGAAATCATGCTGGAAGCAAGATAGTAGTGAGCAGTAGTGGGATAAATGTTCTGTATTGCAAAACATGGCACTTATAGAGTTTACAAAATCCACTTAGCCAATACACTGGCAGTTGAGAATAAAATGATTTTGAAGGATGGTATTTATATATATATCCTCCTCTTGTCCGGCCTAAAGAACTGTACTTACAGGATTATTGAATCTGTTATTAAGAGTTCAGGCTAGAAAGATTTGGGGTAATAGAATCTGCTGGTGAAAAATCAAGGCCTTTTATAAGTATCTGTGACTGGTTTTAGAGTTCTGCAGAGGAAAATACTCTCAACCTGCTGGGGTTATCACTAAGAAAAAAGCTGTGGTAATGCTAGGTCATTGAGAACTTCTCAGTCATCAGTAATGATTGAATTTCACTTGCATAAGGCTTACCTTGCAGCACGATATCTCAAATGTATATACTCTCCGTTTTCCTGGATAGCCTAAATCAGGACCTACCATGGGTTTGTTCTACATCATTCAGTATTGGCAATTATCTTTTAATGAAGAGATAGTAATTTGGAGGGGGAAAAATCTGAATAAGTTTAATTGATATCCATCTGTTGTCTTAGTAACAACATTTTATATTTATTTTTCTAGCAGTCTATCTTTGTTTTCTGTTAAAGACACAATCAGTTTTCTGTTTCACTCTGGGCTGGAAATTGTAAGGAGTAGTTTCACACTACCTGTAGTCTTTTTGAACGTGGTTGAGTGAGATTGGTCCAAAAAGAAATTTGAGTAAAAGTACTTCTGGGTCCTTGAGAAGAGAGAGAATATTCACAGAGTTAGAGATCTTTGTTTCACATTACTTTGAATATCATTTCCATCCTGGCCCTGACCCGGCATTGGGAGTACAGTGCTGAATAGGGTTCTGTTCCTGCCTGGCTTTCAAGTAGTTCAAAGTCAAACAGCTGAGAACACTGTAACAGTTGGAATCAAGAAGGAGAGGCCTTTAATTCAGCATACCTGGTCGTGGAATGTTTTGTGGGAGATCAGGATATCGATAGGTGGAAAAGCATGAAAGGGCATTTCAAGCAAAAGGCATTTAGAGGAATGAGAGTCAAAATGTGATCCGTGTAGGAAACTGTGATATATAATCATGTTACACCCAAACACTGGTATTTAAGTGGGGGAAGAAGGGAAGAAGATTCATCTGGTATGAGGAAAGTAAGGAGAAGGATTTAGAATTGGAATATGATTAGAGATAAATGGAATTTTACTAGGACCTATTAGCTCCCAGTTAACATTATGGTTTTGAGTAGCTTTGATCAAAAAATTTAATCTTCTTTGGTTCAAGAATTATCCCTAGATAAAAATCTCCTTTAAACAAAAAAGAGTTAACCAAAACAGGGTGGTGGGGCAGAGGGAAGGCAGATCATGAATGTTTGCTCAGTATAGAATGAAAGGAGAGCCTGCTAGAAACCCTGGTATTTATTTTTCTTGAACTTATCATTGCAATTGATAAATACTTTGATAATACTGTGACATTGGAAGAATCAAGTTGAAAGCAAACATCTGAGTGAATGTGCAGATTATAGTTTAGAAGATACTGCATGAGGATGAGTGTTACCAGAGAAAAGATCAAGGAGTGAAAGGGAAGTGTTCTGGTTCAGTAATATGTCTATTACAAGACTGTTGTAATAGAAGGGCACGTATTAACCTCTGTTCACAATTGATGGCCTCAGACTGGTCATGGGACTACTATTGATGCCCCACCAGTTGAGCAGACATTTCCTGTCTATGCTGTACTTTGCCAGGAAAGAAATGGATTTCTGTAGGCAGCTAGCTATCCATAACAAGGTTTCTCAAGCTTGGCTGCCTGCTAGAATCACCAAGTGAGAGTGAAAGTGTTAGTTGCTCAGTTGTGTCCAAATCTTTGTGACCCCATGGACTGTAGCCTGCCAGGCTCCTCTGTCCGTGGAATTCTCCAGGCAAGACTACTGGAGTGGGTTGCCATCCCCTTCTCCAGGGGATCTTCCCAGCTCAGGGATTGAACCCAGGTCTCCTGCATTGCAGGTAGACTCTATTGTCTGAGCCAGCAGGGAAGAATCACCAAGGGAACCTGAAAAAATAATGGAGGTGGTGCCTGGGCCCTGCCCCAGAGATGATAGTTTAATTGGCTGGGCTAGTACCAGGGCATCAGGATTTTGAAAATTTCCCCCAGATAGTTCTAGCGTTCAGTCAAGTTTGAAACACACTGATCTGTAGTTCCCCATCCTGCCCCTTTAAAGTTTGGTTATTGTAAAGTGTAGTTTATAGTGTTCTCAGGGTGATGACAATAGCAACTACTACTTACTGAAGATATGCTAAACTTCAGTTGCTGTGCTATTGTACATACACACAGAAGCTAGATAATTTCCAAGTGCCAAAGCTAGAATTAGAATTTAGGACCCCAAAACTCACATTCTGTCATATAAGCCACATTGCTTTGCCAGATGTGAGATTCTGTAGCCAATTGCTTTGGGGGCCATTTGAGTTAATGATTCCATCATCACCATGTTACTAATATTATGGTGGTTAGTGAGATAGATTGTGTAACTGACCCAGTTCCCTCCCCATATGTCCCCACCATTTGACTTTGAGTCCATCTGTGAGACCTTGCTTTGCCCATGGAACCTTAATGTTTTTACCCTAACCAAAAGCCAAAAAGTACTTGTGTGATTGGATTTGGGCTCATTCCTCAGTCACTGTCATAATAACATTCTTGGGTGTTTTTTTGCTGGTACGAGGAGAAAGATGACTATATTTAGGAGAGCCAAGCGGCTTTTCCCGAAACCTAGACTATATCAGCCAATCCTAAACTAATCTGCAGATCGGTGAGAATAAATGATTGCTGTCTCCAGGCAGAGCTTTGGGTGATATGTTATAGGGCATATTTATGATGGTGGCTAACTGATAAACTGGTGTAGAAGACTGACTTGATTCCAGTATTCCAACCTGTGCTCTGAGGAGAACTGGACATAGACAAGCACTTAGGGTATTAGGGACTTTCTGTATTATTCTGATCTCTTATTCAAAGTAATAGAGGAGACAAGATGCTTGAAAAGTAGTTAACTATAGTCAGAGGTTGATTGTAGACCGCCACCTCCATATTCATAAACCAAGCACTGATTAAGGGAATGGAATTCTCGTGATTGACTTAGAACAGCAGTTTTTGATAGACATTTTGCTATTATGAAAATGTTCAATTATTGTCAGTCCAATACGGTAGCTTCTGGTCACATAGAGCTTTTGAGCACTTGAACTATGGCTCGGGAGAATGAAGAGCTGAGTTTAAATCTTTTTGTTTTTAACTTAAATACTACCTCTTAAAGTTAGACGCAGCTGTCGGCATCCTTATGGGACTACACAAACAACTTCTTTGCGGCTGCTGAGGAAACCACTCTGCTTTTAAGTCACAAAGCTAACATATTCCTCAGTAAGAGAAAGGTTCTGTCAACAAGGAAATGAGGTAGATCTTAGGTAGATAAATATTACTTGTTGTTTCATGGTTACTGTCCTATTCAGATTTTTCTATTTATTGGGCCAACTTAACTCATTACATTTTTTAGTAAATTATGCATTTTATCGATACATTTCAAGTTTATTAGAATAAAGCTATGAAGAGTTTTTAATTCCCTTCTGTACCTGCTTTTTGTTTTTGCCTTTTAAATCAGTCTTATTAAAATAAATTACGTACAGTAAAATTCAACAATTTTATATATACAATTTGATGAATTTTGACAAATGTATAAAATCATGTGATCACCTGTGGAACATGTCTGTTACCCCAAAGGTTTCCCTTCTGCTTCTTTGCTGTCAGTCACAGCTCTTACCACTTCCTGACCCCTGGAAACCATAGTCTGGTTTCTAACACTAGATTCTTACTTTCTCTAGAATTTCATATGAATGGAATCGTGCACTATATAGTCTTTCGGCTTCTTTCACTTAGTATAATGTGTTAAAAATTCATCCATGTTATATGTATCAATAGTTTATTATGAGTAGCATTCCATTTGTTTATCCATTCATCAGGTGGTGAACATTTGGGTTGTTTCCAGGTTTAGGCATTTATTAACAAAATTGGTATTAACAAATTCAAGTTTAAGTTTTTTATGTTTCTGTGTTTTTTTATTTCTCTTAGGTAAACACCTGTGAGTGGGAATTAATAGGCTGTGCAGAAAGTATATATTTAATCTGTAAGAAGTTGACACACTTTTCCTGTTGGAATGTTTGAGAATTCAGTTCTAGTTGTTCTGTGTCCTAGGTCTTTAACATTTTAACCATTCTACTAGATACATAGTTTCTCATTGTGGTTTATGAGTTGAATTTGCAATGCCTTAATGACTGAGGATGGTAAGGATATTTTCATGTGCTTATATGGCACTTAGAGATCATCTTTTGTGAAATGACCGTTCAGCATTTTTGTCCATTTTTAAATAAGGTTTTTCTTAAATATTGGTTTGCAAGAGTTATTTATGTATTTCACATATAAATCTTTCATCAGATCTCTGTGCTATTTTCTCTTTTTATGAAGACTTGACAGTTTTGAGAATAAGAAGTTTACAACTTTTTTTTTAAGTTAATTATCTTTTAAAGGAGTGTAAAACAAGAGAAAAATAACATTATATTTATACAGATATTTTTCATTTATAATGTTTTTTTTCTTTGTGTAGGTCCAAATTTCCATCTAATATCATTTTCCTCTGCCTTGAGTACTTCGTTTAACATTTCTTGTGCCGTGGGTCTCCACTTTAGGTTCCACTACCAGGTGCCACCACTACCAGCCCCACCTCTAAACATGGCAGCCCCCTTGATGATGCTCTCGTCTCTTGTGCTAATACAGTCACGCTGTCACTTAGCTTTCCATTCTGATTCCTTCTGTGTCATTCTTTAGGAAGACCTCAAAGTTTCTGGTCAGCTGAGATGTCCCATCGTTTGTACTATCTTAGACAGGGCTAGATTCAGGGCAGAATAATTGAGGATGGGGTGTTAGCAGGGATAGAGGAGTGCAGATTGCTCTGCGTGCCGAGTTTGTCTTCACAAAACCAAAACGCAGCCTGATGTTTGTACTGAATTAAAGACCATGGTTTGATCTACACTACTTTTATATCCTCTCCTCAAATACGGGATGGTGTTGAATACTTACTGGGGACTCATCCAATACCTGGCTGGATTTTATTAAAAAAAAAAAAAAAAAGAGATTACTGAGAATATTTATTAAACTGCACTTGAAGCCAAATTTTATTTATACATTCCTTTCTCTTTTTTTTCAGCTACATGGTTGGAATACATTGGATTAGGCACCAACCATCATTGTGACTTTATGATTTAACTTCTCTGAGTTCTGTGTTACATAGAGGAATTCGCTATTCTTTTGGGAAAAGGGAATGACTACCCACTTCAGTATTCTTGCCTGGAGAATTCCATGGACTGTATAGCCTATGGGGTCGTAAAGAGTCGGACACGACTGAGTGACTTTAGTTTAGGGTCTGCCTTATATAGGCTACTTTCAACGTAATTGAAAAAGCTTTCTTTTCTTTTTTCCTATGTTCTTAAATTCTTTTCTTTTATTGTCTCTGCTTTATTTCCCCTCCTTGCTATCTGTCACCATCTTATTTCTTGTCCAGCTATCCTCTTATTCTTTTTATAGGCTAATTCACAAAAAGAAATACATTTTACATATTTTCATCTTCCTCTTTTGAAAAAGAATGTATTTTTAGAGATTTTTAAGCTATGTCAGGGTCAAGTGAAGTTTTGTTAACGCTTTGGAATTATAAAATAATATGAAATCCTGTAGTGATTATATGGGTTTAAGTGTTACTAAAAGTTTTCAAATAAGCATTTCCAGAATATTTGAGAGATTTACCTTACTCAGTTCAGTTCAGTTCAGTTGCTCAGTCGTGTCCAACTCTTTGCGACCCCATAAACTGCAGCACGCCAGGCCTCCCTGTCCATCATCAACTCCCGGAGTCCACCGAAACCCACGTCCGTTGTGTCGGTAATGCCATCCAGCCATCTCATCCTCTGTCGTCCCCTTCTCCTCCTGCCCTCAATCTTTCCCAGCATCAGGGTCTTTTCAAATGAGTCAGCTCTTCACGTCAGGTGGCCAAAGTATTGGAGTTTCAGCTTCAACATTAGTCCTTCCAATGAACACCAAGGACTGATCTCCTTTAGGATGGACTGGTTGGATCTCCTTGCAGTCCAGGGGACTCTCAAAAGTTTTCTCCAACACCACAGTTACCTTACTATCATAAATTTAAAAATCATTAAATGTATTTTTAGAGTTTATTTTAAACAAAAATTTGTCTATATTAAATTTCTCTAAAAAGACCATTAAGATCATTAGGATTTGTGTGATACAAGAGATTATAGTCAATGTGTTCCATAAATGTATCTGACATTAAAAAAAATTATCCATTGCTTTACGTATCTCTTTAAAGATTTCATGTTTTGTGTGGGATTATTATTCTATGTTGAATTGCTCATCTGGGAATATTTTAATACAAAAATCCTCTCTTGGAATGTCTGCTGTTGTGTTTATCTTCTAGGGTTCACATTTACCAAGAGAACTTGAGAATGAGCAGCCGACGGAAACGTGCTCCCCCGGTAAGGGTAGATGAGGAAAAGCAACAGCAGCTTTGCTGGAATATGCATGAGGACAGAAGGAATGAACCTCTCACCTTAACTGATGACGAGCAGTCCTGCCCAGGTTTGGACCCCTCTCCTGCTCACCGCATCATCCTAGATGACAGTCCAAAGGAAGAAGTGGCTCACAGAGAAAAGAGGAGGTGTTCCGAAGCCGTGAGCATCTCAAAATCAATTGATAAAGAAGAGACTGGTGGCATTTTTTCCCCTTTGTCTGTAAAGCTGAATATTGTAATTTCTCCCTATCACTTTGATAATTCTTGGAAAGCATTTCTAGGAGAATTCACTCTTCAGCTTCTTCCTGAACAGTGTTTAATTGAAAATTTTTCTGAAAAGAGTTTTACACTGACGAGTTCCGAGTTGAGCAGTCAGTTCCTGATCTATGTTCATTCAGGATGTGAAAATGTAGAGAAAAAAGAAAGAGGACTCAATGAGCCAGTCAGTATCTGTGACAAGGGAATTCAAGTGGAGTCGTCCTTCAGCAGTGAAATGTTAGAAGATTTGGGATGGCTGCAAAAGAAGAAAAGAATAAAACTTTACCAAAAACCAGAAGAAAATAACATTATCAAGGTATCAATTTATATGGTGTCCCTTAAGGTTCTTCTGCATTGGATACCCCATTTTGAAATTAACTTAGAAGGAAGCTCTATAAAGCCAGCGATAAGCTTCATTATTGTCAAAGTACACTTCATTGGGAACATTCAATAACTATAAAAATATATGTACATATATATTTTATATATCATAGCCAATCATTTCCAGGCTGTACTTTTGGGGATCTTCCTGATTCACCCTTTCCAGCTGTATTCTCAGTGACTTGTTCTGACCTTCATTATCTCTTTCTCTTCCAGTAGCAATCCTTTCATCACTGCCTCTTCAGTTCTTTCATCTCCTTTGTCTCTGGGCTGGTATGATATGAATGCAAATGGAATTCTAGTCTATTTATGCCTACAGAATTAACTATAATCGGGCATATAAGTCTCTCCTTTGATAGGCCTTTGTCTCCTCCAGCTTTATCTGTCTCCTTCTCAACTCTTTATCGCTCTGCTCTTTCTTCTGTCCCAGAAACTACAGATTGCTCTGTTCCCTGCGTACACCCTGATGTCTGTGCATCTGCGCTTTTGCTCTCATACTTCCCTCTGCCTGGGCTGTTGCTTCCTCATCCCTCAGAACTCCTGCTCATTCCTCAGTGTGCAGCTCCTTCATCTGAGGAGGTCTTTTCTTAAACTCCATGCATGGTGTTACGTGCTCTTCCCCCATAATACCTGACGCACATGCTTATTTCCCCCCCACACTCGACTATGAAGTTTTTTTAATCTTCACAGCCCAGTAGAATACCAAATACTAAACAGATTTTCAGCAAATGGATGAATAAATTTATGATTCATTTCAGGCTTTGCTATTCACTAGCCAAGTAAATTTTTGTGAATCGTTTGGACTCTAATTTCAGCTTCTTTCCATATGAAATGTAAATAACACTCATTCCTTTTACCTCATACAATTGTGCTGAAAATCAGGGGAGGTAATGTAAGTAAATGTACTTCAAAAACTACAAAGCAAGTTAATATGTCTTCATTCTAATACTTGAAATATACTTGATCAATACTTGAAATTCTAAAATGTTAAATTCACTTTTGTTCAGTTGAAAACATCATACATGTGTGTTATACATTTGTCACACTAAAAAGCAGTTATATCAATAGCCCTGTTTATAGCTTCAGAATTGACTGAAGGAAAGGAGAAAATTTAGAAGCATTAGATTATAATTAATTCTTCCCTGTACAGTCAAACTCTGCAACCTAGCATCCCCTCTCTGGTGATAGTGAGTGCCACAAATTGTGGCTCAAGTTAAAAACAGATTTAAGAATTTGTGGTTTGTATGCCTGTGTTCTATCCATTTTCCCCCACATCAAGTCTTGATCTCTTCTGTCTTCCCTAATCCCTACTTTTATAAATATTTAAACACTTACTGCTGCAATAGCTAGGCATCTCTAAGCAAACACAGAGCAGAATATAAATAATAATGAAAAGTACTCTTTGCCACTTATTCCAGTGTAATGCTGATTGAATTTTGTTCTTTACTGAAAGAATATGAGGCTCTCAGTGATCATGGAATCAGGGCCAGCATAATACAGGGAAATGAAGGAAAGTATGTTTGTTGATTATCTACCATTAGGAATTTTTAAAATTATACTAAGTGGGCTATTCATATAGTCTTCTCTCCATTTTGTAAATGACAACATTTGGGTTAAAATCAATCATTTTGTTTGTTCTTTTAGCTCTTAAATATCAATGCCAGTATTAAAATTCAAGAATTTTGACTGGAAAGCTTCATACTATATTGTTTCACCAAAGTTAAGCTGTATAACCTTAATCAGGGCTATTTTCCTGAACATTTTAGTGTTTGATCTAGGAATAGGGATTAGTAAAACCTCTGTGCTTAAGAATCTTCTTGGGGAATCTGTGTTTTTAACCAGCTTCACTGATTATTCTGATGATCGTCTAGCTGGGAAATCATTGACTTGGTAGGTAGAATTGGTGTTCTCATCACAGTCTCACAGGCTTAGCTCCAGTTAGGGAAATATTTTTTCTAGCTACTTAAATGGTGCATCACACATAGTAAGCCCTGCATTTGCAGAATAAATTTGTTATTGAAAGTGGGAATATCTGAGATTTGGTAGGTATATATTTAGGATCTGTGGGGTACATACTCTGAATACCTTTAAAACTGAAGGCGTTAAAAATGTGTTTCTTATATGGTCATAAAAAATGATGTAGTACAGTCAAAACTTTTTAATGTTGATTAATTATTTGTAGGTTGGAATTTATCTTTTGGAAGCTGGCCTAGCAAAACCAGATTATCTGAGTGATGCAAGTTCAAGAATGAAAAAGTTCAATCAACTCATGAAGAGAGTGATGGAAAAGCTATACAATTTTATTATTCCAGGTAATTTTTAAAGTAAACTTTAAAATTGTTGCTCCTGAAGAGCTGTGGATTTCTCCCAAATCCTGTATATAACAACCAGAAAAACAGCTAATAAAACCATAATAAAATTGAACAACCAACATAAAATTGCTATATGACAAAATTATGCTTATCTTAAATGCCCCCACTACTATACTTTTTGTCTTTTTTTTTTTTTTGCTTAATGATATGCTTAGCTTATAGTGTGTACTCAAGAAATGTTGATGGCATCAATAGGCAGAATATAAAGGGATCTGAGCTGATTGGAATTTTTGCATTATTCCTGTGTTTATTTTTTTATTTTGTCATGGCCAGAGATTCTTGGCCGGCCTTTACTCCACCTCTCCTTTGCAGTCTGACAAATAATCTCAAGAGCCTGCTTCCCATAAAGACCAGTTAACTTTGCTACTGTTTCTTGGCAAGAAGTTGCATCCTTGGTCAGGACTGCAGTTTCAGAGTTGTCTGCCATTGGTTCCCAAGGGAGAGTGTGGATGGCTTGCTGCAGCCCATCAGCACGACTGGAAAAACGGCTCAGATTCTCCAAGTCCTGCTCATGGTGGGTCAGCCTTATTTCTGGTGCACATCAGAACAGTTTTATACTGGGATATCTGGGAAATCAGTTTCTAAGCTTGGTTATTGAGTTGTTTTTCTGCAGTACATTCTTTGTGAAGTTTTATAATGCTAGTAATAGTACATCATTTGCATGCTAAAGACATAACAAAAAGAAAATCACTGGTTTCAGAATTGGAAGGAATGCTTTGAAGTACACCTAGAACTTTTTCAAAGTTATGATAAGAATCCATTATTCTGCCTTTTAAAAATAATAAAATTGGAACTTTTCAAAGGAAAACTTCAAATATAATTACTAATAATATGCACCTACACTAAAACAGAAATAGCCAAGCATGTAACTACACATTTATTGTAAACTTTTGAAAATCTTTAAAGAACATAATTTTTATTGAGAAAAGTTAATTGTGTATTTTGTGGTACAGTCTTTGTTTTAAGGCATATGAGGTATGTCCTACAAATGTGTGTGGACCTGTTTGAAACCATTCAGTAATAAATCATTGGCTACAGGGGCCTTGCAAATTTTTCAAGAGTTTGAGGGGTTTGTTTTTTTTTTTCACATTGTAAGCATGAATCTTTTTCCACAGGTCAATTGTGCCCAACAAATGAATCTGAAATTCTTATGAATTTGTATTGGTGGCATAAGCCCTTAATCTCCTAATTGGCAGCTGCTGCTGCTGTTACCAAATACCTGTCCTTTTTTAGCATAAGAAATAGAATGGGAAACTTTGTCTTATTAGATGTAGAAAAATTGTCTGCCTGTGGATTTTTTTAATGTTGTAAAAGTAAAATAAATTATTCTTTTACAAACTGCAATAGATATTCACATTCAGTTCCTCAGAGGTTTATGAAACATCTACAATGGGCATAGCACATGCTGGCTGCTCTGAGGAGCTATAAAAACAAAAGACAGCCTTTGCTCTCAAAGAGCGTTAACAGTTCAGTGGGGAAGGGATGAATGAGCACAAATGATTATACTACGAGAAAGACTGCAGTGTATTGTTATATCCAATGTATGAGAGCGTTGCATGAACACAGAGGAGAGTGTTCTGATCAGGGAAAACAAAATGTCATGAAAAAAATATCAGTTATATCATCTTGAAGGTGGAAGCATAGATTTTTGATCAGTCAAAAGGCACACTAAGCAAAGCCCCAGAGTTGGGAGAGTACATGGTGTGTTCTGGGAATAAGAACTGCTTATAGTTATAAATGTAGATCTTGTTGTTCTGAGTACACTTGTTCTTGGATGTACAGATGTGTTGGAAGAGGATGAGGAAGGTTCCGATAGTGAGCCAGAGGGACAGGACATTGATGAACTCTATCACTTTGTGAGGCAGACACATCAGCAAGAAACTCGGTCCATCCAAGTGGATGTCCAGCATCCTGCGCTGACCCCTGTGTTGAGACCGTACCAGAGAGAGGCTGTCAACTGGATGCTACAACAGGAGCGTTTCAAAAGCACCCCTGCTGGTGGCAAGTATAAGATACTTAAAGAAAGGCAAATTCATCAGAGGGATTAAATGAGAGAGTTTGGATGGAGGAAATCGGTCAGTAAACCATATTGAAAGCCTGGGATAGAATGGGTGTGTTACTGTGAACAAAATTATTTTCTAAGACATCCTTCAAAATTGACACCTAGAGAAATTCATTTATGAGTTCCCTCATCCGTAAAAGTTTGAACTGATTTTTCCAACCAGAGTAAAGGCTGCCTTGATGGAATTTTTAAAAACCAAGAGATTTTTTACATGCCTTTCCAACTGAGAATTGCTTTTGTGACCTGATCAGATGGGAATCTTGCTAATATATGAAAGAAACTGTACAATTTAATCGTGAATGTTAGGGACAGAAAGCAAGTTTATAAAAGTGGGAGACTTAACATGTGACAAATCTGAGCTTCCTAGTTATACTTATTTTCTTTACTCCACAAAATAAATAATAAAACGAAATGTCATCTAGTAAGTGTTTTCATAAAAGTAGTCAATTTATGGGAATCATTTGTGTCACTGCTTTATCATTGTCTTTAAAGGGATGGGCACTAGATGAGATTTTTACATGACCCTAGGAAGTGAAGTGCTAACCATTTCTCCTTTTTCCTATATAGATTTAATTAGTGATGAATATCTCTTCCGTATTTCTCCCACTTTTTTATCCAACAAACTTTTTTAAACTTTTTATTTTGGAAATATCAGTTCATTGCCAATATTATTTCTTACTCTTGCTTCTCCCATATTCTGAATTATTTTGAAGTAGTAACCCCACATGGAGAAGGAAATGGCAACCTACTCCAGTATTCTTGCCTGGAAAACCCCATGGACATAGGAGCCTGGTAGGTACAGTCCATGGGGTCGCAAAGAGTCAGACACAACTGAATGACTAAACAGCAACAATAACGCCACATATTATATCATTTCATCTGGTAATGTTTCAGTTTATCTCATTAAAAGATAAAGGTTTTTTAAACAAATATATATATATAATGAATTTTGAAACCAAAAAATTTCTTAGTATCACTGTCTCTCTTACTTCCTAACCCCCTTTCTATTTCTCTGTCTTTTAGTTTGTTCAAATCTGAAACCAAATAGCATCCATATAGTATTGGAATTACTTGCTGTTTCTTTTAGTCCATAGGTTTTCTTTCCTCTCCTATTTTTTTCTTATATTTGTTGAAGAAATTTTATAGCTCTATAGAATTTCCTACAGGAATTTTATTAAGGTATAACAGAAATAGTAAATGCGTAGATCTTAAGGGCACAGTTTGATAAGTTTTGATAAATCTCTGTGTCTGTGTAACTAGCAATTCAGTTAAGACATAGAACCAGACTTTCCCAAAAGTAGACACTGGCCACCCATGCCTCTTGAGACTTGAAATGTGACTGTCCAAATTATGTGGTGTAAGTTTAAAATACACACTAGATTTCCGATAGTACAAAAAGAAAAGAATGTGAAATATCTCACTACTACTTTTTATATTGATTATTGAAATGATAATATTGTATTTTGATTACATCAGATAAAAATATTAAAATTAATTTTACCTGTTTCTTTTAATATTTGTATCATACAATGCTGACATAAAATATTTCCATCACCCAGCACTTTCCATCGTTGCCTAGTCAGTTCTACTTCAACCCCTTCAGGAGGCAACCACTGTCATCATAAATTAGTTTTGCCTGTTTTTGAAACAGACAATGATAAAATATGTCCACTCAGGTGGAGGGAGTTGCCCTCTTTCAACATAATGTTTTTGAGGTTCATCCACACAGCATGTATCAGTAATTCATTGTTTTTTGTCCCCAGGCTAGATTTTGTTGATTAAATCACATGCATCATTTAGTGTTTTTTTGGTTCTCTGTGGTTCCCATAGATTAAAACTTTTTATCTTTTAATTTTTTTCATTTTATAAAACTTATATGTCTGTATTTCTGCTTCACCTAATAATCACTGAAGAAGGTAACAAAAAAATGACTAACCATTTCACGGGAAGTAGAGCCATACCTACAACTTAGCAGTTGGTTTAAACAACGTAATATATTGAGAAGGGATAGTGGAAGATGCTGGTTGACACAGACTCAGTACTTCATTGCTGTAGTTTGAGATATTTTTTTTTCCTCAGTTAAGCCTTTCCTCTACTCAGACCCATATGAAAGGTTAGATCTGATATAATTTAGTGTATTAGCCCAGTATCATTTATCTGTGAAATTATTTAACAATATAAGGTAACTTCTTAAAGCATGTGTAAAAGACAAGCTGCTTTCATTTATTGTCTAAGCCTTGATGAAACGTATTGGTTTTCTTTGCCTGTTAATCCTCTATACTAGTATAATTTGTATATTTTGCTATACTTTGCATAATTAAAATACAACTAATAAATTATAAAGTATCCAATAAAATATAATTGCAGGTATAATTTGCTTTAGCTTTTCTGTCTTATCACTTGCTTCTATGGCAAATATTTGTGTGCTAAACAAAGGAAGCAAAAGAATTATATCTGAACAATAAGAGCGGTGTCCTGGCCTTTTACCCACATGTATGTGCCTTCCCGGGGTATCCTGGCTGTTGACTTACTTTTATTTTGATGTAATTATCTGGCAGAATGGAAAATAAACAGAAAATGGTTTATTTTTCTTGTAGAAAGTACCCTACACTTTCTATGGAGAGAAATTATTACATCTGAGGGTTTGAAACTCTACTACAATCCATACACAGGCTGGTAAGGCAAAACTCTCCTTGTGTGCATGATATTGAAAACAAATATTATGAAAACCTATCTGAGATTGATGGCATATGTCTTAAGCCTTGGCAGTACCTCAAAAAGGCATACTAAATTAAAGTCTCATTAGACAGTTTTATAGATAGGATAGACATGGAATTAATAGCACTTGTAATTTTTTGGTAGATAAATGCAGTAGGATAGACATAAGATGTGTAGTTATTGATATTTAAAGAGATTATAATTTTAAGTAAAAATATCACCTTATTATGGGCCAGTTCATTAAATTTGTTAATTTTATTATAAAAGAGTTTTTAGGAATCAATAAATATGATTAGTGAATCAGTAGTTATTGCCATTTTTATTCACAGATTCATAAAGGTCACAGAAGGTAGACATGCTTCCCTTTATTTATGGGGGGGAAAAAATGATGATAGTACCAATTCTGTTTCTGCACACTTAAGTTGTCAACTCAGGCAGCTTTTTTATTCTCACTGTTCTTATATTCATGATCTAGGGATTATAATTGTTGCAACTGAAAGTATAGTTTTAAAAAGCTTAAGACTTTTATGCATTTCTCCCAGTTCTCTTTAGGAACAGTGTGATTTATATTTGCATTCCTATGATGTGTTTTTCTTGTATTTTCCTTTAGCATCATTCGTGAGTACCCAAATGCTGGACCACAGTTGCTTGGTGGGATCTTAGCAGATGAGATGGGTCTTGGAAAGACAGTGGAGGTTTTGGCTCTGATTCTGACACATACTCGACAAGATGTCAAACAAGATGCTCTCACTCTTCCTGAGGTAGGAGGAGTACTACAGGGCTTGGGAAAGCAGAGCATATGTTCTGCAGAAAGCATCGTATGTTGAACATTTGGTTGGCACTTAAGTCAACACTTTCAGTTTATTCTGTGGCTTATGACTTGTATTAGTTGTTAACTTCACATAGGCACAGAAAATGGGATATTTGTGAACTGGCAAAGTTTTTTAAAGTGATATTGGCCAATCACGAAGAGGATAGATATGCTGTTATTTATGAAGCTTCCTTCTAGTTGGCAGAGAAATTCTCTTAGGAAAGCTTGATTACTTCCTCAAATGTTTTGTCACTTCTTCAGATCTCCATACTACTGCTACATATTTTTGAGAGCTATTTTTCAAAAATTGTGCAAATCTCAGATATATAAATCTTGGGGTCAAATAATTAGAACTTTGTTAAAGGGTAAATAGCTAAGTAAGTAGATTTCTCAATGAAATGAACAAATGAAACAAACAAAATTTCTCAATAAACAGTCTTTACTCTAAAATGTATGTGTGTTAGTCGCTCAGTTTAGTTCAGTTGCTCAGTCGTGTCCGACTCTTTGCGACCCCATGAACTGCAGCATGCCAGGCCTCCCTGTCCACCACCAACTCCCGGAGTCCACCCAAACACATGTCCATCAAGTTGGTGATTCCATCCAACCATCTCATCCTCTGTTGTCCTCTTCTCCTCCTGCCCTCAATCTTTTTCAGCATCAGGGTCTTTTCAAATGAGTCAGCTCTTCACATCAGGTGGCCAAAGTATCGGAGTTTCAGCTTCAGCATCAGTCCTTCCAATGAACACCCAGGACTAATCTCCTTTAGGATGGACTGGTTGGGTCTCCTTGTAGTCCAAGGGACTCTCAAGAGTCTTCTCCAACACCACAGTTCAAAAGCATAAATTCTTCTATGCTCAGCTTTCTTTATAGTCCAACTCTCACATCCCTACATGACTACTGGAAAAAGCATAGCCTTGACTAGACGGACCTTTGTTGACGAAGTAATGTCTCTGCTTTTTAATATGCTGTCTAGTTTGGTCATAACTTTCCTTCCAAGGAGTAAGCATCTTTTAATTTCATGGCTGCAATCACCATCTGCAGTGATTTTGGAGCCCCCACAAATAAAGTCAGCCACTATTTCCACTGTTTTCCCATCCATTTGCCATGAAGTGATGGAACCGGATGCCATGATCTTAGTTCTGAATGTTGAGCTTTAAGCCAACTTTTTCACTCTCCTGTTTCACCTTCATCAAGAGGCTCTTTAGTTCTTCTTCACTTTCTGCCATAAGGGTGGTGTCATCTGCATATCTGAGGTTATTGATATTTCTCCCAGCAGTCTTGATTCCAGCTTGTGCTTCCTCCAGTCCAGTGTTTCTCATGATGTACTCTGCATATAAGTTAAATAAGCAGGATGATAATATACAGCTTTGATGTACTCCTTTTCCTATTTGGAACCAGTCTGTTGTTCCATGTCCAGTTCTAACTGTTGCTTCCTGACCTGCATACAGGTTTCTCAAGAGGCAGGTCAGGTGGTCTGGTATTCCCATCTCTTTCAGAATTTTCCACAGTTTATTGTGATCCACACACTCAAAGAGTTTGGCATAGTCAATAAAGCAGAAATAGATGTTTTTCTGGGACTCTCTTGCTTTTTCGATGAGCCAGCAGATGTTGGCAATTTGATCTCTGGTTCCTCTGCCTTTTCTAAAACCAGCTTGAACATCTGGAAGTTCATGGTTCACGTATTGTTGAAGCCTGGCTTGGAAAATTTTAAGCATTACTTTACTAGCGTGTAAGATGAGTGCAATTGTGTGGTAGTTTGAGAATTCTTTGGCATTGCCTTTCTTTGGGATCGGGATGAAAACTGACCTTTTCCAGTTCTGTGGCCACTGCTGAGTTTTCCAAATTTGCTGGCATATTGAATGCAGCACTTTCACAGCATCATGTTTCAGGATTTGAAATAGCTCAATTGGAATTCCATCACCTCCACTAACTTTGTTCGTAGTGATGCTTCCTAAGGCCCACTTGACTTCACATTCCAGGATGTCTGGCTCTGGGTGTGATGACACCATCATAATTATCTGGGTCATGAAGATCTTTTTTGTACAGTTCTTCTGTGTATTCTGTGTATTCTTGTTACCCTTTCAGTCATGTCTAACTCTTTGCAACCCCAGGGATTGTAGCTCCCCAGGATTATCTGTCCATGGGATTCTCCAGGCAAGAATAGTGGAGTGGGTAGCCATTCTCTTTTCCAGAGGATCTTCCCGACCCAGGGATTGAACCTCGGTCTCCTGCATTGCAGGTGGATTTCTTTACCATCTGCGCCCCTAGGGAAACCCTCTAAAATGTTTAGTTGTATTTAAAAATATAAATTTAAAAAAAAAATAAATTTTAGAGTTTATAAGAAAAAAAGCTTCACTGAGATTCATAGTTTATAGTTTATATTTTCAGATAATGAAATCGTCAATTAGCACATTAAATCCTGCGGAAATGAGGCCAGGGTCCACCATGCTTGCAACCTTAGCAGTTATGTGATCTTTTGATAGGGTAAAGTTTGCAAAATTATCCTTTCAGATTTGAGTAAGGGATATCCGAGTAGGGAATGTCTGTTTCCTTTGTAGAGAAATGAGTTGGCATGTACAGTTTTAACTATCAGTAACTTCCTTTTGAGGGTTCTCTGCTCATTAGCTGTGTTAATTTTAACTTAATTTGATTGCTATTACAAATTCAGTTGGTTAATACAATTTTAAACAAGGCTTAACATGTTAATTTCAGAAATTTCACACTTTAAGTAATTTAATATGTGTAATTTTTTTAAATGATGGCTAGCTGTTAACTCTGAAATAAAACATAAGATTTGTATGTGTGAATAACATATTTAGCCCTTTCTTTCATAATTTGTTACAACTCTTTTGCATCTCCTTAATAGAAGGAGGGTTAATTTTGTGAAGCCACTCAGAATACTGAAAGCAAAACACTGTGTAACTGCTTAACATTGTTTATATCAGGGAGAAGTGGTAAATTATTTCATTCCATCACGTTATTCTGGCGGAAATGTAAAAAAGACAGAAACCCAGAATATGGAATTTGAACCAAAAGAAAAAGTTCAGTGCCCCCGTAAGTATGAAATCTCTTAAAGATAACACCTTTTGCAGTGATATTTGTTCTAATTCTTATAATCTTTAATAGCAATATCTTATAATTGTTATAAATAATTGTTTTTACAGTTGTTTATACTTTGCATAAAAGTTTGGTTACAAGGCATATTATCTTAACAAAAGGGTTAGGTAACAAAAGTAAAGATTTATTCTTTGGTTTGACTTGATCCAGATAGTTTGTTGCTTAATTCGTAGATTAGCAAATTAATGTAATGTAATTTGCTTCTTAAATTATTTTCATTACTGTAATTTATTTCTTTATTGAGATAAGTTTATTACATATTCTTCAAAATGATGATAGACAGCATGTCTTTAATAAATCTTTATTCTTTACTTAACATGGTTCTTAATGCACATTAAGATTAACTGAGTTTTATTTTCTTTTCACTTTAATTGTTTTGACTGAGTTAGCATATCCTTTTGCATTTAGCTACACGTGTGATGATCCTGACAGCTGTTAAAGAAATGAATGGAAAAAAAGGAGTTTCTATTCTTTCCATCTATAAATATGTCAGTTCTATATATAGATATGATGTTCAGCGGAACAGGAGTCTTCTGAAACGGATGCTCAAATGTTTAATTTTTGAAGGCCTTGTGAAACAGATCAAAGGTCATGGTTTTTCTGGTACTTTTACACTGGGGAAGAATTACAAAGAAGAGGACATACATGATAAAACAAGAAAGCAGGTAATACCATTTATCAAGTGTGTATGTGATGCTTTACAAAGTAAATTGACAGATCCCACCTGTCTAAAGCCAGATGATAAAAAAGAAACATTAGGAAAAACACTAATGGCTATGACTTCTGTTTTCTACTTTCTGAATAAAAGTTCCATCAGAGTAGAAACTAAAAATAAGTATTAATTGAGTGGATTATGCAGTTAGTTAGTAACGCATAACATAGGTTAAAATAACTTATCTTCACCCTCATGCTATTGTCCACACTCAAAAAGCATGTTCCATACTTTAAAAATGTTAATACATTACATCTGCATAACTCTTTACATATGATTTGAATCTTTTATAAGTTCTCATTTTCCCTTGTCATCACTTTTTAAAATATTTATATTTTGTTATAAAACTTCTGGGCCAGTACTACAATTTACTTTTAAGAAAATAGTTAAAAATTTGTGAATATAAATCAAGAAAAGACTGATGACAACAATTCAAAATGTAGAGTTACTAGCTTAGCTACTATGAAAGAAATGGCAGACCAAGAAGTTCTCTTCCAAGAGTAGTGTCTTCAGCATTTTTTCCCCAGCCAGGTTAGAAGACTGCAATGAACTTCTGTGCTTTTAATAATCCTTCTGCTACCAAAAAAGGAAAATCTCCTTCAGTTAATGCCAGTCATTCCATGTTAATGTCATTCATTCCTCTGTTCACCCTTGACTGTGACATCACTTCTAGGAAGGTGCAGCTGGCATCTGCCTCCCCAGCACAGACCCTATCTGTTACATAACCCCCTCATGCAATCCTGTAGCATCATTTTAAAGGGTCTTGCTCAGTAGTGTCCTCCTCTTTTGCAACACCATGAATTGTAGCCCACCAGGCTCCTCTGTCCATAGGATTCCCCAGGCAAGAATACTGGAGAGGGTTGCCTTTTACTGTTCTCTCTTTTCCAACAGACTTCTTTGAGACCAGGAGCTAAATATACCTCATACTTACATCCCCACCATCTAACATGTTGCCTGGCTCAGAATTGGCATTCAATAAGTAATTGCAAGAGGGTACACCAGTAGAAAGGAGAAAGAAAGAAGGAATGTATTTGTTTATTGCAGTAACTGGTAGATTCATTTTTACTTTGGTTAAAAGCTATGTTTTAGTACTTGATATTTTTATAATTGCCCCTGTTGTTGTTTAGTCACTAAGTCATGTCCAACTCTTTTGTGACCCTGGTAGACTGCAGCCCATGGACAGGCCCCTGTGTCCATGGGATTTCCCAGGCAAGAATACTGGAGTGGGTTTCCATTTCTTTCTCCAGGGGATCTTTACAGCCCAGGGATTGAACC